>NC_133353.1:29156789-29477622 GCF_030506205.2 Paramisgurnus dabryanus
TTGGCCAGAAACAGATCGAGAGATTGTCGGCGGTCATCAGCGTGGTCTTGCTGTGTTGACTTACCCTGGTAGAGCAAAAAGAGACGCAGAGATGAATAAAGGAAAAATATGAACCATCAGCTTTGTAATGAAAGATCATAGGTTCAATAATGCAAGGATTCAACATGAAACAGAAGTCAATAAAGTGAAGCAGTTCAGAAAATTCAACATTAGAAAAGAACTAAAAATTGCTTGGATCAGGTGCTTCTTCTGTGGACATTCAATTTTGAAAAACATATTTTTTATCTGGATTTAGAGACTGAAGGTCAAGTTTGCCCTCAAGAGCATCTCGGCATATCCCAATGCTTTTACGTCCCTTGTTATTTGCCATTACTGCCTTAACCTTTCCTATGTCCACAGCACAAAATTACTTTAACAACTGGCATTTTAGAAAGGTTGGATTATCTTCCAACAGTAGCCTATAACAATGACTTTATCCTCCCTTTATCAGTAAAACGTGACCCTGTCTGTAAAATCCAGGCTTAATAATCTAACTATGAGATGAGGAGCATCAAATTTGATTTTATTTATTGATTTAAAGGAAAACACCACAGTTTTTTAATATTTGACTATGTTCTTACCTCAACTTGGACAAATTTATATATACTTATCTTTAATCAATGCATGCACTTAATCTTTGTACAGCACGTTGTGAATGTGTTAGCATTTAGCCTAGCCCCATTCATTCCTTAGGATCCAAATAGGGATAAATTTAGAAGCCCCCAAACACTTCCATGTTTTCCCCATTAAAAGACTGTTACATGAGGAGTTACACGAGTAAGTATGGTGGCACAAAATAAAACGTGGGAATTTTTTAAGGGGATAAAAATGAGAACTATATTGTATGGAGTGATGATGTTACTGCGCGCCGAGGTCGAAGTGCTGCAAACTAAGTGCTCTTCCGCCATACAATATAGTTCTCTTTCTTTATCCGCTTAAAAAAAATTGTGCCACCATACTTACTAGTGTAACTACTCATGTAACAGTCTTTAAATAGGGAAAACATGGAAGTGTTTGGTCGCTTCTAAATTCATCCCTGTTTGGATCCTAAGGAATGAATGGGGCTAGGCTAAATGCTAACACTTCCACGATGCGCTGTACAAAGATTAAATGCACGTATTGAAAAAAAGATATGTATGTATTAATTAATCTAATTTGAGGTAAGAACATAGTAAAAAATTGTAAAACTGTGGTGTTTTCCCTTAACATTGGTTTTAATCTTTGACATGACCTTATTCAGTCAAAAGATAGTGAAGGTATATATCTTTACATTATGTAGAATGATTTTAGAAAACAGTAAAAATTACTTTAGCTGGGTTTTTCCACAAACTGTGTCACATTTATTATAAAATGTAACCCTTAAACTCTGCAGACCTGCCGGTGGGTCCAAAACTGCATTGTTAAATTATAAAAAAATATATATATAAGTTGTGGAGTACAAAATTTTCTGTAAAATAAGACCATTCTTATCAATTTACTTTAAAGTATGTGGGTCCTACTCTTTTAAATTTAGGCATGCCCAATTCTGCAAAAAAATGTAATTATACTGCCGAGCAGAAGTCGATAAAGTAAATTTCATGTTGATTTGAATAAAGAAAAACAACTGTAACTAAAGACAGCTTTACCTGTTGAGGTGAGTGATGACATATTTAAAAACTTCGTAGTTTACAGGAGGAAATTTTCGTACAATTTCCTTAAGCACCTGCAGCCTTTCGTAGTGATCTACAATTTCTGGAAACAAAACACATTTAACATTTTCATTAGAAGTTAGAAAACAGAATATGAGCTTATATCACAAGAACTGAACATGTACAGTTCGCAGAATGTAGGCATATTATGCTCTTTTATTTTTCATTTCCAGCACAAACACAACCATAAAGATCAAGCAATAATCATTGTCCTGGATTTACACGCTGAGGGATAGCTCACCCAAAAATAAAAATTCTGCCATCAATGTCTCACCTTCAAGTTGTACAAACCCTGTATAAATGTCTTTGTTTTGCTGAACACAAAGGAAGATGCTTTGAGCAATGTTTGTAACCAAACCCTTGTTGACTTCAATAGTATTTTTCTTTACTACTATGGAAGTCAATGGTGCTCCTGTTTCCTGCTTGATTACAAATATATTCCTTTGTGTTCAGACAAACACAAAAAAGTATACAGGTTTGTAAAAACCTGAAGGTGAGTAAATGCAACAGATTTTTCATTTCTATCCCTTTAACACATTAAAAAACACATTTCTGGGCAATGATGTACAACACAAGGCATCAGTGAACATCATCCCGGTACTTCAAATCATTTATCTACAGTAGAGTGGATCAGAAATAATGAGGAATGCATCACAGGGGGCCTGGATTTGATTCGGCCCTCGGAGCATCAAACGGAAATGCAGATGCATTTAAATGACTTCAGCAGGCTGGGATTAGACGTGTAGTGATGGGATTAATTCTGAACCTAGTTGAAAGCGGTCGAAAAAGAAACCGTGTAGGCAAATGAGTAACTAGACTTGCAGGCTGCTGAGGTAAGCAAGTCTTAACACGTTTTCATGTATGGGGCAAACACACTTCCTGTATTTGCCGTAAACTGTGATACAACTCATACACGCTGCGTCACCTGCTGCGTGTAAAGACGAATGTGTGAATAAGATGTCAGAGTCGACTAGTGTAAAAAATTTAGTGATCACAGGCTGGCTAATGGAAGAGATGATGTATATCCAGCAGATTTTAATAGGGAAATAATGAATGTATATTAATCGATGTACATTATCCTGCCTATTACACGCCTACTTACCACATCAGAAAATAACTGAATATGAAATACCAATATACTGAATATTTAAAATATTTTATTAGCTCATCTGTAACCAATTTAAACTTGGCAGCAGCAGTGTGATACATTAAAGATAAGTAATACCGGATGAGCGGTGTGTTGTCAGTTTAAGTGATTGTATCAAGGGATAACAGACATCAGAATGACATGATTCACCAGAATCAAACATAAAAGGGAGTCGTACAATAATAACAGATATTGCCATGTCCTATCTTTGTTTTCAAAGACAAGAGACTTTTTTACAAAAAATTCATAAAAATACCAAATGTATCAAATTTTAAAACAAAACTCATAAATGCTTTGCCTTTGGGGACAAATATTTCACTATGTGTAGATCAATCATTTTCATCCTCAGAATGGGATTACAATGCTTTTTAAATCACTATCTGTGTATATACACAGTTGAAAAAAATGCACTAATATACATTTTATTTACATTTCAGGGATAGTTCACCCAAAAATACAAATTCTGTCATAAATTTATCGCGCTCACGTTGTTACAAACTAGGGGTGGGAATCGTTTGGATCCTTATGAATCGATTCAGAATTGATTCTATAGCGTCGTTCACATTATAACGATGACTATATTAGCGTCCATCGAACTATAACGATACATTTATGCTAATTCGCTCATGCACACGGCACTCAAGCAAATCACTTGTCTTTAATATTGCATATTTCTTGTAATAAAAACTTTTGCAATTGTTTAACTTTATATGTCACTGAATATGTACATATGCTGTTCGTGTTGCATTTACACAGCGGGTAACCAGCAGATGTCCTCAACACACTGTGTTTCGCATAACTCTTATAGTTTGTGTAATCTCTTACCTTTTGGTGTAGTTAATGTAGTGGAATAAAAAGCATTACGTAGCCCTTTAGGGTCCCAATTCGATTCAGAATCGATTCTTGATGTACTAATTTGCATATTTGTGACATCATTAAGGTACATTTGCGCTCATACAAATTTTTGGACTTTTACTACTAGTCTCTGAATTGTCATATACTGTATTTTAATGCATCAATAAAGTCATTCTTATATACATACATGTTCTGTTTCAGATTTTTTTTGTACCACCCCTATTAAAAAAAAACTTTATACATTTCTTCGTTTTGCTAAACACCAAGGAAGATGTTTTGAGCAATGTTTCTAACCAAAAGTTTTTGAGCACCACTGACTTCCATAGTATTTTTCTTTCCTACTATGGAATCCAATGGTGCTCCTGCTTCCTGAGTGATTACAAATATCTTCCTTTGTGTTCAGCAAAACTCATGAAAAAGTATACAGATTTGTAAAAACCTGAGGGTGAGTAAATTATGAAAAAAATTTCATTTTTGGATGAACTATGCCTTTAAGTACACTTGTAATTGTAAATAGTAAATGTATTATTTTCACACACTAATTTTGTAGTTAATATACAAAAAAATTGTCTTTAGTTCTTCTTAAAAGATTAGTATATTTTCTTTAAAAAAATCCAGATAATTTACTCACCACCATGTCATCCAAAATGTTGATGTCTTTCTTTGTTCAGTAGAGAAGAAATTATGTTTTTTGAGGAAAACATTTCAGGATTTTTCTCATTTTAATGGACTTCAAATGGACCCCAACACTTAACACTAAACTCAACACTTAACAGTTTTTTTTCAACGGAGTTTCAAAGGACTCTAAACGATCCCAAACGAGGCATAAGGGTCTCATCAAGTGGAACGATTGTCATTTTTGACAAAAAAAAGCACAGCTTCTTGTCTATCTCCGTTCCTGTGATGCGCCAGCGCGACCTCACGCAAAACGTCATCACGTCAAGAGGTCACGGATGATGTATGCGAAACTACGCCCCAGTGTTTACAAGTGTGGAGAAAGAGGACCACTCCGATGTTGTTGTATGTTGAATGATACTAATAATGTCTTTGTGTCAGTTTATTGTTTAAAATGGTCCGCAAATGTGCATTTCATATATGTAACACGTGACCTTTCTACGTCACCACACAATTACGTGAGGTCGCATCACAGGACCGGAGATAGACGAGAAGTTGTGGTTTAAAAGTGCATATTTTTTATGTTTCTTGTCAAAAATGGCAATCGTTTTGCTAAATAAGACCATCATTCCTCGTTTGAGAAACTCAGTTGAAAAAAACTGATAAGTGTTGAGTTAAGTGTTAAGTGTTGGGGTCCATTAAAGTCTATTAAAATGAGAAAAATCCTGGAATGTTTTTCTTAAAAAAAAAAAAAAATTATTCCCGACTGAACAAAGAAAGACATCAACATTTTGGATGACATGGTGGTGAGTAATTTATCTGGATTTTTTTTTTTAAGAAAATGGACTAATCCTTTAAGATAATTCTTCAAAAAATAAATAATAATAAACACTATAAATAATTTTTGATATTACAGTATACTTTTATTTATGCTAATGACTACTTAATACATTTAACTATACCCTATTATTTCCTGCGATAAACTAATGGTATAAAATATAAAAGGAATATTCATACACACCATCGATTCATCATTAGTCACTAGATCTGGCATAAACATGTTGTTAAACCTCTGAAAATAAAATAATTTACAGCTAGATAAGACAAATCCTCATTACATCACCATATGAAAGTCCTTAATATTTTGTAGATTTGTCAAAATCATCAGCAAAAAAGCAGAAAAACAAAACAGGAAGTCAATACTCACTGGCTGCTTCTACTAGTTCTGGGTGGAGACTGTACGGTATGAGGGGATCAGGAAGGTCGGCGAAAAAAGCTTTCAGAGCCCCGGCCACGGCGTTCACGGCCACGTCCATCACAAACAGATCTATACTGTGGTCTAAAAAGAAAAACGAAAAAAAGACAATAAAACATCTTTAACTGGATTTAGGGAAGACACAAATGAAGGAAAATTGAGGGGTTTGCTTTAAGATGAAATGACAGCTGTCAGAATAGATTTCTCAGTGAAAGCACTAAATGAATACAAGAAGAGGAAAAACGGCTAATTCACAGATTTATGGGGATGTACGAAAGCGAGAGAGACTAATGGATTCAGGCCAGGCCATCACTGATGCCTACAGTGGCTCTTTTGGGCGTGCGATGGCTCACTGAGTGAATAATCTGTGTCACTCCACTGAAGATTTTCAGCTCACCAGCTAGAGATGACAGTATTTGATTTGAAAGATGTATGATAACACAGCGTGCGTTTCATTCGGCCACATAAATCTATTTCCTGGGATAGTACTCGGTGGTAAATATAGACTCCGTCAAGCTAGAAATATTAAGCGGGGGAGATTTTGCTAGGCTATCACCATTTAGGTTATTTACACACAAGAGAGATGGAGAAACATGGAGTAATAGGAAAAAATGTCAAAATGAGGAAGAGCTTGTTACTGAGGGCTGTTGTTAGGCAAAACACTGTTAAAGAAGTTGTTTATGAGTTTAGTTGTTCTCGGCTGCCGAGCAACAAAGGTACATGATGCAATAATATAACTGGCTCATCAAATCACAGTTTAGACATGAAACTACACATTTAAAATTAAGTTGAACTATTGTGTTCTTA
Source organism: Paramisgurnus dabryanus (assembly GCF_030506205.2). Lineage (NCBI taxonomy): Eukaryota > Metazoa > Chordata > Actinopteri > Cypriniformes > Cobitidae > Paramisgurnus > Paramisgurnus dabryanus. Next base: position 29,163,196 of record NC_133353.1, read on the forward strand.
ACTTAAAAACACTATTTTGTCATTCATGTATTATATCATGTCATTCAAAAGCTGTACATGACTCTTTCATGCCTCTGTGGATCACAAAAGAAGATATTTTGAGAGAAGTCTTAAGCCAGGAGTACAGTTTGTTCTTTCACGTGTACGTTTTTTTGATTGTATTGAAAGGGGTGGTGTAGTCTGATCTGATCATCAGGAGAAAAGTACTCATGTAAACAGGTCACGTGAATCATATTTTTTTCAATGGGATGCAAAATACATTGAACATGTGCAAAACAATTGTGCTTAAAGAGATAGTTCACCCAAAAATGAATGAGATTTATTTTTAGTTTTTGATGAACACAAAAGAAGATATTTTGATAAATGATGGTAAGCACACAGATGATTGTAACTATTGACTTTCATAGGAAAACCTAAATATTAAAATACAAAAAAATATTAATGGAAGTATTGCAATAAATGATGAAAAAGATATAATGGTAAGCACACAGTTGATGGTACCCACTGATTACCATACGTATTACATTTGTTTTTCCTACTATGGAAGTCAATGGTTATGCGTACCATCATTTATCAAAACATCTTTTGTGTTCATCAGAAAAAAGAAATTCATACAGAATTAGAGGATGAGAAAATTATGACAGAATTTTCATTTTTGGGTGAACTATCCCTTTAAGTTCACGTCTTATTTTTAACTCATATTAATGTATCACATGATTCTCGTCAAAGAAACATGCAATAGCAACATGCATTATTAAGGTTATGGGGTCAAGCACTGTACATTATGCAGCGTTCATGTCTTTTATAACATTACATAAAGCAATAAAATAGTGTCGTGCCTTTTCGTAAAGTGTGTTTTCTTTGCCTATATCTGAAAACTTCTTAAGAATGACCTTTTTCCAACTCCACTTCGACTTTGTACATTTATCCAAAGAAAAAGAGCGAACTCAACAAAGGGTGCTGTGCACTGCGTTGCCAACTCCTCTGCTTTTTTGCAGGGCTTTAGATTTGCTGTACTTTTAAACTGTTGCAGCAAGTTTTTTTCCTGCGGGGTAACTATTTCCCCACCATTGTCAATTAAGAACAAATGCTTCCCTGCCAATGGTGACTTTTTAGGGCAATTCATATTTCCACTATTGTCCACTAAATGGCGTTCTTACCCAACTTATAAAACACGAACTTTTGTGAAAATCATAAAAAATGCTGGTGCTAGTTGGCAACTTAAAAAAAAATGCTGGCGGGGAAAGAGATAAAGGTCCCATTTATCCTGCATTTTCAACGCTTTGATTGTGATTACGGTGTTTAAAATTAAAAAATCTCTATAGCTTTGTTTTCACTATCCTAAAAACGGGCTGATGTCTTTCTTTTTCTATCTCTAAAGTTCTATTTTCGGACGAGATTAGTTTTACATAGGGAGGTGGGGTAAAGCAATTTTTATCAGGGCTTCTCAGTGATTTTAGTCCCGTCTGAATGCTCCATGTCAGTAATCATTACAGACAATAGCCCTATTCGGACGGGATTAGTGTAATTTTACCACAGGACGTCTGTAATATTATTGGTCAATTCAGACAGGATTAGAAATGTCAGTAAAACATTTAAAAGTGGGAGGGGTAACTCAATTGCGCAGCGCGTTACCGCTCATCATAACGTGCACATGCTTCCTGATATCAGATGTGCAAACAATATGACGAGGAAAACGCAAAACACTGTGATTAATTTCAGTTTGGGGTGATCGTCAGTTTCAGAAACAGTTCTGTGCCTCTGAGAAGTAAATTTGACTTTTATTAAAAAAACTTCGTGTTGTGTTATTCAGGAACTGATTTGCCACCGACTTGTTTTTTTACTTGTTGTTTTTATATTTAAAAGAAACCTGCAAATTAACAGGAAATTACGCAATTTACATGTATATTTACAGCTGGTCTACTCGCACTGGATTAGTATTACCTGAGGTAATTTCTCCGGACCTTTTTACAGAAGGTAAAAGTCGCCCTAATCTTTACTGACATTGTCCGTAATGATTTCTGACATGGAGCTAAAATCTCTGAGAAGCTCTGATAAAAGTTGCTTTTCCCCACCTCCCTATGTAAAACTAATCCATTCCGAATAGTACTAATGACAGTAAAGTTTACGTTGACTTTTACCTTCTGTAAAAAGGTCCTGAGAAATGACCTCAGGTAATACTAATCCAGTGCGAATAGACCACCTGTAAATTAGGGCTGGGTATTGGCAAGGGCCTCACGATACGATACGATACGATACATTGCATATTGCAATACTTTTTCTTTCTTTTTTTTATCAAAAATTTAAAAAATTGAGCTGATTTTTTTAAGCCAAAATGCTTCCACGTCGGCTTTGAAAGCTACAGCAGCGGCTGCACACAGAGGGATTTGATGGGGTTTTAAAATACCGATAGTATAGATTGAAATATCGATACACTATCGTGGAAAAATGTATCACAATAGTTAGCTGTATTGATCATTTTTGCCAAAATATTTTTTACATGTAAATATACATGTAAATTTCATGTTATCTTGTGGGTTATAAAACGCTTAAAGAAGCATTTACTTGCATTCTAGGCAGAAAAACAAGTCAGTGGCAAGTCAGTTCCTGAATAACATGCCAAAACCTTTTTAAAAAAAGTTACATTTACTTCTCAGAGGCACAGAACTGTTTCTGAAACTGACGTTCTCCCCAAACTGAAATTAAACACAGTGTTTTGCGTTTTCCTCGTCTGTGTCATGTTGTTTGCACATCTGATATCAGGAAGCAAGGTAATGTGCACGTGACGACGAGAGGTGACGCGCTGCGCAATCGAGTTACCCCTCCCACTTCTGAATGTTTTACTGAGATTTCTAATCCTGCGCGAATTGACCATCTATATTACAGACGTCCTGTGTTAAAATTACATTATGCCATCTACCCCTGTAAAACTAATCCCGTACGAATAGGGCTTAAGTCTGTCTTCAGAAATACGTAATGAGTTATGATTGTGTAGTTTGTTTAGTGTGTATTGGTTCGACTGCAGCTTATTTTAGCAGAGACGTTTGAGATAAGCCGGAGACTGACGTATTCCTGTGGGCGGAGTTTGGTCAAAAACTCTTATTTTGACGTCATACGTCTAGGAAGTAGAGAGCTGTAGTCCAAACCGGCCGTTCTCTGTAGTACTTGAAAAGCAAATTCTTTTTGCAGGCATTATTTGTAAAGTTTGAAAAATGGGATTGCAAAAAACACTTTAAAAATAAAAGGATTTCATTTATTAGTTATTTGGGCTGTGAATAGTCATTGGGATGCTTTTGGACTGGTTTTGATAAGCGAATCTGGCAACCCTTGCTGTGCGCTAAGCAAATCAACAATTCAATTGAAGTTGTATTAGGTCCTCTCATCTAATTTACAAAATTTGTTCCGACACCTGTCCTAACAAAATGTTGTCTCATTGATTTCCCACAGTGCTAAAACAATACATACCCTGGTCAAACTGTTTCTGAATGTTGTCTTGATCCGTTTTGTTTCCACACACTCGATAAAGGCCCTCTGCAGTGAGACCTGCGAATCAAGAGCGACACTTCATTAAAATCAATCCCGAAAAGGTTACGTGACAAACCTCTGTGGAACAAAGCAGTTAGTGGCAGTGAGATCTATAAAAAGCAACTCTATACAAAAGGCTGCATGAAAACAGACGTATCAATGCATCTCTATTATCACATGATGATATAGTAAGGAAAGAGAAAACAAAATATAAAGCCTGTTCACACCACTTGATTCAGAATATACTCTAAATAGATGTACATGAACATGTGGCTGATATCACAGACAGAAATAGTAAAGCCACTAAGCAGATAATACTGCCGTTTTCAATCCACAATGACCCATTCGTTCACTGATAACACTGCTTGTATCTCTTATTTTCATATGGTCTGATCTACCAAAGCCCGTTTATCAAGCTAAAATTATCTCTCTGGAGCCGTGACCTTGCGCAGCTCTGTACAACGCAGGCCCCCGCAGTCGCTGCTGAAGCTTTGTGGGCTGCTAACTGCTTCGAGTCAAAACCGCTACACATTCTTCAAATGCTCCCACATGTCAGAGCTGGTTCCTCCTCCAGAGAAGTGGGAGGCAACAAAAGATGCCTGTTTAACTTACGTTCGCGTGTTCAAAGGGCAGGTGTGCCGTGACGAATGTGGGATGGTTTACTGCCTGGGTGAATCATCTGTTTCTCAAAAACAGGTTACATGATGTAACCAAACAGAACTTCAGAAAGATCCTTTGAGGAATACGAGGGTTATGCAGTTTATTAAAGGAGTAGTTCACCCAAAAATGTAAATTCTGCATCATTTACTCATTCTCATATTGTTATAAACCTGTATACATTTCTTTGTTCTGAAGAACACAAAGAAAGATATTATTGAGGAATGTTTGTAAACAAACCAATCAGAAGCCCCATTGACATCCATAGTAAAATAATTCTATGGAAGTCAATGGGGCTTCTGATCGGTTTGGTTACAAACATTGCTCAAAATATTTCCCTTTAAGTTCATCAGAACAAAAAAAATCGTATACAGGTTTGTAACAACATGAGGGTGAGTTAATAAAGAGAGAATTTTCATTTTTGGGTGAACTATGCCTTTAAAGGATTAGTCCATTTTCTTAAAAAAAAATCTAGATAATTTGCTCACAACCATGTCATACAAACTATTGATGTCTTTCTTTGTTCAGTCGAGAAGAAATTGTTTTTTGAGGAAAACATTCCAGGATTTTTCTCATTTTAATGGACTTAAATGGACCCCAACACTTAACACTCTGGCTGTGTGACGAGCCAGCATAACCTCACATAATTACGTAATGACGTCGAAAGGTCACATGTTAAATATATGAAACGCACATTTGCGGACCACTTTAAACAATAAACTGACACAAAGATATTAATTAGTATCATTCCACATACAACAAAGTCGGAACGGTCCTCTTTCTCCACACTTGTAAACACTGGGCCGTAGTTTCGATACGTCATTTGTGACCTCTTGACGTGATGGCGTATTACTGGCGCGTCACAGGACCAGAGGAAGACGAGAAGTTGTGGTTTAAAAGTGCATATTTTTTATTTTCGTTTCACTAGATAAGACCCTTATACCTCGTTTAAACTGCATTAAAACTGTTAAGTATTGGGGTCCATTAAAGTCCATTAAAATGAGAAAAATCCTAGAATGTTTTCCTCAAAAAAACACAATTTCTTCTCAACTGAACAAAGAAAGACATCCAACATTTTGGATGACATGGTGGTGAGCAAATTATGTTTTTTTTTGTTTTTTTAAGAAAATGGACTAATACTTCAAATGTTTTAGTGGAGTTTATGAAGTTTAATAATGATGTCCAATTACATATTTTTGAAAAATGCTTTTTGATATACATCTTACAATTACTTTTTAAAATTAAGTAAATCCAGCAAAATTGTACTGTAAGGAATGTAAGGAATTGTAAGGAATAGTTCACCCAAAAATGAAAATTAGCCCATAATTTACCCACCCTTATGCCATCCTGTTCAAATGTAAACAACACCATGCTGGTAAATAAGACAATTATTGGTTCTCATGCATCATGTGTGCGCTTCATTACAACACATATGACTAGTCACCAGACACACAAAACCTGTGTGTCGCCATTTTAAAGTCTACACCACTTAGTGTTGTTTACATTGAAACTCAACTATATCTAAATAAGCTCAAAATATTGATCGCTTTCCTCATAAATGTGCTGTTTTGCTTCTAACGAAATATATTACCCCTTAGAAATCATATGGATGATTCAAAAGATTTGGTCACAATTCAATGCATTCAAGCTAGGGAAGGGCAAGGAATTCTGACTGTGTACAGATGAAGATTATTGGCTTATTTTTACTATTACTTTAACAGGGATGTGTCCTATGAATTTCACAACATGTAATAAAAATGTTCAACATTGCCCAACCTTAGCAGAGTTTCTAAGAAACTAAACCTGAACTCGGGAAAGCTTGTAGCTTGTAATTGCATGATGTCACTAAACTAAAACTGTTGGCATGGGCATTATTGGAGGCCCACAGATGACTCATGGAGATTAAGTGACGGTTCACTGCGGTTCCCATGGGTTTGGCTCCAGCGTTTTGTCAGGTCTGACACAGGCCTGGTGGTGTTATGGCCTGCCTGTCACTGTGAGCAGAGTGTGAGTTAACTAACTAACAAGTGCAGGAACCCGCCGAAACTAACCTCACTGTATGATATCAAAGTCAACGTCCAGGAGGAATTCACACATACAAAACTGTCAACCTGCTCGGAAACATGTCAGCTGTAGCTTATTTACTACTGCAGTGATAGATAGCAGCACAAACGTTCAATACAAACACTTGTGCTTTCTTTGAAATACAGACAATTAGGTGACCCAATTTCTAAGACTTATTTGTGACGAAAACTAGAAAGCAGATTTCAGCAGATGTAAAACAGTATAGATATACATGTAAATAGATGCTACAGTTTCAAACACATAACTTCTTAGTCCGGTTTATGTAAACTGCGTGTATGCAGCACTATTATTTTTTTAGGGTTGATGTTAACGGTTTGAACATTCACACTGCATGTATAAGCGTTACAAAAATAGAGATGAAGCAGCAGTGCTGCAATCGTTTCAGTGCCGAGTCTATCATGGTTTGAACTACTGATCCACTCGTTCAATGTTGATGTGATTGGTGACGAAGTAAACCAAGGGCGATATCAAACCGCGGGATGAGACTGTATTTGGAAAACTCCTTTTTTATGGAGAAGATACTCAATTGTGTTGAATGATGAATTTGCACATGGTTTGTTTTAAATAATATTAAAACACCACATAGACATATAAACAACAATAAAAACTTTTTGCCATTAAAGGTGCCGTAGAATTTAAAACTGTATTTACCTAGGCATAGCTGAATAATGAGAGTACTGTACATGGTAATGACATAACGCGATTGTTTCCTCCTTCTAATGTAAACTTTATGCATGCAAAACACCACTGAAAAACAGGCCAATCTCAACATAACACCAACTGAGACGTTACAGTCGCCATGTACGGCACAACATTAAATTACACATTAAATTAAATAAAATGTTGTTACAATGCTAAAAACAAAGTTTTTGTGACTGCTGAGTTAGCGTTATATGCTAGTTAATGCTATATGCAAGCGTCTAGGCTGAAGGTCTACTATTGACGTTACGGTTTCGTTTTGCAGGTCCATACTGGATATGGTCCGACCGTCTCTGGATAATTTTTGCACTTAATAAAGCCACATACCTTCTATGTAGATATCAGAGAACAATGCAAGACATTATTTCAGTGCATTCTTTGGCACCTTTAAATTTAACAACAGGGGGACTTTAATATAGCAATGCTGACATCGTGTAGACGCATGTCAGAATTTTTAGGGCATAAAATCCGTTTCCGCCCGCGTGGGACTTTTACAATGCGTCTCATGCAATATCCAATCCATGTCGCATGGTTGTAGTATGTTTTCACTAAATACGACAATAAATACGTCAAGTCCGACCACCAGTGTTTAATATTTTGAGCTTTCAACCCGGAGGTGTTTTTAGTTCACAGCAACAGTAAAAAAATTTCTGTCACATTCAACCAATCAGTGTGCTTCCACTATACTCTGGACATTAATGAAAGGTAGGTGGGCCACAATATATATCTTTTATCTTGGTACTGAAACATGGTAATCTAAATCTATGGAGGAGATTGTATTTAAATAAATTGCGGAAATTACGTTTCTGGTAATAGACTACAGCGAACGTCCTGTCAGAACGTCCACTGCAGGCATCGTTCTAAAAACCATGGCTACTATGGGTCCGATGCCCATTCCAACTAAAGTCTGATGCCCATTTAGATTAAAACAGTAAATGTTGTGTTAAAATTTCATGCAAATATCTGATAAAATGAAAAAGTTACAAGCAAATACATGTGAATAAGCAGCATTTTCAGTCCCACACCTTCCATTGACATCCAACTTTTTGCTCTGATTTCTAATATTACAAATATCATAACTTTTTTAATCCTCAACGGATTTTTACAATCCAGGTATCTTTGTAAATGGGAATGTCTGCTCTGTCTAGTCATGTTTTTGGGTTTTTTTGAAAATTTTGTCATCTTACCTATTTAATAAGCATTCGCTACTATTAAGAAATTAATATGAGGATAATTCTTAATTTCTTAATGTATTCTTTACTTAAATGTATTACATTGTTCTTTTACGAATTTGGTACTGTTGACGAAAAAATCCTTTCAAATGCTGTGAGCAAGGTCAATGTCATAGGTGTCATGAAAACAGTAACAGGAAGCGGCACCAAGGGAAACGATCTTAATTTGGATGCACAACTATTGTCTCTTCAAAGCCCGTCCCATCCACCACTGGACTTTATCTGGACCTCCTCATCAGCAGATTATCATCATACACGGTCTCAGAGGCAACAAAAGGCCATCATGATACAGGAAAGTCACATGGAGGAAATGTCAAAATAGAACACATTTGCAAAAACAAGCCATAAATCAAATCAGACCCATCCAGAAATCTAAATACATGTTACATTTATGAGCCTTACATATTAGTAGTTCTCCTTTAATAATTTTATTTCCACCCTGGTTTAAAATTAACTGAAATAAGGCACACGACGGGTCAGTGTGGTAAAAATGCTTTTGTCAATGACAGCCACTGTTTTATCTCTAATAGCCTGATAAGTGTTTACACAGCAGGACAATGAACAATATTACAAGGAAGGTGCAGCACCCAGACTCTGCCTATCTGATGCTGCATTGTGTAAACAAATGCATCAATGTCAGGAAGTTCATGACCGTTGGATTGAATTTCACAGCTGTGAGAAAATAACCAAATAATGTGTGTATAGTTAGAATAGTAAATTGCGAGAAAAAAAATTGCATCCCATGTCTTTATTTGTTCATATGGAAGGCAAATTTAAATCAGTCCTATGCGACAAATTCATCTGTCTCTTGGCCTACATGGACAGGATATGTTACAACTGCATCATCACTGAACACCATTATAAACTAAGGCCCCGAAGGCATATGATGGAGCGTTTGAAATGGAAGATGTATTGTCAGACTTAACAAGCGGATTCAGGGTCGATAGCAATGTTGGGTCTTCATGCAGTATGATTTTAAGGATTTATCTGTTTATTTATTTTCTAAAAAAATAAATGGTACATGTCGGTCACCACTTGATGTCCAAAGTCAAGTCTGGGTCTTCGGGCAAGAACTATATTCACTGCTGAAGTATAATGGCAAATGCTACACATTGTATAACCATCATGTCTGGCAGCTGTCGCACCCCCAGTAAAAAGTCAAACGCTCAGGGTCATTGCTTTTGTTAATGCTACAGCGCATGTCTGTGTGGAATCAATGTTTTTGCTTTAGTCCTAGACAAACGTCACAGCGGGACTGTAACCTTTTCACCAAGCTTCCTTTATAATGCTATCATCAGATCTTTTCTGAAAAGGGTGTGCCTGCAGAACAACACATCAGGGATGGGCTGCTATGAAAAGAATCATACCTTCACAGAGGCCTGTATAAACAACCTAACACTAAGTCTGATTCCCACTACAACACTTTGATCAGTTTAATACACAACACCTTGTCTTGGGAATAGCAACGTTGTGGTTTTGAAATGTTTGAGGATCCCATAAGGAACGATTTTCTTTCAAACTAAACGTTTCATGTTTTCCCTTCGGGGTACCCAGATGGCACCTGCACTGTTTGACAGTGCCCAAACTTGAATGCACAGCTTGAATGAAGAGTCATTTTAAATACTGAATAAAAAATGTTCAAAACAATGTTCATCTTTCCAGCATTTAAGAGGAATAGTTTATCAGAACATAAAAATGTATTTATGCACATGCTATCCCAGATGTACAGTATATGACTTCCTGAATTAATTTAAAGTGAAAGTATTTGATGAATGTATAATACGTGCTGAAAGCATTCTGTTCAATATCTAATTTATGACAGAGATGGCATATATGGCGCTTTTCCATTGCATAGTACCCGACGGTTTGGGTTGGGTCAGCTTACTTTTGACAGCTTTTCCACTGGGGGCAGTAGTACCCGATACTTTTTTTTAATACCACCTCAGTTGGGGTTCCAAGCGAACCCAGCTGACACCAAAATGTGATGCGAAAACACTGTATATCACTGACTGGTCTGAGAGAATTGTCACTACCAGCGTCATCGCTATATAAATGTAAAAAATTTGCTTTACCTTCGTGCCAGCTTGCGCTGTCTCGAGCAAATCTGTTGTCATCTGTGCTTTGCTGTAAGTTCCCAAACTCCCTTTTAGTGATGAAAAACATCCACAGGTTGAGAATCAGGAACACCATAACAGTTTTTTCCAAACTTGCAGTTTGTGGCAGCACATTCGCGATGCGCAAGTCTGCATATATGCTTAAATGAGGCTCAGAGGACCGTGTCGACTGACACCACGGGTGTTTGTACAGAAACTGTCATGTGAGACAGAGGTAGTGATAAACGCAATGTGCAAACATCTACTTGTGGTGGTCAATTTTAATTTTGTGGCGGACTGAGAAATAAATGAATGTATGGGGATGTATAGCATTCCAACAATGCTCTCACTTGTTTGACGTCACAGCAATAGGAAGCACAAATATAACGACACGCCTATAATCCCTACCACTCCGAAGTGTTACTAAACTCGATTGAAAAGCTAACCAAGCCAAACTGAGGTGAGCTGACCCGACCTAAACCGTGGGGTACTATGCAATGGAAAAGCGCCATTAGCATTTGAAATGATGTGATAAGCCCATTATACATCGGAGATGGCATTAGGGTGAGTAAATGAAAATATTTTCATTTTCTGGTGAATATCAGTTATCCATTATTCTATGGCTGCACTGCATATATCCTTCACTGAGAGGCAATCCCACAATGCATTGCCACAAGCATTATACATACACATACAAATAATATGTGTATACGTCTTCAAGAACTGTCAGTGATTTTATAGTCATCTTTTCAGTGCCCATTCATATCAGAGGATATTGTAGAAGATCTTGCGCATCGAATGCTAAACTATTATACACAGCCACCATCTGCTTTAATTATTCTACGCATAATGGCCACCCCCACAGTGGAGATAAGGACCAGATATCATGGTCCGCAAATAGAGAAGAAGAGAAAGTGCTTTTCTACAGCAACCTTCATTTGTCAGCAGAGACACATGGAGAAGAAATGCTCCATGCGATACAGTATGATTGTGTTAGCAGGGGGCAAACGTGAGTCTCAGAGCTATTGCCTCAGCATTCCACTAAAACACCATAATAAATCAGCAGGGGGAGATGTCAACTCGCATGCTCATTCTATAGGAAATCGCTTTTAAATAATACCAAACCTTATTGACCTTATTCCTCACAGGGTTTCAATAAACGTAACAACGTTTAGGAAAAAGTTCAGGTCAGGGTTGATCGAGCAACGTTGGACGTGAACCTTCACTTGGCAAAATTAGCGTCACTTGTAGTTACTCCATCTTTAGTTTTCCTAAGAAACAACAGCTTCTCTGGAAAGCGCTCGCAGAACGTCAAGGGGGGCAGAATTCAAGTGGAGTCATCAATTTTCACACTACTGTGATAATAATTGCCCTTCCCCACAGTTCTCTGTGCCTATAAATCAAAGCAGCAGATGCGAACTTGCGAAGTATAATATCTGAGCATATTAGCTCCCCTTTCATTGATTTCAAAATCCATGCTAGAAAAAGTGTGTCAACAATGTCCTGGTTTTAAAGGGACACTCCACTTTTTTTGAAAAGAAGCTCATTTTCCAGCTCTCTTAAAGGATAATTCGGTATTTAACACTTTGAGTCTCATTTATGGTTTGTTTTGGATGAACTACAGTGATGGACACTGAAATTTTGACAATGGGTCGTGTCTTGACTTTTTGACTCGTTTAGAAGCATCTCTTAACTGCTTCAGAATGGAAGTCAATGACCATGCACAAACATGTCATTAAAACAACATTTAACATTTATTTTCAAAACTGTGCTACTCACCGAGTGGTTCGTGGTGTTCGTTGATGATTAAAAACAAGTTGTGTAGCGAAATACAGTTTCTGACGTGTTTTATTTGGCATTTTGTAAAATTCCATTGACTTCTCTTGGAAGACTCATTGCTCGCTGATATATCACTCCGCCACCAGGAAACAGAAAAGGGTCTGTTTACATGTGGTTGTAGTTTTTTCGCTCGGTTTCTCTCAGAAGAAATTCTTCTCATATTTGATGGCTCAGTGACCAGCTTTAGGTTTGAAGTTGAGCTCGATTGTGACTGTCTATACGCTAAACACCAAGCGTACTTGTATGGCAAAGTGGTTGTCGCCATCAAGTGGTCGGGAGTGTGCTAACGCTTCAGACTCAAATATAGAGCGGAAGTATATACACGGTTGGGTTGTGAGGTATCTGAAAAAATAGTTCCACTATAGCAAATAACACGGATTGAAATCATACATTGCGCCAATATATTTGTTTTTAATCATCAACGAACACCACAAACCAGTTTTGAAAATGAACGTTAAGTGTTGTTTTAATGACATGTTTGTGCATGGTCATTGACTTCCATTCTGAAGAAGTCAAGAGACGCTTAAACGAGTCAAAAACTCAAGACACGACCCATTGTCAAAATTTCTGTGTCCATCACTGTAGTTCATCCAAAACAAACCAGAAATGAGACTCAAAGTGTTAAATACCGGAATTATCCTTTAAGTTAAACATTGAGTTTTCCCATTTTGGAATCCCTTATTGGGATCTCTGGTTCTGGCAGTACCACTTTTAGCTTAGCTTAGCATAATCCATTGAATCTGATTAGACCAATAGCATCACGTTCAAAAAAAATTCTATTTTAAAATTTACTCCTTTGTAGTTATTGTGTACAAAGAACGTTGGAATATTAAAAGTTGTGATTTTGTAGGAAGATATGGCTGGGAACTATACTCTCATACTAGCGTAATAATAAAGGACTTTGCTGCCGTACCATGGCTGCAGCAGGCGCAATGATATTACGCAGCGCAAAAAAATAGTCCCCTTGATAATTTTCAATAGCTGATGACTATTTTCGGGCACTGTGTAATATCATTGCGCCTGCTGCAGCCATGGTACGACAGCAAAGTTTTAAGGAAAAATATCAAAACACTTTGGTTATTATTGAGCGCAATGTTAATGGTCTAATCAGATTCAATGGATTATGCTAAGCTATGCTAAAAGTGGTACCGCCAGACCGGAGATCAGCTGAATGGATTCCAAAATGGTAAAAATCAAATGTTTAACTCTAAGGGAGCTGGAAAATGAGCCTATATTCAAAAAAACTGGAGTGTCCTTTTAAGTAATTGTGGATACAGCATGCGGAAATTGGGTTGGGAACTTCTATTCAAAATATACGATTGTAAAATCTGATATACTTTTTAGGTCAAGACGTGTCATTAAAACCCTATGCTTTTGTCAGAAATCCAAAGGCATGCAAAGTGCCATCTGAAAGTGGTTAAAATTAAACCTCGACAAATTTAGTCTTAAGTTGACAGTTGTGTGGTATTAAAATAAAACGTTGTGAGCGCAGCAAGTTGGTTGTTATCAAAGAGGGGTAGGTTTGCGTGCCTTCAGCCCCATGAGAAAATCATGGCAGACGAGAGGATTTAACAGAGCTGAGCGGCCTTATCAACCGCCTGCAGCTAAACTGCATCCCCTAGCCCGGCCCTGAGAATTGACGTGCCACTGATTTGAAAAAGAATTCGAAAACATGAAAACATTGCAGGTGTACGACGGGTCAACAGACACCGATCTGCATATCACGAAAATAAGATGTCTCTGGAAGGTGTTTTGAGTAGTCAGGTGAAAGAATAAAACTAAACCATGAAAGACTACAAACCATGTTAAATTATTCAGCACCAATTATCACTGAAAAGTGAGTGTGTGGTTTAGAGTCTGTGCTTAAGTCAGTGATGCATGTGTAATGTGTCGTCTGGCTTTAGTCAGATGAGCAGTGGTCAGTTTGTTCGTGGACTGACCAGCATACCCAGGACATCTGTCCTTCAGCACACAGTGATGGCATCATTCGCTCCAGCTCATCTCTAATTCATCACAAACAGATGGGATCTGCTTAAAAATAGTTGCTTTTTTAAAGCATAATCCCCCACAATTCCATAAACAGCGGTAGAAAGCCTGCCTATTTGAGAGAAGGTGAGCTCACAAAAAAATATTGAGTTCTTTTGTGTGTTGAATACATTACTGCTACAAACAACAGAGTATTGACTAGTGCACAGACTAGCACACTAGTATGCACTGCATACTGCTTCATATAGTGAACTTCCACTTTAAAATCCTTAAAGCACATCAGCTATTTTCTTGGTTTCCTCACACACTAAATCACAAAGCCCACGGCATCATCACCATTCCCTTCATTTCATTTTCTAAGCCACTTTCCGGGTCTATCCGCACCACTGATGTGTGGCGACAGCCCGTCAAAGCCAAGTGCTTCTGACGTCCCCTTCCCTCAAGCATGACAAGCAGTAGGAAACCAAAGGGAATAGCAGGACTTTGCGTTGTCCGACACTTATTGCTAAGCATTCACCGGAGACCTTGACGTGTCAAAGGAGGAAAAAGCCATAGTCATCAAAACTTCCTGCAACCCTTCAGCAAGGTGCTTGTCTAGAATGGGCAGAGCGACAGACATCAAAGGGCAAAGCAGCCTGGTAGATCAAACCTGTCTGTTCAGTCCCTAATTCTACTGTATCAATAGTGTGGAAGGTGACATCATAGGGACATGCTCCAATCAAAGATGTCCATTTAAACTGATCAAACACTGACTGAATACTTAGATAAACATTGGATTTTGTTTATTCAGGGAGACACTTATGAGTCTGGGAAAAGACAATCGCTGCGTCCGAAATCGAATACAGTAGGTACTGAATTGAATGAAGTACCTACTCATTGACCCTTACAACAGTAGGTACTAATTATGGATAGTATGAATTTCGGACGTACTACATCTGCCATGCTGATACTAGTGTGGGGTGATAAGCCCCATTTTAATCACCGATACACTATCAGGGGGACAGGGCAATAGTTTACGAATTTATTTATCTGTTCCTTTTTACGCATTTATGACAAGTCACTTGATTGATTGGTGGACAAAAAAGAAGCTGATTTACTCAAAGGGCAACACTGTCATGACCACAACCTTCTTCAAACGATGCCATTAATCCAAGCGCGTCATTAAAACCCAGGCACTCTGAAGCTTCCTGTGTGACAGGGAGCGGGAACAACCAACTCGTTGGTTTTAAACCCCTGCGCGTCTAACAACTTCTCTAGTGCAAGGAAATGCCAGAGCCACACGTATTACAAGCTCATGTCATACGTAATACAAGTTCAGGTGCTAAAAGGAGTCCATGCACATGCGTTCAGGTCCACGTTACCGCGTTTGGACATTTTTGAGTAAGACGACAACTGTCCTTCTTCGTTGGGTGACTCCTATCCAGGGGGGTCATGGGACAATAATGGCCATTGAATGAACACTTTGGAATCTTGCCTACAGTTTTTTTTATACTAGGAATTGGAACATACTACTGGCCTTGCCTACTGCTTCTCGCCTACTATATATTATGCAAGTAGGCAGTTTCAGATGCAGCGAATGAGTGACTGGGCCTAATTCTGCAAAAAGGGACTTGATATAAAAACATGTACGTTCCTTACAAATAAGGAATATGTGATTACAAACAAAAGCAATGTTTTGAGGAAAAACATAAAATTTGCATCCAAATGTGTGGCAAAAAGCAAAAAATAATAATTTCTGAGGTATTTTACACTTAAAGAGAAGAGATAGTTCACCCAAAAATGAAAAAATGTCATTAATGACTAAACCTCGTTCCAAACTCGGAAGAACTCTGTTCATCTTTGGAAAACAGTTTAAGATGTTTTAGATTTAGTCCGAGAGCTTTCTGACCCTCCATTAAATCTATGTACGGTATACTGTCCATGTCCAGAAAGGTAATAAAAACATCATCAAAGTAGTCCATGTGACATCAGTGGGTCAGTAAGAATGTGTTGAAGCATCGAAAATAAATTTTGGTCCCAAAATAACAGCATTTTATTCAGCGTTGTCTTCTCTTCTGGTTCTGTTGTGAATCGCATGCACAAGACTGAAGTCATGTGACTGCAGTGACGCGGCTGACGTGTTATGTTTTTTTTTTCAAACTTACAGCGTGTCTCCCTCAGACTGTAAACGAAGCTCGGGCGCACCAGATAACACGTCAGCCGTGTCATACGTCAGCCGCGTCACATCAGTCATGTGATAGTCGTGCACGCAGTTCACAACAGAATTCTGTCAGACAATTCTGAATAAAGTCGTAATTTTTGTTATTTATGGACCAAAATGTATTTTCGATGCTTCAACACATTCTAACTGACCCACTGATGTCACATGGACTACTTTGATGATGTTTAAATTACCTTTCTGGACATGGACAGTATACCGTACATACATTTTCTATGGAGGGTCAGAAAGCTCTCGAACAACACCTAAAATATCTTAAACTGTGTTCCGAAAATGTCAGGTGTGGAACGACATGAGGGTGAGTCATTAATGACATTATTTTCATTTTTTTGGTGAATTATCCCTTTAATAACAGCACCTGAGAAAAACACACAAAAAAATATTTCCAGTAAAAGGAGAGCAAAGTGGTAAATCAGGGTACATAACAGAATAAGCCACGCCCACTGCACAAACCAAAGCCACACCTTATACTGGCATTTATGTCCATAAGATTATCTTGGATCAGGCAATCTGCATTACAATGCTCTGATACAGGACAAATTGCAAACCACCAGAAAATAAATTTCCTGCAACTGCCCTGAGCAGTGGTTTCGGGTTGGGATTTGTGACAGCTACCGTACTGTCATTGCAGGTCTGAGCGAACATAAACAAACATCATTATTATAATATCCACATTACAAAATGTCCACCATGGTGACTGGAATTTCCATAAAAATACCCAATACCACAAAAAAAGTTGCCAACAGCTCTCTTCAAAACAACATATTTACCAAAATGACAGAAAGCTTTTGAATGCTTCTTACAATCCAACATGGAGTATATAACACAAATAACTGTAATACAGTACCACGCATACACTCGTATTAGGACACAAAAATACTTAAAGCGTACTTAAAGAAATAATCCTTATTCTAAATCAGCTAAGATTTACTATCTTCTCATTTAAAAACACAATTCATCATGTCGTGTTGAGATACTCTGCAGCCCCAGGCTTCGAGCTGCAGAAATGGGGCATGACAATTATTCCCCACTGAGTTAAGTAATCCTTGTGGCTGAGAGGAAGCCTGCCGTATTGAAAAGCAGGGCTAAAAGGCTAAAGAGTTGTGAAAAGGCTGACTCTTGCATTTCCAGGGCAAGAAAGTCACTTTAAAAAGTGCATCATTGCAACAAGATCTTGGCAAAAGCGCAGTCTCTTGCTTTTGTGACCCTGTGGCAGCAAATGGTATGGATGCTTTCAGTAGCTAAATGACATCAGAGACCGCAAGGAAAGACTGAGATACAGGCTTTGTCGTGAAGTGGTGCTTGAAAAAATGCAGCTTACTAGGGTTTGAAACGCAGCCATGTACACAGGCAGTAATCTAATACTGATTTCTGACTCGAGTAAAACAAGGTAATACACTTATGAAACCACTGTAAGGTATTCACAAACAATTGTTGCTGAAATTTGTTACACAGGCCTGTAAAAAATACTCAGTTAAAACCTTGATAAAGCTGCAAAACGTAACGTTTCACTTTATATCGCCATCTCGATATGAAACATAAAATTGCAGGTTACAGTGCGCAATATAACATGTGTTTCACGTGTAAAAAAACGCGGCATTTTCCACACAATTTTCGTATCTGTATAGCGCTGTTTTCACCGTCCTAAAAACGGGCTGATGTCTTCCTTGTTCTACGAAGTCCCTCCTTCAGAAATACGTAACATGTTCTGATTGTGTAACTTGTTTAGTGTGTTGTGATTCCATAGCAACTTAGCTTGCCGTTAGCTTAGCTGGCGACTGACGTATTCCTGTGGGCGGAGTTTAGTCAAAAAAAAATTCTAGTGACGTCATTAAAGCAGGAAGTAGAGGGCTGTAGTCCAAACCGGCCGTTCGCTGTAGGCTTTGAAAGGCGAATTCTGTTAAAGAAAATATATCGCCTGGCAGTGAACTTTGTTTTATAATTTTACAGGTATTATTTATGCTATTATAACAACATTAACTAGGGTTTAAAAAATGGGATCAGAAAGAACGTGACCTTTAAATGACGTCAAACAGACATTTCCTTTAAAATCATAAACGGCAGTTCAACTTACTGTGCATTCACACCAGCCACAGAAGAGGCGGCAAGCGCGGATGATTTACATGTTAAGTCAATGCAAACACGCGATTAGGCATCCTGCGGCGCGGTACACGCGGTAGCCGCGTCGCGGATGGCGCGGAAGGCGCAGGGCGTTCCGCACGAATTGAGCGTTGCCGCGGGAAACGCGCGAGTTAAAAAATCTGAACTTTGGTGGAATTCCGCGCCGCGTTAACCAATCAGGAGCTTGCTGTAGTAGTGACGTGATTACAGGAAGCGAGCGGAGTGGTGTAGTCTCCGGGGAGTCGCAGAAGCCCCTCCCATGACGCGGATTTCCGCGTGAATTTCTCGAATGACTAGAATTTCACCCGCGGCTTTCACACGAGAATGAAGCGAGTGAACTCAAATGTTCAAGCGTCCAACTACGCGTGAATAGCGCGTTTTTGCCGCCTCTTCCGCGGCTGGTGTGAACCCACAGTTAAAAATCGTTATTATAAGCTTACGTTGCAATCTGGGGTAAAGTAAACAGACTATTTTGCCTACTGATATTTTATGCACTTACTTGTTTTTGTTTATTTTTAACCATATACACTAAGTATCACAGATGGTTAAGAGGTTGTCTTTAAACACACTCCTGACCTCTTACGTCTCAGTCTTTTAGACGTCGCAATAACATTTTAGTTGCCAATTAATTAATGGACAAAAAAAGCATTTATTTTTGTTTATTTTCGCAAAAATGACCCTGCACACGTCCAGCTGAATTCACCTACTGCAGCAGAATGTTAAAAATATTAGCAATTTGTATGTATACATGGTATTTATTAATAATTTACCAGCTGCCAGAGATAGTATTGTCTGATACAAATAATATCCAATCCTTGGTGAGGTAATGTACTATTAAGCTCACTAATAGGATAACATATGTGACTAACTAAATTTATGTACCAGCTATGTTGCATTGCAATGGTTGATTAGTCTCCCAACAACTGTTTTATCTAACTTAACTACATTTATCTTATTACTTATTTTAGCATTTTATGCTATAATTAGCATGCTAAGAACGTGCAATAGCAGATTAAAGCCCTTACATACGAGTCGCATATGTAAATGTATCCCCTTAATCCACTAAAGCCACACAAATTCATACAGACGTCTTTGGCTATTGTGTCACTCCTTGCGGTTTTTCTGAGCATCCCTCCACAGCCGAGTCAAGTTCAATATTTAAAAATAGCCCCTGCATTCAGTACTATTCTAATCCGTCTAGCTAGTGTTTGTCTTAGGTTTACATGTAACTATAAGTTATAACCAGCACGAACACATACAAGCAATCCAGACCTTGTACGAAAATGTAATTTTGCTAATCCCTTGAAGTGGCTAAAAGACTGCAATAATTCTGGTGAGCTTTCTTCGTGACACTTTCTATTCTTTGTCTAGCTTAAGCTGCATTCATATCACATTCACATTAGACACTCAGGTGGAAGAGCCTGCAATGGCCCTCCTGCTGCGGAAGAGACACAGCTGCGGTTTTATGGTATTTTTGCTTTTAACTGCCACCTTTTCCCGTATAGCCAGCTCATTCAAATTATTTGGCTTTCTTTTTCTATTTGAGTCAAGACCAAAATGAGCCCACAGGGAAGTCTTTGTGTTTGGCTTTGCAACTAGCCCTGACTACATGATGTTGATTTCAATGACAGCCGATGAAATAATGTTGGCAAAGCGACGTCAATTAAACTTGAAATACGACCTGGGATGTTTTACCTGTTTTGCTGTGGTACACAAAATTATTTTGAGTAGATTGTGCGGGTCTACAATAAAAAGCTACTGAAACTGTGTGTCGTAAGTAATCAGGCTATTTAGTATTTTGAAAAGCTTTTTTGGTCTAACTGAATTACGCAACTATAGTAAACTTCCCTTTTAACGTTAAAGCTAAGCAAGAATAGACTGACTGTAAATTACATCCTTCACACGGGGCTGTTTAATGCACCACTGCACCCATGAGGAATACATCAAACGCACATAATTTGCATGCATTTGTTGCTAAATTTCTCTCTGTGTTTTTGAAGCTTTGTGCGCAATATAACACGTGTTCATGTTTCACGTGTAAAAAAAGCTGTATTTTTTCCCACAATTTTTTTTAACTGTCCTCAAAATGGGCTGATGTCTTTCTTGTTCTATGAAGTCCCTGCTTCAGAAATACGTATCGAGTTCTGATTGTGTAGTTTGTTTAGTGTGTTGTGATTCGATAGCAGCTTAGCTTGCCGTTAGCTTAGCTGGCGACTGGCATATTCCTGTGGGCGGAGTTTAGTCAGAAAACTGTTCTAGTGACATCATTAAAGCAGGAAGTAGAGGGCTGTAGTCCAAACCGGCCGTTCGCTGTAGGCTTTAAAAGAGGAATTCTGTTAAAGAAAATATATCGCCTGGCAGTGAACCTTGAGCTTTATTATTTTACAGGTATTATTAACTCTTTCACCACCATTGACGAGATATCTCGTCAATTAAGAGATAACGCTTCCCCGCCAATGACGAGATTTTCCGTCTTTCCACAATACCGCTATTATCCACCAGGTGGCGCCCTTCCGCAACTTTTAAACCCGGAAGTATTGCCCTATGGCAAGCGGCTGCATGTCGGTGTCTGTTTTAAAGATCGCTCTGAATGGGATCTCTATGAAAAGTCCGTCACAAAAATGGAATTATCTCTGCTTTTTGCTCAAAATGTGGTGTTTTTGCAGAAACCTACCCATATTCAAAAGCTGATTACAAAAGAACCACTGAAGGTAGGATGAAACGTTTTTTTTTGTTTGAAAGCAGAGGGTCTGTTCTTTCATTTGGTATATTGTATGTTTATATATTTAAAGAAGAACATTTTCTGGAAGACATTAAACTTTGAAAATCATGAAAAACGCTGGCGCTGGCCGGCAACTTTTTTTAAAAACGCTGGCGGTGAAAGAGTTAATACTATTATAGCAACATTACACACTAACTAGGGTTTTAAAAAATGGGAACAGAAAGAACGTGACCTTTAAATAAAAAAGATTTAACACCATTGTGCAATATCAACAATCACTGCGGTCAGCTCCCATAAACGCTCAATTCAAACAGGCAGTAACTCTGACAGGCCAATTCAAACCTTTGAAATAAAGTGATGCAGCTCTTCAGTGTCTTTGAATTCATGGTTTTCTGACCTTATTTTATAGCTGGTGTCTCATATAAATATCCAAATAACCATAACATTTCATATTAAGAGATACACACAGAAGACATTATTACAGCAAAGCACCGCAAGGAGGAAATGACAACGGGGGTTCTCTTCTGCTGGGTAAATGGAGCATCTAGGCCTAAATGAGCCATGAAAGTCAATTAGGAAACATCCATAAAGTCCATTTTTCCTTACAGTTTCAAAAGCCACAGGCTTTTGGTTTGCAACGGTAAATGCAAAATAAAGAATCTAAGTGGGTGCTGTAGGTTAAGGCAGTGGGTTCTTGGAGTAGTTATGCTTGACCATGAAAATGCACAGTCGCTGCTAGCAGTAATACAGGACCAAGCACTAACTGTGCAAGAACCGTATCAAGAAATTTGCTGCATGATTGCTTATCGAGAAATGACATTTGCTTCACAATGGGCTTACAGCCAACTACTTACTAAGGTAAGATTTCAAGGTGATAATAATACATATTTTTAAGCCCAAAACGTATTATTATTATTGTTCAGGACCACCTTTACCTAAAACTCCATCACATTCCTACAAATGGTTCTATCGGCGCTCACTCCCATGGCAAAGGAAAAATAAAGAAAACAAAAAAAATGCAACAGAGGCTCTGGACCTTCACGTTTGACCCCTAATAAGGTTAACGTTTCTTCACAATGCAGGAGAACAAAATAAATAGAAAGGGGTAAGAGGTTGGCCTTCTTTGAGCTCTTTGAATTAAGATGCTTTTGAAAAGCTCTTAGATATTGGCCTGTGATGCTCAGATACAGCCATGGGCATCTTCTTGTTCTCAAAGGCAAATGTTACAACAAAAAAAGTAAAGTCATGTTAGGTCTTACACAAAAAGGCTGCTCAGGTTTTACCACGCAAACCTAAATAGCATTACAAAAAATTATGTTTATAATAATCCTACGTAAACAAATGTGTAGCACGGGTATAGTGTATGGTATGTGTATAGATATGTGTAGCAGAAGCCAAAAATACATAGTATTGGCCAATTTATCAATATTTTTAATCAAAACTTTATTTTGTGAGTTGCTAATAACTTCATTTGGACAATATTTTGATTTTTCGGCACCCTCAGAATAACTGTATCTCGGCCAAATATGGTATTATCCAAACAAACCATACACCAATACAAAGCTTATTTATTCAGGTTTCAGGTGATATATAAATCTCAATATTAAAAAATGTACCCTTATGACTGGTGTTGTGGTCCGGGGCCATAAATGAGTTGTTCGTTGATTTTATTAGGAGGGTCCCCAAAAAGTGTTAAAGGAATATTCCATTTTCTTAAAAGAAAAATCCAGATAATTTACTCACCACCATGTCATCCAAAATGTTGATGTCTTTCTTTGTTCAGTCGAGAAGAAATTATGTTTTTTGAGGAAAACATTGCAGGATTTTTCTCATTTTAATGGACTTTAATAGAGCCAAACATTTAATACTTAACTCAACACTTAACAGTTTTTTTCAATGGAATTTCAAAGGACTCTAAATGATCCCAAACGAGGCATAAGGGTCTTATCTAGCAAAACGATTGTCATTTTTGACAATAAAAATAACAAATATACACTTTTTAAGCACAACTTCTCGTCCAAATTCGGTCGAGCGCGACCTAACGTAAATGCGTAGTGACGTAGGGAGGTCAAGTGTTACATATATAAAACGCACATTTGCGGACCATTGTAAACAATAAACTGACACAAAGACATTAATTAGTATCAGTTGACATACAACAACGTAGGAACAGTCCTCGTTCTTAACACTTGTAAACACTGGGGCGGAGTTTCGCGTTTGTCCTCTGTGACCTCTTGACGTCATGACGTATTGCGTCGGGTCACGCTGACGCATCACGAACAGATTTAGACGAGAAGTTGTGCTTTAAAAGTGGATATTTGTTATTTTTATTGTCAAAAATGACAATCGTTTTGCTAAATAAGACCCTTATGCCTCGTTTGGGATCGTTTATAGTCCTTTGAAACTCCGTTGAAAAAACTGTTAAGTGTTGAGTTAAGTATTAAATGTTGGGCTCTATTAAAGTCCATTAAAATGAGAAAAATCCTGCAATGTTTTCCTCAAAAAACATAATTTCTTCTTGACTTAACAAAGAAAGACATCAACATTTTGGATGACATGTTGGTGAGTAAATTATCTTGAATTTTCTTTTAAGAAAATGGAATATTCCTTTAAGGCACTAAGGCACGTTTAAAAAGGCATTTGCTGCATTAGCTACTTTTACTTAGCTAAGCAATATGTGAGATCTATATGTAAAATGCACGTTGAGTCTCTCATTTACATATCACACAGACCACATGCCCACACATACACAAAGCAGAACCGTTTCTCAGTCACCACAGACACTTTGCCCACTTCCAGAACACAGCCGTAAAACCACAAACAGCAGCTAAATTTCCATAAAAAAACACATGTGTGCATTTCATCCATGCAGTTTTACTACTGCCAACCTGCAGGGCCGTGTGTGAGTGACACACACTAATGAAACTTCAAGCTATGTGACAGATCAGCTGGACTTTATTGACATCCGTGTGTTAGTCAGATTTTCCATTGAACACTGAATCAGATACAAAACAAGGTACTGAAGGGCATGTTGTTATCAAACAGCCAGTGTAAAAATGCCTTGTCGTTGCTTTAAGTGTAGGAAATAGATTTTGTTCAAACCGATAGACTGTCATCGAATCCCATCTAGGGTTTTTGTAATGCGTCCAGCTCTAAACGTTTACGAGTCGCTTATAGACTTCGTAAAAACAGCAAAGTGGGAAAAATAAGATTGTCACAACATAGCCATAAAAAAAACATTTAATAATTTTCCAAACATTGATTCTCCTTACGCCCCTGGCAATAAACTTTCTGTTTATTTATTTATAACCCCCAAAGTAATTAATTTAATTTGTTAAATTCGTAAATTTATTTATTGATGATTCTTAAACCATGTGCACAATTTTCTGCCTTTTACAATGCAGACACTGTGAAATGCTCAGGTCAAATATATCAATAACAGGATATGTTAAACATAATAATACTGCTACTACTGATAAAAAAATCCTCATTCTGACAAACACAAATTTAAAAACTTGTGTCATGGTCCAGATTTGCCTGCAGTGAACTTATCTTGGGGATTACTTGAACTAAGCTCAAGAGAGATTAAATATCCCATTAAAGCCTACAGTAATAAACTGAGAAGATGCGTTCACACATTTTCAGGTGTTATTGGAGTAACTGATCTTAAATTGAGATGTTCAGCCGTAAAAACCTGAAAAACTTACCCGTTCGCTCAATGTATTCAACACACTTCTCGATAAACAAAGGAATGGGTCTATCCGGTGTGACCAAGTTCTGAAGAGGCACCCCAAAATAGTTGCTCTCCCAGTTTCTTCGAGTGGGTGGGTACAATGGCTTTGTGGTCTTTGTTGATTTTGTCTTTGCAGGAAAAAGACATGTATATGAATAATCACATTTTAAGCTTTTTAATGTATGCATTCTAACTTTAGATATATTTTGGAAATAATACAAAGTGCTAACCTTTTTGGGTTCCTTGGTCTTTGGTGCTTTCTTTTTCTTAATTTTTTTTTCATCCTGCTCTGGATCTGATGTGATGGCTGGATTGTCTATCCCTCCTTTCCAAGGATCCACTGGTGAAAGTAAAGGGTCCTCTTCGCTTCCTCGGTTGCCCCTTCCTTTCTTCTTCTTCTGTGTCGCTGCCCCACCTTCATCATCACTGACGTCCGAATGTACACGTCTATGATAAGCCTTAGTCTTGCTAAAGAGGATTTTGGAACGATGTTTGTACTTTGAAGGCCTTCTGCCAATCTGAGACTTAGACATGGAGTCAAAGCCGTTCTCCGCATCCCCGTGCAGAGCAAGCCCACCAAACGAATTACGAATTTTACCAGATCTGCCGTGTGCATCTTCAGGTACGGCGTATATGTCATCACCGTAGCCTTTTGATTTGAGAAGAGTATCCGCGGGTTCTGCATAGTTGTCGGATGCTTCGAGGTCGTCGCCGTGACCCGTCGTCGGTCCGCGAGTCCACCTGGAGCTCCTCATTCCAGCCTCAATGGTCCTCAGGAGGTTTGGATCCAGCTTTTTAACGCTGGGTTTGGGCAGCACATTGGGCTTGGGTTTAACCGGGGGAGGCACTTTGTGATTACGCTCATGATCTCCAATAGGTGTGCTGTGAACTGGGTATTCGTTTCCTTCAAGGTCGATTCTGTATTTTCGCTCACTAGGATTGGGCAGCAGCTGGACATCGTCCCCTATTGGGCTGTAAGGTGGTGGCCCCTCTCCATCATCTTCAGAGTCAGGGTAATATTGGTAGGCAGGTGAATGGCTATGAGGGGACTGAGGAAAGACATCTTCAGCGGTGCCCGTTCCATCTCTGCTGTTATCGAACATGAAGGAGCTTTCGATGTTGTTCTTTTTCTCAACAACCTCATTGAAAAATGGGGTGAAAACCTCCGTCTGCCTATGATACTGGGACAAGGAGTAGAGTGCAGTAAATTTCGCCGTAATTTCTGTGGCGATGTGTTCCCCTTCAGTCATCAGTTCTTTGATCGCCTCGTTCTCAAAAAAGTCCGCCTGGCTGTCCGTAATGGCCACCAGTTGAACCGGAATGACATCCTGGACCTCGGCCAAAAACGCCCTCAGCATAGCCATGGAAGACTTTCGTTTTGCTGAATAGACAAGAATGTACCCATGCACCAATTCGTCTTTTCTAATTCCGATGGAGGAGTGATATGAGATCACAGTGACCTGTATCCGTCTGCGGCTGTTGCCAATGATTTTGTCAAGAATCAAAGTGTTGCTTTGGCCGGGCTGTGCAGCGCTGCAACAGTGCGAGTCCAGAAAAGGTGAAAGAATGAGATCCACGCTGAACGGATCTCCACACATGGCACACATGACTATCCGCAAATCCGTCTCCGACAAATCTTTAATGGAGGGCATGGGGCTCATCATGTCGAAATTGTGCTTAAAACCCTCTAACACTGCTCGGAGGGCCTGCTTTATCTGAAACTCATTAAACTTTCTCGGAAAAGTGCCGGAAGGTATATCTATAAATGTACACTGTAGCTTATTTGCAAACTGTTGGCCCTGATGCCTCAAAATAGGCATGTTTGTGCAAACACTGTCCCTCTGATTGGCTAGAATAAGAATGAATGGCACTGGCTGAGTATACCTATCCCTTCGGCTCTGGGCGATCTCGGCTCGGATCCGGCTTACGCGGTCACCGATATAATTAAGTGACTCTATAGAGCTGAAGACACAAAAGAACCCATGGGGCTTGAAAGTCGATAGCCAGGAATGGTTCAAAAGCATGCCGGAATTGACATCCACAGGCAAAAGCTCTAATTCATAGATTTTCCCATCAAGGGTGTATTCATCATCAGTAGACTGAGCTCGGATTTCATTCGCGAGCTCCTGTGCCAGTCCTTCTCTGCCTACCAGACAAAGGTTAACTTTATCAATGTTGGGGCTGTTGTAGTAAATATTCGAGCGACCGTGATCCAGCTGGACCAGCCTGTTTGCCAGAAGTTGCTCGACTCTCAGATCAACGCAGGCCGTGCCGCTGAGGCATGTTTCTTTTGTGGGATGATAGACAAACCCGATGTGTTTCAGTAGTAGAGACTCCCTATCCGTGGCAAGTTTCTGAAGAGCTCTGTATCTAGGTTCCTCATTAAGCACAGCATGAATCTCACTCATTTTGTCACAGCTTGGGGTCGCATTCAAATCCAGGTCATAGAACAGCTCGGCGTGCTCAAAAAGCATTTCCTGAAACTCCTCTTTGGCCCTTTCAACTATTTCCTGCTGATGCCTGCTGTAAACATCTCTCCGATCTGATTCAGTGATGTATTTATACGACTCATCCTCCATGACAAAACACATGACCTCTTCCCATGGTTGGCCGGGGCTAATAAAATGCACTCGCTCCAGTGTCTTCTTGAATTTCTCCTTCATCTCCATCCGCCTTTTCTCAGATATCAAATGCTGGACGTGGTTTTGATAAATCCTCTCTCCTTCCATGGTTCTTAGGATATCGAAGGGCACTCTTCTGTCATCGGTTTTATCAAGGTGGTCTGTTTCATACCATGGGGTTTGTTCTAACTCAATGAAACAGTACTGAAACTCAGGCCTGCTCTTCATAAGGTTCTGAGCCTCAGTCCAACTCAGGGTCTCGATTTCCTCCAGGTTGCTGAGCAACTTATTAAGAATTTTTGGCAGGCTGGTAAGATAATCCTCCTTTCGCCTTTTGATATGCTCTTGTCTCAGCTGTTCTATATGCTTGGAAAAGATGTTCCTCGCCTTTTTGGTGCCTTCTAAATTGATGTACTCCTCATAGTCGGGGTGGTTTTTCAATTTATTGCTCACAATTTTCCAGCTCATGTGATAGTCTCTTACGCTTTGAACTATGAGTTTTTCAAACCTGTCTGAGACCGAAGCTACTAATTGTCTCTGGGATTTGTAAGCTTCCAAATAAGAGATGATTTTGGGTTTACCTCGAGTTTTGTCCATCTGCTGCGTCAGAGCATTGAAACAGAGGTCGACGTTAACGGACGCTCGAGCCGATGTCTCCACCAGCAAGAGATTCTTTTTACCTGCGACAAACGTCTGAACCTCCCTCAGGTATTGATCCACACACTCGTCGCATTTTGTTGCAGCAATGATAATGGGCTTCTTTGTCTTGGTAATTTGAGAGTAAAGGCTGTGGACAAATTTCATCTGATCTTCAAATTTTCTATTGCACCCTTTGCTTACGTCTATACAGAGTACGAAGCCATCAATATTGAGCTTGCCATCAGGCATCTGTTTCTGATCAAAGTCCTGTTCTAAACCGAGCTGGTCTGTGCAAATGTACATGAGTTTCTCAGCTGACTGAAGCTTTGTATTTGCCGCCCGTTTGGTGTAGGGCTGCAAATTTGTGCTCCGATGAGGCAAAAAGGTCTGGTCATCGATAAACTCGGTCTGCTCGATGACATGAATTCTACACTCGAGGCCATCATCTCCTCGATGTGACACTTCACCCCAGTACAAGAAGTGATCATTATTTACCACGCGCCCTCCAAAGTCAATTGTGCTCAACACAGAAGTGTGCTCCGAGTAGTAGCAGTCGGCCTTGGCGCGTAAATATCTGTTGCATAGGCAGGATTTACCTACACCACAGTTGCCTTTCTCTTTCTCCGTGCCTGAGAGCCCGACGACGCTGATGGCGTACGTCGGACGGGGCTCCTTATTCTTGGCCATTATATCGCCCCTCTCATTGCTTGTTACGCAGAGCGGTGTATGCCGAAAAGGCAATCGCGTACTTCCATTTGCTAGTGCAGGTGCATTTCCGCGTCTCACTGTGAATGAGCCGATGTATCTTTAATGCGGATCATCTGTCCCGGACGACTGATCTTTCCCCTCTTATCACCTTCCTGCAATAAAACAAATGCAATTACTGATCATGAGATAAGGCTTAAAGGGACAGTAAACCCAAAAATAGCAACTCGGTCAATTTCATTTGTATGAGGTCGGTGTTGTTCATGCGCTAAGGTTTACTAAAATACCAAGTGTGCGCATTGTATATATGTGTTAGATATATGTTTGTAATACAATTATAATGCTACATGTATAACTGGCAACATAGCTAGAGGTAAGTAAAAATGTTATATAATGTAACAAGTAGTAGATGGCTGTCATTCTAAAAGTATTGCAAATTCCCTTTTTAACGTTTAAAGTCTATAATCACATTCGCAGCTTCTTTACATGGATTACTTATTCAGGTTACCACATTATGATCTACTTATATTTACATGTTACATTTGTAATGCCTTTTATTCAAATGTATGACACATCTGATTTACTGAGCAATAGCCATCTAAAGCATATTATAATATAAAGTTAACCTCGTGACAAACTCATTTAATGCTATTTGCATTACGTGAGTGACCCAAAAACAAGGGTCACTCACTTAATGTACTAATGCCTCAGAAGCTTACATTGGGAAAGTATGCTGGCTATTAGTCAGACTGAAGGTCGGCAAGCCTCTTTAATAAAAAAACACTTGTTAATGGTGTTGACAATGTAATGAATTACAGTCCCATTTACCTTGCATAAACGACTACACCTCACAATCGTTAAATCACTGAAACGTGAAAACATCGGCGTCGAGCACGTAGAAATGTGGTAAATGCATGGCAAATGTTAACAGCTGTGTTTGGTTGCATTAAGTGTGAATGTAAAAACAGAGGATGTAAAGCAGACGGGAACATCTGCTGAAGGTGAAGAGCATCACGGAACAGCACGCGAGCGAGCTGCGCTATTGTTACTGTAACAAACTGCGATCAGATCAGTGCGCTTCCCGTCGACTTTGTTTCCCACAACTAGTCGTGTCGATTTTTGCGCAACCATTGCTATGACAACGAACCGAATGGAGGCTTTCAAACTAGCAGGCCCGGGCAAGAATTTGGCAAACACTTAAGTATAATTTACTTGGCGAAACACCTTAACCCAACAGTACACAGTGCGATTCTGAAATTCAGGTTTTACACATCAGAATCGTTTCATCGCGTGAAATAAATAACCAGTGCCTACTTGTCGTATCAAATAACACGTATATATAGATGTGTTTTCTTTCTTTTTTTTATGTGCTGGGTTGATTGGTGTGCATCCACACGGGCCTTGTCCCTAACAAGGCATTAGACGCTTCCTTTGCTCGCTAGCTTCCCAGTTAGCCAGCGCTAGTTGAGTGTAACACCGATACAACGCGTTGTAAGCGAAAATGATAAATCTCAGCGATTATCCAAAGACAAATAACTACCCCTTCCATTCGGAAATACACAGCTCATTCAACCGATCAAATGTATATCGGTAAAGAAACCCATGAAAAGCATGATAGAAACTCCGTGTGCATTCCCCTACCTAACATGGTCGCTCCCAGCTCCCGACACCACAGACAGGAGGTGGCATTCCAACTATTTGCCTTAATTTCCAATGATTTGGTCCCAAAATAAATTCCGGTTGTCTTTTAGTCCGTGGGTGATTGGAATAATCGGTGAATTTCCGAAAGTGTTTGTTTTTGGTGTTTTCTAGCAATAAGAGTGGTATGCGTGTAATCGGAGAGCCATCCCCTCCCCTCTCATTCCAGTCAGTAATGGCGACGGATAGATCCGGCTCTCTCTCACTCTCTCTCCCCACTAACTTTTCCATTCCGTTCTCCGCGGGGGCACGCTGCGCGCTCTCGATTGCCTCTTTAGGATCACGAAGGCTACATACTTTTTGTGAATTTGTTTGATGTTTAATGCGATGTGTGTTTTGCGTCAAAAAAGTAAATGAGGTCAAATAACAAACTATTCCAAATTTGACTGTCTATTTACATTGTAAAAAATGTAATCATGTGCTATGAAAGAAATGAGTGAAAAATAAGTGGTTTTGGTTTTCAGAAATAGCACATTTACAAAAGCTATGGTACTATGGTAAAAACTAGGCATGCACCGATTTAAAATTTCTGTGCCAATATTACTATTAGTTTACATCTACATAGATACCAAATTTTGTGTTATTTACTTCTTGTTTCAAATAAGTGGTACATTTATTTAAAAATAATTTATTGGATGTTTTTATATTGTATTTATAAGGTTATTTTAGATTAAAAGCAATGGTTTATAAATTTACAGCTAGGTCAAAGCGTTACTGTTCTAGTCTTATGAAATTTATTCCATCATAGCTAAACATTACTTCTCAGCGCCTATAGGCATAGGCAAACCAGGTAGTCGCCTAGGGCGCCACCAGCTGCATGGGGTGCCAAAGAGCGCATATACATTTTAACTTCTTCACTGACTTGAATGAGTAAAAAATAAGCACTGAAACAAAATAAAAGATAAACTCTGAATAAAGCGTGTTTAACAAAGAATGGACAGCAAAATAATTGCCTGAAAGTGTTGCAGTTTTTTAAGATAACAACATGCTTTCCTCTGTTTTTAACTAGCAGTTCTTGTTTTAACTATATAGTTCCCAGAATGTATATGGTTAAAAGATGGCTGTGTCCCATATGACCTTGTTATTTGTACATTCTGTGACTATACAAATCACAACATATAAATACGAAAATGTTGGCGTTATTTTTTCACTTATTCGGAGCAGTATGCTAGCTGGAGCCATTTACTTAAAGTCTTTGTGCTAAGCTAGGCTAGCAGTGGGTGCGTTACGGGAGTTAGACAAAGTTACGGGACGCACAGAGATGAAAAGGGTATGTATGGACTTATCTAACTCTGGGGATCAGTGAATAAGCTAAAATCCCAAAAAGTCGGCGTGTTCCTTTAAGGCAATTTTTTTGTAAATTGCAAAATCTGTTTAAAAATAGCTAATTCTTAACGACCACATATCCTCACTGAGTCAAGTCTTATTATCTTCTTAAATTTTTTATATATATATATATTTGTTTGTGCTAAGCAGAAAAATCCCCAAACTAATGTGTGTCCATATTGCTGCCTTTTGTTTTTGCAGTAATTTTGTATGAGTGACATTAGTGATACTTCTCTGTCCACCAATCCTATTGTTTGGAAAGCATCTGCTTCCCAAGAGAGCGCCTAT
Organism: Paramisgurnus dabryanus; assembly: GCF_030506205.2. Classification (NCBI taxonomy): domain Eukaryota; kingdom Metazoa; phylum Chordata; class Actinopteri; order Cypriniformes; family Cobitidae; genus Paramisgurnus; species Paramisgurnus dabryanus. The sequence continues at coordinate 29,195,383 of NC_133353.1, forward strand.
GTGTGATCAAGAACCAGCCGCTTACAAGGCCGAACCACAGCTCAAATGTCACGCTTCTCCTGTAAATGCAAATGCAAATGGTCAATCAAACACAACCAAGGTTACAAAGCATTTTGTTGTGCACCTGCTTCAGAAGCATTGCCAATGATCATTATAAATGTTGCATGACAAGAAATTTAATAAATAACTGTAAGTCACTTTTGATAAGCATCTGCCAAATGCATAAATGTAAAAAGGTAAATAACATTGTAGTGTATTTGACTGGCAAATATTCTAGCCAGCAGTCATCCATACCCATTACTTCCTCCAAAGAGATTAATTTCTGTTCATATCTTCTTGCAAATTTTGTCGACCATAACTGACGTAGGGAATGTCGAAGCGTTGTAATGCAAAAAACTCAGTATCAATAAGAAAAGGATGCAATTCATATCTCTGCTGCAGTTACTCACAATATTCAGGCACTAAAATGACCTTAACAGCATCCTTTACCAATAGCCCTAACGACAAATGCTAAATTTTAGCTCGTGAACGTCCGTGAAAATTTTCCTTTTTTTTTTTATCATCAGCCATGTTTCAATCTTAGACATACTGTGTCTAGTTTATCAAGTGTGTGCAAGATATTAAAAAAACGTCTATTTTCTGTCATGCTCCTCAATAGGCCTGGATTTGTTCAGCACTGCTTGCAATGCATAAATCTGTCAGGCAGATTCTGGGTCTGACCACGCTAATTGGATTTTTAAAATATTTTATTGTTATAATTTTTAAAGGGTGTCATACCATCGATGACAGCAAGCTACACTAGTTAAGAACAGCATTCATTTCTGTAATAGTTGACAGCCTCACACCTTACAATGCTGGCTGCATGCAGAGTAGCAATTAATGTTCTTAATTAAAATGCATTAGCGTAAAAGCTACTGCTCACAAAACGTTGTGAAAATGTGTGAACAACATCAAAAGCTCTGCATCAGGCCTACACAAACCCTTGCATGTGTCTCTCTTTTTTCGGCACCCTTTAAATCTCCCCTCTGTGTTTTTAACATCATGAATTATTTACCCACCCCCACCCCCAAATCTCCTTCCAGCACCCCTTAGATTTGCAGAGTCTGCTGCGCTCAGACTCTTGCAGAGCGGTACCGGGGTCCACACCCTTTGTGCTGAGTCTCACTGTGCAAGATAAAGAAAATCCTTGCATTTACTGTCATTATAATGTATGAATTCTTTACAGGAAGTTAATTTTAAATCTATTAAAATAAATACCCACTCTACTACAGTACGCAAACTTTCTGGTTCAGCTTGAAATACAGCTTTTTTATTGCAGCCAATAGAGATCAGAGATTTGTTCTCAATGTTTAATGCAAATGGTGAAGTTGAATTTAAAAGCACCTTTAAATCGTCACCTTCTTGAGCACACATTCCCCCCTCCCGTTTCCCTATTGTGCAGTGCAATTGGAACCAGCTGCTGGTGCTGCTATTTACCCTGTGCAGCAGCTCAGCTAGATTGCCATGGTTATGGATCCATGCTTGGGATTGTGGGAAGGGCTGGGTTTCCGGGTCACTAAAGACGAGGCGTTAGATTAGGAAAGAGATAGAATGCAAATTACTTGGTTTTATTGGCACATGTTTACTTATCTTATGGTGTATAGCAACATTTATACAATTTACAGCATATAGCATTAATGAAGCTATGTGTTAAACATGCCACACAGTATGTTTTTATTGTACATAAACAGAATAGATTACCAATATACAAAATAAAATCATGAATACTTTATAACAAAAAACTCCACAAACAATTAAATAAGGACGTTAAGAGATTATGATCATACCTAAATTGTCATTGGTAATGGAAATAGTCTTATATGGTGTCCCAAAGTGAGGCTCGAGAACCCCTGGTGGTTCGGAAAGGAATTGCAGGTGGTTCGGGAGTTGATGAAAAATAATTAATTACATTTATTCAAACGATCAAACAAAATAAATAATTGTATTTAAAATAAAACAAAATCTAAATAAAACAGTTACTACAGAAAATATTTTCATTTGTTTAATCTGAATGTCATGTGACCATTAAACAACACTACAATATATATATAAAAAACATGCAAAATGGACAGATATTGTACGTTTTGTGTACCAATCAGATGAAGGTCCAATAACAGATGATAATAATAATAATAATAATAATAATAATGTGAAATACTACTGATAAAAACTAAAAAACGGATAAAAATGTTGAAGTTAAATGTGCCAAAGTGCTATTAAATTATTGAAATATGTACTTTAAATCTGGGTGGGTACTTCGAGCAAATGATTTAGGTCAATGGGGTTTGCCTGACACAAAGTTTGAAAACCCTGGGTCTAATAGTTGGACCTCAGAACTTAATGTAAGAACTAATATTAAATTACTCTGTTTATACCAAACAGTCTATGTTTTAAAAAAGTTTATCTTCTTAACAGTCTTTGCTCATGAATCAAAGATGACACAGAAATAAAGATGCCCTCTGTCCTCGTGGGCTGTACAGCAACCCCATTTAATAATTGATTTTTTCCATAGCCTTAGGATGTAGAAGCTATGAGCACTCTAAGCCTTATTTACCACATGGGGCAAAGTCTGCATTTATAATGCCACTGAATCTGATAACACTATATGACACTGTGTGTTTTAGAAACCCTCTGTTTGCAAATAGGTAATTACCTGTAACATGTTTAATCTTGCGCTAAATTATATCTGAATAAGAGATCTGTCTTTTACAAAAAAGTCCACCACTTACAGGCATGCTTTCTATTGGCTAACATCATAAAACATGTTAAGTAATGAAAAGAAATTGCCTATTTTACCTTGATGTAGTATCTGGATTACTGCCTAGGGTTGCAAAGGGGTGGGAAGTTTCTGGTAAATTTTCACTAGATTTCCGAAACTTTCCAACTTTATCTGGGGGATTTTGGAAATATTCCAAATTGTAAACTTAAGAGAAATTTGGGAATTATTTAAAAATTTAGGGAAATTTATATAAACTATATCATAAACATAAATAATTTTTTTTGTCATAAGCAGACATGCATGCAAGGTAATACAATTTTTGAAGAATCCTGATACTTATGTTCATCAAGCCTGGATTTATTTGATCAAAACCCCTTCAAAAATCATTCTACTATGAACACACAGCACCAATGTATGTATTTTACATGAATACATGCAAAGATTGACATTTTGACATTACTTCATGTGCCGGATTCAAGAAATTATCTGTGCATGCTAGGGAAAAATACAATTGCATGCGGGGGGTGTGGCCTCAGTGGCCCTTCAGTAAGCATTATGATGTGTGCATGTGACTGAGGAATGTGCAAGGTATAGAAATTCAACCAAAATTGCATTAAATCTGGTTGTTTTAAACAAAATTATGCTGCAAGATTTTTGACACTACATTTAAGTTCCCTGTTATTCTGCAATATTTCTAAATTCCCAGTTAATTCCTACAAATTCTTATTAATTCCCATGGGAAGTTTCCAGCCTTGAAAATACCCGAAATTTTGCAACCCTATTACCTATTACTGTCTGATCGTCTACCAAATACTTTTGAACACTTTAGCTACACTTAAGTCTGTAAAACACTTGGTAGCACAATGTAAAGAGTTTTCATTTTTAAAGGCTTCATAATGACTATGTACTAGTTTACAGTATTTTAGTAAAAATGCATTTTTGTCAAATGTGTATACAATATTTTAATCTAATAAATAAAGTTTTGTAGATACATACTCTAGGTAATAATCACATGTAAATAATGATTTATAAAGATTTTTTACTTTATTGTACTACACAATCAAGCAGGTGACGATTTGGAGGAGCCCAGTGGCCATTTTTGGAAATGTGCCATGATTAAGATAAAAGCTTACTAAAGCCACATTTTATATTATATCAATTTCAAAATTTCAAAATAACTTTGTTAGACTTGTGGCTTTAAGACCATTGATTTTCAAGGCTGCTATGGGACATCTATTTTTATGAAATAGAAAAATGTTTTGTGCACAACATTTCAATTCCACTATACTTTTATAATACTATACTATACCACTATAAAATTATTTGAAATCTTAATATCTGAAAATAAAGTTTCAAGTGTCTTCTTTCAGAATTTATCACAATATAAAGTCTTTTTCATGATTGGAAAATGGGGGTTAGGAATAAGAGGTTAAAAAAGCGGCATGGGTTTTAAACCAAAAACCTTTTTAAAAAAGAGCTTTTACTCAAAAGGACTCAAAACTTGTTATGTTTATTAGTAATAACACATGTTAGACCCTGCCTTTAAATACTACTTGATGAGTTTTATTGTTATATCGAATGCTGTCCACTGGGTGGCCAAAGCAACAAAATATACTTTATTAACTTGATTAATTAATTAATTATTTATTTATTTTCAAAAGCAAACAACCTTTAACTTTCTCTTATCTCATATATCTTGCATTGTTTAATATGGGGCAGTATAAAGGTAGATACCAAAAGAAGTTTGTTAAGAACATTAATAAAAAGGATATTAAGATATTCATAAATACATATTTTGAGTCACAGGCATGCAAACTTTGGAAAAAGAACACAAAAAATAATTTGTTACATTTTAAAATTGTCACAATTAACATGTAATGCAACAAAGATGGCTAAATTCAACAGATTCTACTAAAATACCTATTAATCTGTGTAGTAATAAAAAAGAAAACTAAAAAACTAAAGAAAGTTTTTACCCACAAATTATTGTATTCCTGTTCAATTAGTTCAGTTGGGTTAACACAATCTAGTTGATTTAGATTACACTAATTTACTGCATTATATGTAACCATACACTGTAAAAAATAAAAACTTTGGTTTTGCAAGTCAATTCTATTTTACGTTTTGACCTGTGAATAGTTGACATAACTTATTAAAAATCGTTTCACTAAATTTTTAAGTTATTGCAGTAACATAAAAATACATGCTGATTTGACAAAAATTCTGCATATGTTTAATGTGTATTTTACTTATTATAACATTGAGCTTAACTTTTTGAATGTAAACTTACTTTAACTTTGCATTATTGAGTTGTAAATCAATAAACGTATGCTAGATAATAGGAAACATCTGATGGGGTTATTTTTGCACCTCTGTCTGATTTGCAGATTGTTTCTCAGTCGCTGTCCAGAGTGCTGAAATGTGTATTGCAAACAAATTTGAAGAACTTAAAAAATACATTTTCATTAAACATTAACCAATTTAATTAATTTATCATTAAAACTATGGCTTATGTGTTACATTTTGCATATAATAATTAGTTCACATCATCATTCAAAAAATACAGTAGTAAATAAATCATTAAGAAACTAAAATGGTGGAGATAATAGTGGTTGGCCTTTGCTGCTTTCCATAGTTTAAAATGGGTAGTTCAGTGACATGCTGTTAATTTCTTAAACAGCTAAATCCATTTGATGTTTATGAATGAACTCAAAATTATTTTATAAGATGGTTTTAATAACATGAACTGCATGTTGATACATACAATTATAACAGGAACAGCATGTTGATTCAAATATAGAACATAAATACATTTCTGTACTGTGCATATGAACAGCATACATACTGATGTGAAAATGATTTGGATCTGAATACTGATCATTTTAAACTACATTTAATCTGGAGGTCATTCATCTTGAAAGCTCCGCCAGTCGTCGGATCACTGCTGCTGCGACGTTTCTGTAAGCCAGAGCCTGCAAAGTCAAAATGTCTCAGTAAACTCCCATGTTCCCACTTTTGCTTTAACGGCAAACTGTACTTAAGCTGGAAATGCACTGGAAACCTTTTGATTCAGGTTCTACTAGCATGATATGCAAATCTTTCAAAGATCTGTGACACCTTATGAATAGGCTTTTACCATACCTACCCATGATGGAAAAGAATGAAAGGCAAGACAGAAGTACAGAGGTTCTCTTACCTCTGGGCTATCTGGGGAAGACACCACCACAGGTTGTCCCTTGTCTGATGTCTCTCTAATGTTAAGATGAAGAGGAATGTCTCCTGCAGCAAGAATAAATTACAACAGTGACTTCAAAAAGACCAATAAAGATAAATCAGATCTGGATACACACATTTTCAGAGCGGTTTCCAGGACAGCTTTTAGATTATTTCAGGATAAGCCGCAGTTGTATTAGGACCACAAACATACCTTGCCAAAAACATTACTGGTGTGCATCTATAGATAAAACAATGGCACTGATATATTTTAAGATATATCAGCGCAAGAAGTTTTCAATTAAGACATCTTAAACATGCATTGTAGTGTGGGACTAGTCCTAAACCCTGTCCCCTTAATGTTTTACCATTTTGCTCAATTTCATACTTATTTGCCTCAAAAGTCAAATGTATGCTACAACTATCATTCACTGTTAAGTTTATTGAAGGAATACCAGTGTAAGAATGACCTACCAAGCATCTCAACTTCGAGAGTTTGAGCCAGCTTTTTAGCCCCATCTGAGCCAAAAATATGTGTTTGATGGTTGCATTTGGGGCACTGGAAAACACTCATATTTTGAACCAGGCCCAATACCTAAAAAAATAAAATAATAATACATAAATCTATGTATGTTCAAACCCTGTTAGGTAATTAAAAGGACAAATTTCAAATTATTTACCGGAACGTTAACTTTTCGGAACATCTCGGCACCTCTACGTGCATCGAGCAAAGCGATGTCTTGAGGAGTGGAGACTATTACTGCACCTGAAAAAAATAAAAGCAAGCAATTTTACATATACGGTGTTGGAGAGTTTGTGTTAGGAACTATGGAACGGTTTCCCGGACAGGGTTTATCCAAGTCCCAGACTAAAATGCATGTTTAAGCTGCTTCAATTTAAAAACACCTTGTCCTGTTTAATTTGAACATATTTCATTGACATTGTTTTGTCTTAAGATGCACACCTGTAGTGTTTTTTGTAAGGTACGTTTGTAAAAACTTCTTAAATGGACTAATATTAATATTAGGCCTAGTCCTGGATAAACCTAAACCCGGTCCAGTAAACCGCCCTTATGTATCCATGTATGTTTAATCCACAAAAAGCATACTTTTAAAATAATTAATTTCACCAGTAATATTTAAGATCATGTAATATGTCTCCTGATTGGAATAAATTAACCTTAACATTCATGTCTTACCTGCTATCGGTATATTTTGAGTAATAGACAGTTGGACATCTCCAGTTCCTGGTGGCATATCAATCACAAGGTAATCTAGATGTCCCCAATCTACCTACATGGAAAAAGTTATTGTTGTAATGACATTAATATAATAAAAACAACATGAAAAAAGGAAACTGGACTATACATTTTTTTTAAATTTTTCTAAATGTACTATTTATAGGTATGTGTTTAAGTAAAATGATAATTTTTGTTTCATTCTGCCAACTACCGACAACATTTCGAGTTCCTAATAAAGAGAAAACAAGTTCAAATTCATTACTCAATAACAAAATGCTGATGTTTTAACATGTATTTTAGGAAAATTTCAGAACTATACATTTTATGGAATAACTCTGGACAGAAATGGTTGTAACACATCTAGAAATGATGATTAAAGGAAACCTGACAGAACCTGACAAACACTGGACAGAAATGGTTGTAACACATCTAGAAATTATGATTAAAGGAAACCTGGAGTGGTCTCTTATTTTTTTCTGTGGCTGTATTCTGTAACATTTTTAAAATCCACACTACACACCTGCCTAAGGAGTTTCTCAATAGCTGACATCACCATCAGACCCCTCCATATAATAGGTGCAACCTCTTCAACCAGAAAGCCCATTGACATACTGTAGAGGACAGGACAGGCAAAAAATAATGCTGAACAAGAAAAGACAAGCTAAAGGTGCTACATCAAAATCATTTGCATGCTAGCCACAATACAAGAATATAATATAACAAGTTATAATTAAGTTGATGATGATAATAGAGGTGAGAATAAATGTTTGAGGGTTAAATGTATGTAAATGATTATATATATTAAAAAAAGAAGTAATGGTTATGCATTTGATTAACTGAAAATAATTTTTTCAATGATTAACCATTATCAATTAACATGTGACCCTGGACCACAAAACAAAAATCATTAGGATATTAAGTAAAGATCATGCTCCATGAAGATATTTACTAAATTTCCTTCTCTCTCTCTCTCTCTCTCTCTCTCTCTCTCTCTATATATATATATATATATAAAAATTATTTATCATTAGTATGTGTTGCTAAGGACCTTATTTGGACAACTTTAAAGTCAATTTTCTCAATATTTTTAGTTTTTTTGCACACTCAGATTCCAGATTTTCAAATTGTTGTATCTCAGCCAAACATTGCCATATCTAACAAATCATACAACTATGGAAAGCTTATTTATTCAGCTTAATAAATCTCAATTTAAAAAAAACAAAAATTGACCATTATGACTGGGTTTGTGGTCCAGGGTCACATATTACAATGACCATTTCATGATAAAATTGCACTACAACTATAACTCAACCATGTACTTACCAAGGAATTCCAAAATTCACAAGGGGTCTTATTAAGTTGTCTGAAAATAAGGAATCTGCATTATCGAACATACTGTATATTATCATTTAAAAAGCAGTAAGTTGAGAATACTCAAACACTTACTGTCGGTTAATTCAGGGTTTCCTTTCAGGTTCATTAACTTTGGAATTGATGGTCCATAGACATCAGCATCTAAAAGCCCCACTGATTTACTCTACTTGACAGTAAAACAGTGGTGAAGCAGACAGCCAATCAGAAAGCAATAATTCAATTGAAGGCAAATCTGTACAGATGTGATTCAATTCATGATGTAAATGGAGTGATTAAAGGGGTCGTGAAATGATCATTCAAATTCTCCTTGATCTTTTGACAGTTAAGAGGTCTATAAAAATATTCTGCACATTTCAAAACGTAACACATCCTTGTTATTTCGAAAACACCTTTAATTTAAACCAAAGACAGAAAATGAATCGTTTTGAAAAGTGTGTGACTATTATGTCATAGTAATGCAGGAGAATATTATAATTACAACCCCAAAAAACTACTGTTTTAAAATAAAGGCTCAAAAACGGGGCAGAAGAAAGCCAAATAGTTAATAATTATGATAAGTTTTAAGTAAAACCCATTCTAATGCTATTAGTGAACCACAGAGAACAGCACAAAATGATAAGAAAAATGCCAATTGATGACCCCTTTAAGACTGGGATGTCTGTTACCTGATCATTAGCCATAAGTCCAAGAGCAAGATTGACTGTGAAGAAATGAAAGCATCTCAGATTAACATTTTTTATATATATATATTTTTTAAATCAAGTACATTAGAGGTCTTAAACAAGATCTGGGGAACCAAAAAGAAAACAGACCTGCTGTTGTGGACTTTCCCACTCCTCCTTTCCCTGATGCAACAACAATGACCTCTTTGACTCCAGCTATGGGCTTCAGTTTTGGCAAACCTCGTGCCATGAGCTGCCTCTGTCTCTCCTGTAAACCTGCACCTGAAGTCTAAACAGAATAAGGATGGGTTATTATATGGGACCTTAAACTCCACAAATAAACTATACCTAACATAAGTGATTATGATCTTTGTATAAATATTAAAATAGTGAAACACTTAGATATTAATGATACCAACAAGAATCATACATGTATTTGCATTGACATTGACATCTACTATAGCAGAATTTACTCACCTTAAAACGGACTTCATTTTTATTTCGGGCCGGTGAAAGGTATCTGCAGATATTATCTGATGCAAATTTATATATTTGCAAAGAATTTCTGTAGCTGTCGTATAATTTAACCATCTTTTAAAAATCTTCTAGATTGGCCACTGACTGTGGAGCTCAACAAATACATACAGCGGTGTGGTTTCCATGTGATAACGTTACTTTGAAACTGTCAAGTGCTCACTCGACACAATGAATTACAGTTTCTACAAAATAACATATCACAGAAGACAAATACAGTGCAATGTCACATGAGGGACATAAACAATCGCCTGTAATAATCCAGGTTGCGTGCGCCCTGTTGTCGCTTTTTGATGACGTAAATGTTTGCGTTCTGATTCTCACGCGGAAACGATTAAGCTCGTGCCATAGTTCATTTTAAAAAGGTTGTAATATATATACCAAAATATTATTAAGGAAAGGAAACCTTTGTCTTTTCATATCGAAGTTAGATCGTGACAAATACACATATTTTAATTTCTGATAATAAACCGTAACTTTTATCTCCTAAATGAATGACAGTTGCTAAAACTTGCGGTTTAATTTATGACAATGGCCGATAAAAACGATAATGGCATTAAAGCACGAGTTGTTCTCCAGCAGTGTCTACATGCAAGACTCCAGGTTAAACCTCCAGACGCAGAGACTGATGCTGAATGGGTTGAGGTATCGGAAATTATATGTCAAAGTTTAATGAATAAATGAAATGATTTAATGATGTGTATTTCTAATTATCCAGATCAATAGGGGAATGGTGATCTACATCTGCTTTTTCAAAGGTGCCACTGAAGATATAATCCCCAAAATGGGTATGTTGTTTTGTTGCTTTTGTGTCATTTATGCAATACAAATAATACACTGTATGTATGCATGCATGCTGCATATGGTTATGATATGGGTTATGATTGTTTTCCTCTCAGTGACAACATTACTAAACATGAAGCTTTGTGAGACGGCCACCGGAAAATATACCTCCGTCCTTGAACTACCTGGCAGTGTTCTCATTGTACCCCAGGCCACACTTGGGGGGAAACCAAAAGGAAGGGGGATGCAGTACCATGGTAACATTGGTAAAGATGAAGGGCTGAAGCTCTATGGCAGCTTTGTGTCTCAGTGTCAAAGTGAACTCTTTGCTTGCAAGAAAAGTGAAACTGTCATAGAAGTCAAACATGGAACGTATGGGAACAGACAGGTTCTGAAGTTGGATACAAATGGTCCTTATACTCATCTAATAGAATTTTGAGAATGACGTTTACATGCTTATTCACTGAATTAGTAGTGTGATCAGTGTGCATGGACCTATGGATCTAAAATGATAAACTGTTGCACATTTACAGTTTCACTTCTGAATAAAATGTATTTAAAGCAAAAGCCTGAAAGTGGGTCTGTGATGTATGGTTTATCTTGATGAGTTTCCTATCCTGTTATTTTTGTCTTACATTCATTTAAGTAATGTAATGATCAAGTTGATTTTGCTTATAATGTAGTATTAAAATATTAAAGTATTGTGTTAATAAAGTGCAAAAGACAGATTCATTATTAACTAAATGTATGTAAGTAAATGCTTAATATAGTTCATAATAGACACTAGTCAACATTTGAAGTGGATCAAAATCTTTCAGAAAAGATTAAATGTATTAATTTTTTATAATACCTGTTCTTGTCTTAGGACAACTTTGATTAACTTTTTTGATACACTTCAAATGTTGACTGGTCTATTTGATTTCAGAGGATACAAGTAATTTTTACCAAAATGTTGTGTCTCACAGGTCAATGGTGCTACACATTCAATTTATACAGCATAAATTTATGAGCCTGTCTTCCTCTAGAAAACTGGAAGTGACAAAGAACCTATACTGCTGTATGAGTTGGAGGATAGGTTACATGTAGCTAACCAGCTGAAATAGGTACTATAGAAACTACGTTGTCAGGAAAAATGGCAGATATATGTACATTTGGTACCAATATGTACTAATATGCACACTTTGGTACCAATATGTTCCTCTGAGTTACTAATATTAACTCTGTAGGTCTAGGGTTTTGACCATATATGTGATCACTGTTCAAAGTTAAATGAACTTGAAATATTTTCAGTCTTTATTTTCTACAGTAAGTTACTGGCAACCAGCTGCAAAATTACAGCAAATGTAAAAAAAAAACATTTTTTTACAGTACCTATTTTGAACTAAGACTAAATCTAAATTTTAAACAGAAATTTAATTAAAACTAAGTTTAAATACACTGTAAAAAACACTCAAATATTTCAACTGTATTGATTATAGTGATGAGTTACTGTAACTTATAAAATAAAGTTGACATAATTTAAGCAAATTCAACTTGATTTAATAAGTTACAGCAACTCATCACTAGTCAAGATCATTGAAATGACTTGTATATCCTAGTTGATTTAACAAAAAAATGTAAGTGCAAAAATTTTTTTTACAGTGTAATGCATATTGTACAGTATTCTTACACTTAGGGGTGGTTTCTCTGATAGAGATTAGCTTAAGCCAGGACTAGTTTAATTAGAAAATATAACTAGTTTTATCAAAAATGGCTTACTAAAAACATTACTTGTGGGCATTTGGAGGCAAAACAAATGGCATTGATGTATTTTAAGATATGTCAGTGCAAGTTGTTTTCAGTTTGGACAACTAGTCTAATCCCTGTGCGGGAAACTGCCCCATGAATGCACTATACAAATGCTATAAACATATGCATTGATTGCATACACATAAGGATTCAAATCATATTTATTTATTTAGTGGTTTACAGTGTCACATGGTTTCAGAGCAGTTTTACATGAGTAAAGAAAACAGAAAAGTATATAATAAATAAGTTATATATATATATAATAGAGCACAAGGTATTAGGATATCCTGCATTTCAATTGTATAGAGATGAATTAGTGTAGGTCTACTGTTAAATTAATCCTCAGCACCCTTGTGCAATTTGTTTACTTGGTATTCCATTATATATACCACATTTTTTCATGGGTATTTTATTATTGGTAAAAATACTTTACTGATTTTTAATAGCTTTAACCTCTTTTAAATCTCTCCCGATTCCTTTGATGTATGTCCAGTTCACTATTATTTTGGGATGTTTATTTTCCTTTATTCTCGCATAGATTTCCCTTATTCTCCTAAGATTTCCTTCATTTTTGACAGTCGCACATTAGATTTTACAACAATGTACTGTTCATGTTTGTTTTTTTATTATTGAACAAAAGGCACAGGGGATACATTATTAAGCACAAAAATTAATAGACAACAAACTCAAAATAAAGCAAGGCATGGATAAGGGATAGTCCACCAAAAGCAAATGAAAAAAAAAATTCACAAAACATTCATAGAAACAAGTGCAAAAAAAATACAAATAATTAGAAATAAATAACATTGGCAATACATAAAAAATCATCTTCAGAAAGTCAGGAAGTAAATTATAAAGAAACCATAATTTCTTTGAGCAACAAAGAAGTTTTAGCAGCTTTCTTATTGGCTGATAAACAAAGAGAGTCATAAATGTACTGTACATATTGCGCGCCCATAGTCCTTCTCCTGTCCGGTAGGTGGCAGTTAAGTGCAAACATTCCCCATATTTTCCCTTCTCAAACCCACAAACCAGAAAAAAAAAAACACTGGAGAACAAGCTTTACATCAGTGAACATGAACAAGATAGGTTTTTCTTTTAGCACCATGTGAATACTATCAGTTTGTAAGGACCCTATAGGAGATATTTAACTGAAGTCAAATATCCTTACCGCGGATAAATGATTCATTGCTTTCATCCAGAAGTCTGCCAATGGAAGACAGTCTGAAGGAGCATTGCACACGAGACACAGTAGTAAGAAATAGACAAAAATGCAAGCTAAACGAGAGCGGTAAGCGGCTTACCCAAACCAAACCACTGCAACCCCATTCTGGAGTCTGTGATAAATCCAAAACAAATGATCCCACCAATAGACTGGCTTCAAATGGGACAAATAAAAGACAAGAAGAACGTCTCAGATCTCCCTGCAGTCATGTGTACATTATGGTCGTGGTGGTTGTGCTGTCAGTATGTACACGCTTTTACAAGATCGACGAACCTGCACATGTATGGTGAGTATTAGATCCGTATACACAGTGTAGTATACATATTTTACTAAAGTTTACTATAGTATTTTTCATGTGGGAAAAGTGATATCAATACTTAATCAATAAACAAATACATTACAGTTGGGATGAGACTCATTTTGGGAAAATGGGAAGCTATTACATCAATCGCACATTTTTCTTTGATGTCCATCCACCACTTGGAAAGGTATGGATTCGTTCTGGACCTCCTGCTGTCTGCAATACAATCTAAAATATTTTGTCAATGTTTGCCTAGTTGATGTCTTTTCTGTCTGACTTTTAACAATACTTTTTTTCCTGTTTACTGGCATAGATGCTGATTGGTCTTGTTGGATACCTAACAGGCTATGATGGCACCTTTCCTTTCATAAAACCAGGGGACAAATACGAGCACCACAATTACCTCGGAATGAGAGGGGTAAACCTTTATTTTTATTATTTTATTGATTCTTGTCAAAAGAAATGCTTAACTATCATTGCTGATCTGTCATATATTGTTCGTTGCTTTAGGATGCGTTAGCCAGAAGTCATGGGTTTGATCCCCAGGAAACACACATAGTAAAATTTAGTAATTTTGTTCGTGATTTCTACATAAAATCATGATATAAAGAACATTCTGTGTAAATATAAATTAAAGATAATAATATCTTTAAAGGCAGGGTGCACGATCTCTGAAAGCTGATGTTGACATTTGAAATCAACAAACACGCCCCTACCCCAAAAGAATTTGATAGACCCGCCCCACACATATGCAACCCAGGCAATGATGTTGGTTAGTAGACACGCCCCTTACTGCTGATTGGCTACAAGTGTGTTTTGGAACATTGCATGACTCCCTTTTCCAAAGCGTTTGTTTCTCAAAAAACGTGCACCCCGCCTTTAATATTCACTGAGTAAAGTCATGTAAAAGATTGATTTGAAAACAAAGTTAAATGCTCCTAATAAAAGGATATTCAGGCAGGTTCACAAAAAGTAAAAAGTGTTTTGGACAAATGTAAATGATCTGTTGTTTGTTGTGGTGTGAATTCTTTGATTTCCTTCCTCTATGTCCAGTTTTGTGCAGCTCTCGGTTCGTGTCTGCCTCCTTTTGCCTTCCTTACCGTCCTGGAGTTGTCCAACTCTACGTCAGCTGCTCTTATTGTGGCCTGTTTGCTTATCTTTGGTAAGTGTGGTAGTGATTATCAACAATGGCAATGCTAGTTGGAGAACATCATGAATTAAAACATTTTTGTTTTTTTACAGACACTGGCTGCATCACCATTTCTCAGTACATACTTCTGGATCCCATTTTGATGTTTTTCATCATGGGCTCTGTTCTGTGCATGGTCAGATTTAACACACAGAGCTTCAGGTAGAGGAACATAAAGCATCTCTGTATGTTGTTTTACGGTTTGGGTACTTCATGTGTTGAGATGCACATTAACATTGTTGTCTTCAGGCCTTTCAGCTTCTCTTGGTGGTTGTGGCTGCTTCTGACGGGGGTCTGTCTTTCTGGATCTCTGGGGGTCAAGTTTGTGGGACTGTTTGTCATTCTTCTGGTGGGAATCAACACTGTTTCGGATCTCTGGATGTTACTTGGTGACCTCAGTTTGTCTTTGGTATGAATAAGTAACATATTTTAAATTTTTTAAACATATATCAGTGTTCCCATACATTTTCTCTAGAGCAAATGTTTGTCCCTGGACCACTAAACCAGTCATAAGGGTCAGTTTATTTTTTTAAAGAGCAACTATGGTCCGATTCACGATTTTACATTTCCTTTGGTATATAAGTGTGTATTAGTACATGTTAATGATATGCAAGTAGGTACATACCCCAAAGTAAAAGATGATGCGAGTTATCGTCTCCAACGTAAATCTTTTTTCTTGGACTACAACAAACACACGGATTGTAGGCAACTTCCTGGGATTTATGACATAGACAAGACCGACATTATCATAATTCCTCCTGCTTCGGACTCAGCCTGAAAGTTTACTCCTGTTAGCAGTGCATTGTCACCGAATCTTTCAAACATGGTAAGGAGCGTCACATTTCCGGCTGACTTCAGAGGTATTCAGGCCAATCACAATGTACAGATTAGCTGACCAATCAGGGACACAGAGCTTTTCAAATCAATGAGTTTTGTAAAAAATCAGTGTGTTACAGGAAGATAGGGAAAATATGGAGCTAAAAATGTACGGAATGTGGAAAATAATCTGTTTTTTTTAACCAAACCTACGCGGACATATTGTATTATTCCAAATACAGAAAATAACGTTGTTTTTAGCAATGAAATAGTTGCGCTTTAAGTTAAGATTTATACATCATTTGAAAGCTAATCAAGCTGATTGGATAGGGAAATTTTCGGCCATGATCTGGAATCTGAGGGTGCAAAAATCTAAATATTGAGAAAATTGCCTTTACAGTCCAAATGAAGTCCTTGGCAACACATATTGCTGATGACAAATACATTTTTTATATATTTACAGTAGGAAATTTACAAAATATCTATACGTAATATTCCAATGATTTTTAGCATTAAAAAAGGTAATATTGACCCATACAGTGTATTGTTTACTTGCTACAAATATACCCATGCGATTTATGACTGGTTTTGTGGTCCAGGGGGACATTTTTATAGTACACAGTAATTTTGCAGTCTGAATTTTGGTAGTCTGTGTATTTTGAATGCAAACTTTTCGTTGCTTTTCATCAGGTGGGGTTTGGGAAGCACTTATTAGCTCGTGTTTTTGGCTTGATAATACTCCCGCTGTTCCTTTATGCCACAATATTTGCTGTTCACTTTATCGTCTTAAGCAAAAGGTATGTTTGGTGCGATGTTGAAATTATAATAATTCAGGGAGCCAAAAAAATAAATAAACTAAAGCCACTTTTTGTCCTTACACAGTGGACCTGGAGACGGTTTCTTCAGCTCAGCTTTCCAGTCCCGCTTAATTGGAAACAATCTTCACAACGCCTCCATGCCAGAGTGTAAGTGCCAATTTAAGCTAGATTATTTTGCCATTTTTACTGTTAAAATCTTGATACAAAGGAATCTTGGTAGTAAAATCACTATTTATGTGTCCATCAATATGGTTTTCACTCCTATCTGCACACAGATTTGGCATATGGCTCTGTCATAACATTGAAGAATATGCGAATAGCTGGAGGTTATCTGCACTCTCACTGGCATCTTTACCCAGAGGGATTTGGAGCTCCACAGCAGCAGGTTAGCTTCATTTCATCTTCTCGATTAAATCTCATACTGTACAGCTAGAAAAGTGTTAAAACATGTTTTAAATGTCTCCAATTGTGTGGCATATATATGTCTGTGAAAATAAACATTGATAGCTTTAATACTGACAAAGATTGAAGTCAAAGTAAAATCAAACTTTGATGCTGGTAATCTCATTATTAGATTTAGACTTCAGCGTGGATTTCACAGACAGGATCGCAGTTATTCAAATGAGTTTTTGTCTTAATCAACCCTTATTAGGTGACAGGCTATATGCACAAAGATTTTAACAACCTGTGGTCGGTAAAGAGGCCTGACAACTCTTATGGTGAGAAAAGATCTTTGTACAAATTTATAATAGTTTACTCTTCTATGCATGCATAATAGACAGATGTCAATCATAGCCGTGTTATGCTAAGATTACACAGGAACTCCAGTGCTTGTTCGACATGGGGACATCATTACACTGGAACACAAAGAGTAAGCGTCATTTATTTTGTTTTGTAATAATGAATAATGATCTAAAATATTGTTTGAATGGTGAGTACACTACTATTTCTCTTCATCAGAACTACCAGGAATCTTCACAGTCATTCCCACAAAGCTCCACTGACCAAAAAACATCAGCAGGTTACAGGTTACGGTATTGTAAGTACTGCTGGATTTCTCTATGAATGTTTACCAATGTGACCCTGTCTTTGAAATCCAGGCTGAAGTCTTATAATCTAATTATGAGATTTAGAGCATCAAAATTTGATTTCACATCGATTTAAATATTTGATGTGGCCTTACTCAGTCAATATTCAAGATGTTTTTTAAATTACTTAAAGGAATATTCCATTTTCTTAAAAGAAAAATCCAGATAATTTACTCACCACCATGTCATCCAAATTGTTGATGTCTTTCTTTGTTCAATCGAGAAGAAATTATGTTTTTTGAGAAAAACATTGCAGGATTTTTCTCATTTTAATGGACTTTAATAGAGCCCAACATTTAATACTTAACTCAACACTGATGTCAACGGAGTTTCAAAGGACTCTAAACGATCCCAAACGAGGCATAAGGGTCTTATCTAGCAAAACGATTGTCATTTTTGACAATAAAAATAAGAAATATGTACTTTTAAAGCACAACTTCTCGTCTAAATCCGGTCCAGCGCGACCTAACGTAAATGCGTAGTGACGTAGGGAGGTCACGTGTTACATATATAAAACGCATATTTGCTGACCCTTGTAAACAATAAACTGACACAAAGACATTAATTAGTATCAGTTGACATACAACAACGTATTAACGGTCCTCGTTCTCAACACTTGTAAACACTGGGGCGGAGTTTCGCGTTCGTTCTCTGTGACCTCTTGACGTCATGACGTATTGCGTGGGGTCACGTTGGCGCATCACGACCGGATTTAAACGAGAAGTTGTGCTTTAAAAGTGTATATTTGTTATTTTTATTGTCAAAAATGACAATCGTTTTGCTAGATAAGACCCTTATGCCTCGTTTGGGATCGTTTAGAGTCCTTTGAAACTCCGTTGACATCAGTGTTGAGTTAAGTATTAAATGTTGGGCTCTATTAAAGTCCATTAAAATTAGTAAAATCATGGAATGTTTTCCTCAAAAAACATAATTTCTTCTCGACTGAACAAAGAAAGACATCAACATGGTGGTGAGTAAATTATCTGGATTTTTCTTTTAAGAAAATGGAATATTCCTTTTAAGATTGGTTTTCAAAGGCATAGTCACAACATTTGGGGCAGTTTCACAGACAGGGTTTAGGTTAAGCCAGGACTAGGCCTTCGATGTATTGGGACATTTAAGTAGTTTTTACAAACAAACCTTAAAAAAAAAAACAATACTGGTGTGCATCTTGAGACAAAACAAACGCACTGATATATGTTAAAATATGTCAGGGCAAGATGTTTTTGAATTAAGGCAGATCAAACATGCATTTTAGTCTGGGACTAGGATAAGCCCTGTTCGGGAAACCGCCATTTAAAGGCGGAGTTGCACAATGTTTGAAAGCCAATGTTGATATTTGAAATAATTTAAACAAACACGCCCCACCCCAATAGAATCTGAACCTTCTTTTCATAGTCCCGCCCCACACATACGCAACCCCGCAAGGATGTTGGTTAGTAGACACGCCCCTTACTGCTGATTGGCTACAAGTGTGTTTTGATAGTGGGCCAACCATAGATATGTATATAAAGGCTAGATGGCTCAAGGCGGAGTCAGCTGTGTCGTCACTTGGCGGCCATCTTAGGTCAGTGCTGCCATAGTGCTGCTCCCTGCTGCTGTGGACGGAAGGTGAGTGACATACGCCAACTAAAATGCTCGTAACTTGCTGAATTCTTGACGGATTTACAAACGGTTTGGTTTTTTACAAACGTTATTAACGTGGCTATAATTCTGGATGCTTTAACATGTTTCATGAATTTTTTATTTATTTTTAGTATACGTATTCAGTGTCATAGGTACATCTTTGACGTTTATAACAAACCAATCCGTTTGAAAATCGGTAAAAAATTAAGCAAGTTATGGTCATTTAAAAGTACCTGCATCATTAAAACTCAATGCTACGAGTGAGCGAGCGCCCTGTCCTAAGATGGCCGCCAAAATGCGGACGTTCCACTCAATTGGCCATCAGCGCGGACGAGCCATCTAGCCTTTATATACATATCTATGGGGCCAACTCCCTTTTACAAACCGTTTTTCAAACTTTGTGCCCTCCGTCTTTAATGTTGATATAGAAGCTACATTATAACAATGATCTCATACAACACACATACATTACAGTACATAATATCTGAACGTTCTTCCTTATTGTGTTTCCGTATTTATTCCAGCATCTTTTGCGCTACATATTTCAAACACAGTGTTTATAATTTTCAGAATGGGACTGGAGATCTTAATGACTTGTGGCAGGTGGAGGTGGTTGGAGGTAAAAAGGGAGATCCGGTAAAGGTCCTGCGTAGTAAAGTACGTTTTCTCCATCACTCCACTGGCTGTGTGCTCTGCTCCTCTGGAAAGACTCTCCCCAAATGGTGTGTTCTGTCAAAATCACTCCCAGCCTGGTCTGGGATCTGTAGCGCGTAATGTATTTACAGCACAAGTAATAAATAGTTGGGAGAATGCAAGGAGTATTCAAAGCTGTACTCTAGGCAAAGGGTGGCTATTTTGAAGAGTTTTGACATTTTTGTTATTTCATACATGTTGTTAAAAAGGAATAGCTCACCATAAAAATTCAGTATTTACTCACCCTAATGTCGTTTGAGCCTCAATGTCTTTTTTTTGTTCTTCAGAACCCAACAACATAATTTTAAAAAGTGTTGTTTTGGGTTTTCTGGCTACTAGTGGATGGTGACTGAGGTGCTCACCATCAACTCCCATAGTAACCAAAAACCCTTTAAGCTTCAATGACCCAAAATACATTGATTTAAAAGACATGAGAGTGAGTAAATGATGACAAAGTTTTCATTTTTGGGTGAATTTTTCCTTTAAGTCAGGGGTTCTCAAACTTTTTGGGACCATGGACACTTACAGGAGACAAACATTTCCAAGGACCCTCTTAAAATTCTAATAATTGCTAAGCATATTCCTACCGTTTTGTTCAAATTACCGTTGGACTCAAGAGTATCATAAAATCAATAGTAGCAAGACTGACATGGTTCTTTGATGTAAATATTCCCTTCTTAATAATACAAAACAATTATATAATTTATATATTATAATTAGTTCACGGACCCCCTGGATAAGTATTGAAGACCACCAAGGGACCCCACTTTGAGAACCCCTGCTTTAAATAATTACTATCGTTTTAGATTGTTGAAAATTATAGATTCTGATTATACGTGTTAAAATCTTGACTAATAAAAATGTGAGAAAAAACTTTTGAACTGCTTCTTATAGGGCGTTTGAGCAACTTGAGGTCACATGTAGTCCTTATGTCAAAGTGACTCCCAACTCGCAGTGGACCATCGAGGATCACATCAACCCTAAATGTACATCAAAATCACGTATGGATAGAAATAAGCCATTTGCTGGATCATTTTGTGCTAATGTGTAAATGTTTATCTGCAGTGCCCAACATCAGTCTGTCAGTACTTAAACCCACTTTCCTGGAGATTTTGTGGGAGTCTCATATTGTAATGATCAGGGTAAGATTTTCCTCAAAAAGGAAATGTGCCCTTTAAAAAAATATTAAATTATTATTTAAAAAACTTTCAATATTAAATTTAAAAGCATTCAAATGTATTATATATTTTTTAATATGTACGTTTTTATTTTTGCATAGGGAAATAGTGGGTTGAAACCCAAGGACAATGAGATGAATTCAAAGCCGTGGCACTGGCCCATCAACTTTCAGGTGCGTTGCATAAAATCTTTTACCCATAATGAACAGGCATAAATGTATGTTCAGATACATCTTATGATTATCCTGGTATTTAGGGTTTGAGGTTTTCGGGAGTGAATGAGACGGAATACCGCGTTTATCTCCTGGGAAACCCAGTGAGTGCATCTTTCTTTATATGTGTGCCGTTTTCATTCGATCACCTGTACACTCGATGCTAAATCTTAGGTTTGTCTTTCAGATAATCTGGTGGTTTAACCTATTCAGTCTGGGTTTATTTGTTGTCATGGTAACAGTGACCTCAGTGGCAGTACAGAGAGGAATGAACCTGCAGGAAAATCAGAAAGGTAAGCAGATTATGTTGCTCTTGAGACGACCCAATCAAACAATGATCAAATGAAGTCATGATGGTCTAAAATGGATGATCTGTGTTTTTTTCAGCACATTATCGCATACTAAAGGAGGGTGGTGGTATGCTGTTTCTGGGTTGGATATTACACTACCTCCCTTTTTACATCATGGGTCGCATACTGTACTATCACCATTACTTTCCTGCAATGCTTTTCAGCAGTATGCTTACAGGTATTAAGGCAAAATATTTCAGCATATAAAGAGCTCAGATGGAAAACCCTCTAAGTACGTCTGACATGTTTTTTTTTGTAAATGAGCATTTTTATCAGGCTCGTAATTGAAATGCCTTATTTTCACAAATATCACTTTAGTTGTTTCTTTGGTCTTTAACAAATTTGACTGTCTTTTGCTGCAAAACTCTCTAAGTGCATGCAAGCTTTTTAGCAAAAACCTCCACTTCTAAAAATAAAATGTACTTATTTTGACAAAACATTGCAAAATCAGTAAATATGCAACAAAAAACATTGCAGTAAAGTCAGAAATGTTAAAAAGAAGAAACTGGACCACAACATTATGCTACGTACACACCAAACGCGTAGCATCGCGTTGCTCACTTTAATGGGGCATACACACCAAACGCGAGTTCAATGATTTGTGCAAGTAGATAACATACAAAGTCGATGCAAAGACCCGATCAGATGTGTCCTCGCGCGGGCCTAAGCAAATGACGCGATATCCGCCTCAAACGTGTCTTCGCCCAAGTTGAAAATATTGACCTTAAGCGAAAAATTAGTTAAATCCCGCAAGTAATCTGTTGCGAGTAACGTGATGCCCCACGTTTTTTGTATACGTAGCATAAATTACTTGCAGGATTTAAATTTGTGTCATGCAAATTTTTCGCTTGAGTTGAATATTTTCAACTTGCGCGAAGGCGTGTTTGAAGCGAATAGCGCATGTTTTTGCGGCAATTGCGCCGCCCAATTCGCAGAATTCGCATCGCCCCGCGCGTGGACAAGTCTGATGCCGTCTTTGCATTGACTTTGTATGTGATCTACTCGCGCAAATCGTTGAACTCGCGTTTGGTGTATGCCCCATTAGGGGGTGCTCTATTTAGGTCCAAGAACTAACAAGGGACCAATGTGATCGTTTTTATGGTCGTTTTACATTCATCTTCCATGTATTTTGAGAAGCTTGCCGAAAAATCGATAAAACTGAAGGTTTTCTTTCTGAAGGTCCTGGATAAAGCGGAATTGATGCGGAAGTATTTGATGAACATATAATACGTACCGATTATCTCATTTTTAATAGCATTTTGTGGTTTTGCATGTAAGCTCTCCAATATTTGACCACATATTATATTAAATATTACATTAAATGCATTTGGCAGACTTGCAGTGCATTACAAGGTATTTATTTTATCGGTGTGTGTGTGTTCCCTGAGTAATAAACCCATGATCTGTGACATGCTAAAGTAATGGTCTACCAGTTAAGCTACAGTAAACCCCTAAATATATCAAAGTGTCCTGGGTGATAGTATAGGTAGAGGTATTTTATAACACTCAGTAGGCACTCAGCTTACATTTACATTTTTATACAATGTTTACTTTAGTCTTAATTAAAAATACTTTACAAAAACATTGTTACTTAGCACATACCCTATTTGTTAAATAATAGCTTCTAATTTTCACATTTAAATGCTTTCTTCATTTAAGGTATTACCCTGGACATTTTTCTGAAGAATTTTGACATCATCTTTAGTCCATCAATAGCCAAATATATTTTGAGGGGAGGTCAATTGGTACTCATTTTAGGGGTCATCTACAGGTAAGGCTGAATTATGCTTTTTTAATCTTTCCCTAATTTCTTTTTGAAGTCATTAAAGTCTGTGTTAAGTTCTATGTGTTATCAGTTTGTCACACCACAGAAAAATTTACTAAATTTAGTAATTCAGTACTATACAGTCTTTGTAATGTTTTTCAGCAATACATTTATAAAGTTTATAATGTGTTTAGAAACAATTCACTGATTTGACTTTACACAGACTTTAAAGTATTCTTTATACCAGTGGTTCTCAAACTTTTTTAGCGTGCGGCCCCCCTTGTGTACGACGCATTCCTTTGCGGCCCCCCAAAGAAAATGTATGACAAAAAACTGTTCTAAAACTCAACTTTTAATTAAACGAAACATATTAAATGATAGAAAGTATTGCTGTTGGTTAGTAGCCTTATTTTTTTAGGTTTAATTGCACAGAATTTATGATAAATTAATTTATTTTATAAAATGTCATAAAACTGGGGCCCCCCTGGCACCATCTTGCGGCCCCCCTGGGGGCCCCGGACCCCAGTTTGAGAACCACTGCTTTATACAATATGGTGTATGCGACAACTAATAAAATTCACTTTCTATCCTGTTTTAGCTTTTACCTCTTCCACCCTCTCTCCTATGGTATGACGGGACTGCTGGCACACGACCCCGCCTCCTCAATGGCAGGTCTCCGGTGGCTGGAATCCTGGGATTTTTAGACCATTTCAAAATGCTTTGGGCCTGATAAAGCACTAGTTCAGTAATAACCCGTTTCTGTTGCTACACACAACTGACTGATATGTGGAGACAGACACGTTTCTTGCACAAAGAATTTTATTTTCTTAAGAATTTAGATTCTATCAGTGTTTCTCTTTGTAGTGATGGTTTACATTCATTACACACACCTTATTTTTAAAGCGTGATGTATGATAAACCTATTTTATAAATGTGTGTTCTGAGTGCTTATTTGGTCTTGTCAGTGTTGAATGAAAATATTTACTTTCATGTTAGGAAAGTTATTGTTTTCTGTAGTATTTACTGGTACAGTACAGTTGGATTACTGATTTTACTGCTGTAGGTGGATTGAAATAAATTGAAGAAGCAATAAAGTGCCTACTAGTTTTCAGATTTAGAGACTGTTAAGTGTATTACTGAACAATGTATGGGTTGCTTACAGAAAGTGTTTACCCTCTTTAACCAGTTTTACATGTTATTCTTGATAAAACATTAATTTGACCTTTTTAAGATCACAATCAACACATTAAAGTTTGTTCAGAATAGGTTTCTTTGGTTGGTATGACTTATTTTGACAACGCTAGCTTGTCATGTGAATTTTTCAACCATTTTGTCACAGTGGTCTTCACTGTAATCCTAAAACATATCAAATTTTTTTGCCAAAAAGTTTTTCTAATAATTAAGATCAACAGAAATCTCTTTATGTTTTTATAAAGATTTATTGTATAACACACTTACACATTTTATTATGGAATGAATATTTCGGTTTCACCATGGTATTATCAAAGTACTTTGTGGTCTGGTGGTCAGTATAACAATATCAGATGGTAATCATAGACTGTAGATGGTGATGTACAAGTACTGCACCATTTTTCTACAGTACCACACACAAAAAAAAATCACAGATCTAATATGAAAATTGTATTGTTACAGCTTGCAGAAATATTAATTTGCATGAAATACTTATTTTTATAACTTGCATCTCTTTTTATTGCAAGTTTATGTGGACCCAATGTTTTCCCAACAAAGTATTCTGTAAATTTATCACAGTTTACTAGTGATAAATATTTCTCAATGGTTGCGGCACGCCACGGGGGGGCGGGACTACAGAGCTTCACAGCCTTCGGTCATTGGCTGATACAAGTCACGTGTGTTGTGTCAAGATGGCGTCTCCAAATGGAGGTAAATTTTAATTCCTCTTTTTTCTGTGAACATTAGTTGTAGTATAACGGACGTATTAAACCTTAGAAAAACGTCGTGGGGTTTATTATGCTTGCTTAATAATGTGATGTATTTAAGTTCAAGTGAAAGATTTTCTTCGGAATACGGTCATAAAATTATTTGCAGTCATTAGCAAGCTACGTGTCAACCGACATCAGTTGTTGTAATAAATATTATACCAAACATAACTGTTAACGTTATAAGACAAAGACTGCATTATAACTACCTTACTTCTGATGCAAAAAATGTTGTTCACCTTTGATCAGTATTGATATCCAGCTAGCTTTATCATCGCAACAACAACTCACACAGCTGAGTAAACAGTAACATTACGTCACTCTCCGATGCAACTCGTGTAATATTTCGTTCGTTTAGAAAAATATATATTTATTTCCCCTCTTGAAGTCGTATAATTTAAACAAGTTTATGTCTGTTGGCTTTTATCAGTCAAGCTTTATAACTATTTTACATTTTTATGAGCAGGTTGTATAGTGATATAAGCTGTTGCTATAATGTTTTTGTTTTTTTACTTTCTATAGGTGAAGACTTTGAGTCCTCTTTGCTAAGTTTTGAAAAACTTGACCGGGCATCACCTGACCTGTGGCCAGAGCAGTGTGAGTTTATGTTTTTATCATTTTGTGTTTATGTAATGTTATTTATTTGTCTGTAATAGTCATATATTAAATGTCACATTCACAAATGTATAATTTTAAATGCATAGTTTCTCCCCTAAAACATGCCCTCATTGAAATTTTAACAGTACCGGGTGTCTCAGAATTTGCTGCATCTTTCAAAAATGTGAGTACTGCATAGTTGTACTTTAGGTTATTATGTACTGTTTTCAAACTGTTCATGAAGACCAAATTTACAAAACGCAATGTTTTTTCCAGCCTATTACAAATTCTCCGCCCAAGTGGATGGCTGAATTGGAGTCAGAAGATATAGAGATGTTAAAAGGTCTGCTACCTTTCTCATGAAGTCAAACAAATGTATATTGTACCTCTTGATGTCAAAATTTATTGTCTGTAGAGTAGACCCATGTGACCTTTACTTGTGATTAATTCACCACAGATGAATCACATTTGAAATCTGGAAAAGTTTTAAGTCAAAAAGGATTGAATGTGATTTGTTTCCAATAAATTGTTCTTATGCTTTTTTGTATTAGAATTAGGAAGTTTGACGACAGCAAATCTAATGGAGAAGGTGAAGGGTCTGCAGAATCTGGCATATCAGTTGGGCTTGGAGGAGTGTAAGTAATCTCAGATTTTTCCAAGATTAGAAACTTTCCAGAACATTTGGTGATGGGACATTTGGAGTTAGTAGTTTGTGTGACGCCAGTCCCATTATTTTCCATTAGATGGCGCTATTACACTAAAAACAACAACATTCATGAATCTGTTTGCTCCTTCGCATCCAAGCAATATATAGCATTATAGCCATATCGTCACAAAAGGTGGTTTAAGAAAATGAATTGTTTTATAGATCTACTCTATTTGATTAAATAAGATTAGGCCTAATTGTATATATGAAGCCCTACTGTGCATTTAAAATTAAATGATTTGTTGCCCAAATGGCTCTGAAATCACAGCATTGCTACATTAAGTGTTAATCCACACTCCCAGGATTGTAAAAGTGTACTACAGATCATTCATAAACACCTGTGTCAAGTTAGCTTTTCTTTAATGTATGGTTGGTTAGGATAGGACAATATTTCGAGACACAACTATTTGAAAATCTGGAATCTGAGGGTGCAAAAGAATCAAAATATTGCGAAAATCGCCTTTAAGGTTGTGCCGATGAAGTCATTAGCAACCGCATCCACTCACAAAAACTAAGTTTTTATATATTTACAATAGGAAATTTATATGGAAAATGATTCTTAGATATCCTAATGGCATATTTTTGGCATAAAAGAAAAATCAATAATTTTGACCTATACAATGTATTTTTTGGCTTTTGCTACAAATATACCTGTGCTACTTAAAGGAAAACACCAACTTTTTTCAATACTTTACTTTGTTCTTATCTCAACTTAGACAAATTAATACATCCCTATCTTTTTTCAATGCGTGCACTTAATCTTTGTACAGCGTGTTGTGAATGTTTTAGCATTTAGCCTAGCCCCATTCATTCCTTAGGATCCAAACAGGGGTGAATTTAGAAGCCACCAAACTCTTCCATGCTTTCCCTTTTTAAAGACTGTTACATGAGTAGTTACACGAGTAAGTATGGTGACACAAAATAAAACGTGGCAATTTTTAAGCAGATGAAAAAAGAGAACTATATTGAATGGCGGACGGGCACTTCGTTTGCAGCACTTTAACCTCGACACGCAGTAACATCATCTCTCCTGACTACTCCCCCTCTCGCTCAAACTTCCATCAATATTACTGCTTTTTGGTCCAGGGTCAGTATATATTAAATAAATGAATACATCTGATAACATCTTTGTATTTGCATGCTGCATTAAAACAAAACACATATTAATATACTAACTGTAATGGCTAAATGTTTCTATAAGCAAATTAGCTAAACATGGTTAGAAATGAATAACCTGTAGGCTGTGCTGTCAGCGGTCAAGGTTTGTGACTATGCACCCAATTGGGTTCCTAGCAGTGTGATATGTCAATTTAGTCTTCAACCCCCAGTCATTTTGTCCTCTGCTGGCTCATGGTGAGTTGTACAGAACCGCAACTTACTCATTTGTGATTGTAAACTAAGAGTAATATTCTTCTGCTCTTCTATCTTTTGGTTGTGAAAAAGATGTTACTGGTGTGTGCATCTTGAGACAAATCAGTGGCACTGGCTAATTTTACAATCTGTCAATGCAAGTTATTTTCAGATGAGACAGCTCAAACATGTGTCTTAGTCTAGGGCTAGCCTTAAGCCTTGTCTCTGAAACCAGGGGTATAATTTGGAAGTAGGGCTGAGCAGTTGGTATGGTTAAAAACACATTATTTTAATAATAATAATAATAATTCATTTTATTTGTGGGCGCCTTTCAAGACACTCAAGGACACCTTACAACAATAAAATACATAGTTAAGCAATAAAAAACAACAACACAATAAATACATAAAACCAATACCTAATAATAATACTAAATCAATCATGATAAGCTAGTCTAAAAAAGTGGGTCTTAAGACGTGACTTAAAAATTGAGAGACTAGAACTGTTTCGTATATCTTGAGGTAAAGTATTCCAAATTTTTGGAGCAGTATAACTAAAAGCTCTACCTCCCATTGTAGTCAAGCGCACAGATGGTACAACGAGAGTCACCGAAGCAGAGGACCTGAGGGTTCGAGAAGGTACGTACACATGAAGAAGGTCGCTCAGATATGAAGGTGCTAGATCGTGAAGGGCCTTGTAAGTGAAAAGTAAAATCTTGAACTGGATACGGTATCTAATCGGAAGCCAGTGAAGGTGCTCTAAAACTGGAGTTATGTGCTCATTCAATGGTGTTCGTGTAATGATCCGAGCTGCAGAATTTTGAACCATCTGAAACTTATGAATAATTTTCTGTGAGACACCACTAAGCAGAGAGTTACAATAGTCAATTCGAGAAGTGACTAATGCATGCACAAGGACTGCAGTACTATTAACAGAAAGAGAAGGTCGGAGACGATTGATATTACGCAGATGGTAGTATGCTGATCGTGTTATATTATTGACATGTGCCTCGAAAGAGAGAGTACTGTCGAGGACGACACCCAGACTCTTAACTTGAGAAGAAGGAAAGATAACAGAGTTGTCAATATTTAGTGTGAAGTTCTCACAATTTCGCAGTGTTCCTTTAGTGCCTACTAGTAAAATTTCAGTCTTCGCACTATTGACCTTAAGAAAATTACATGTAAACCATGATTTAATTTCAGAAAGACAGAGCAAAAGAGAAGAAGACTGAAACATCGAATTTGGCTTTGAAGATATATAGAGTTGGGTATCGTCCGCGTAACAGTGAAAATTTATGTTAAATTTTCTAAAAATTTGACCCAGAGGCAGTCTTATTATTTTCCACATACCATACATGTTTGTAGCTCCAGATATACTGCTTTCCTCAAACGCTCTGATTTTTGTACAAAGTTCATTGATCTGAAAAGCGCCTGTTTGTCCCTGATTGGTCAGCTAATCTGTACGTTGTGATTGGCCTGAATACCTCTGACATCACCCGGTAATGTGACACTCCTTCCTTACCATGTTTGAAAGATTCGCTCACAATGCAATGCTGACAGGGGTTAACTTACAGCGGGAGAAATTATGATAATGTCGGTCTTGTCAACGTCAACAAGCTCAGGAAGTAAACTGTTGCCTACAATTCGTCTGTTTGTTGTAGTCCAAGAAAGAGATTAATTTACTTTGGGGTTTGTACCTTTTGCATATCGTTAACATGTCCTAATACACACTTACACACCAAAGGAAATGTAAAATCATGAATGGGACCATAGTTGCCTATAAAAAACGTAGCCACTTCTTGTTTAAGTGACTGGCCACTAAAGGGCACTCATCCTTTACACTTAAGTTGACGTGCTATTATGGTGCTTGCACAAACAAACTATTAGGTTGTTGTTTTTGGAGGACAGTCTCATCTGATATGAGGCACTGCCATCATTGTACACTGATTGATTTCCAATCAGCTGTATCAAACAGGGAGGAAAACCCTGTCTTTAAATTTTACTTTCATCATATACTATTTTAATACACGTGTTTGTGAAATCTCACACAAGGCTTTGACTTGCATGTAAACATGTATTTCACTTTGTAGAAAATACTGAGATATTTATCATATAATCGAGAGTTTTAATTTTGGTCAATATCGCCCCGCCCTACTTGTAAGTACAGTGTCGATGTGACAATAGGAAAACTAAGGCAACCACTGGGTGAGTACAGTGCTGATTTGTAAAAGTGGAAGTACAAACATAATTTGTTTTTGGTACATTCTAAAAAAGACGAGCACAGCCGCATTTTCTAACCCAGAAAATGTTTAAATTTGACCCAAAAATGAGTTAAAATAACCTAGTATTTTGGGTTGAACCAACCCAGCATGGGTTAAATTACAACCCAGCATGGGTTAAATTACAACCCGGCAGGCTGGGCTTGTGCCTTTTTGACCCAATGCTGGGCTAAAAAATAACCCAGCTTTTTTTAGAGTGAAAATTTTTGCTGGAGTAAAAAGACCCAATGCTGAGTTGTTGTTGTTACATAACCATGGGTTGTAATAACGCAGCAGTTGTGTTAAACAACCCATCATTGTGTCATTTTTAACCCAGCACTGTGTCCTTCCAATGTTTACCTAACATAGGTTTAAAACAACTCTGCATTTTTTGAGCGTATTTAAATTAGTTGTATATTAAAAAGGATCATTACATCATATTTATTAAATTATTTAAGTTTATAGGATGATTTCAGGCCATGTATGTCCAATAAAAATAAAATATAGTGATAACCCAGCAATGGCCTGATAGCACCCATACCAAATTAATTTATTGGATCAAAACTCTCTAATCTTGGGTTATCTATATTGTTGAGTCCTACTATATAGGCAACTGAAATCTGTAGCTGTAAAGGGACATTTCACAAGACTTTTTTAATTTTAGTGTCCCAGAGTATGTATGTGAAGTTAGCTCAAAAAAGCATATAGATAATTTATTATAGCGTGTTAAAATTGCCACTTTGTAGGTGTGAGCAAAAATGTGCCGTTTTTGGGTGTGTCCTTTCAAATGCAAATTAGCTGATCTCTGGATTAAAAGGCAGTGCTGTGGTTGGATAGTGCAGATTAAGGGGAGGTATTATCCCCTTCTTAAGTGGAGACAAATTTCAATGACCTATTTTTTCACATGCTTGCAGAGAATGGTTTATCAAAACTAAGTTACTGGGTTGATCTTTTTCACAATTTCTTAGTTGAAAAAAGTCTGTATTCCTTAGCAAATGTTTGCATAACATGTTTTTTACAGTCGCAAAACTCAATAAGTTACCAAAACAGGAGGTTCTGCTTTCTATTTATGTACATTTTTACAGATTTCTATTATAAGACACATCATAAAGCTTGTGTTAACTGTTAACTATACAGGCTCAGAATCATGTTTAGCATAATTTTAATATTTAATGTTTCAGTGCCGTTGAGGGTATTTTTAAAAAAGCATGCTAGTAATGCCTCCAGGACAGAGGAGAGAGAGGAAGGATCGCTTTATAGATATGAAATTACGATTATCATTCAGCTCAGAGCAACATTTAATGCAGCGCCCTTTAATGTGGTGTGGTTTAATTTTCTTCCTTTTCCTAGCTGTCAGGGGAAGCCTTGTAAATCTGTGCTACTTTTTCATCACGCTTCTTTCTCTCCTCAGCGCCTTTAAATGAGCTGATGAGTGGTAGTGTTAGGCGATGGGAGGGTGAGGACCAGCAAGATTTACTGCACATTTGACACGACGGCCATTAAAGTCTTGATCTGGTTAATGGGGATAATGCAATCAGGCAGTGAAAACTCGCCCCAAAGGCAAGGTTATCAGCTACAGCGTTTGTTTGTTTATTTATTTATTTGCTTTTTGCAGCTTGCAGGGGTTTTAGATGTAATAATACATGCATTTCGGGTGAAAAATACAATAACCCTCAGCAAAAAACTTTATAAATAATTCTATTTTTCGGAAGTGATAATGAAATCTCGTGAAATCTGTAACTTAAAGCAAGCAATATAGCTGTGTGAATATGCGTGAGATTGTGTGCATTAGACTGTTTATGTGCGACAGCGTGATGCGTGCGCGACATGTGGCAGCCCGCTCTCCTCTGGGACATATACCCCTCCTCTCTTAGCTGAGTGACGCTGATCGGGGTCGTTGTGGGAGGGCTTGACACGTGCCTACGGCTCCAGCCCCCCACCAGTACCCATCTGCTCCAGGCCGTGATGAATGCTGCTGTCGGGGGCTGCTGAGCATGGTCATCAGGCCCCTCTGCTCCCACAGGACCAGTCACTACACTGATAAGTGCTGTTATTGAAGGTAATTGAATGGAGAGTGCTCCTCCGGGACAGCCAGGCCTCAGGCGATGCTGATGATACCCCTGATTCCATTGCAGCTGCTTCTACACATGATGTAACACACTTGTTTCTACTTGAGTAATTGCGGGAGTGTTATTTTAACAAGGCGTCAAATATATAAATTGTCGGTCTGATAAGATTACATCTGTATTTTTGTGGAATTATAGCAATTTTTTGGAAAACCCTATTTTCAGATTGGACATTTTTGCATGGCCTACTTTGCAGAAGGGAATCTAAACTGAAACTGGGCACTCGGTCAATAACTAGGCCTGTAAGATAATAAAGCAAAATGCAGTGTACAATAACTTGCACCCAAAAATTAAAATCCTGTCATCATTCACTCTCCCTCATGTGCTTCTAACCCAGTATGAGTTTCGTTCTACTGTTGACCACAGAAGATATTTTGATAAATTATTTTAACCACACAATTGACGGTACCCATTGATTTCCATAGTATTTGCTTTTCCTACTATGAAAGTCAAGGGGTACTGTCCACTGTGTGCAACTGTAAATGAAAGAAAGGCCTAATTCTAATTTAATGACTTCAGTCTACTCATTAGAGTTCATGATGTGCTTGAAAGAGGTCACACCATTGTAATGTATTAAAGCCAAAAATGTCCGACCATGGGCGCTGCCATTTTACGTAAACACATCAGTTTGGTGCCAGCACACATGCAGCGGGAATCGTCTGCGGTATCAAACTTCCGTCCAATTCAACCATGTCAATCGTAACGACATACCCCACTTCTATAGCATCAAATCACGGGCTAAAATATAACTTATCACAAAAATAAACAATTGAACATATATTGGCGTGATAACAACTACCTTAAAGGACCAAAACCATCTCTCAAATTTCATTGGAAGTGTAAAGCTTTTTTGTTTAGAGCCGAGTCCTGTTCCTCTGCTTGGAGAGGACTGGATTTATGACTTGTACTGCAGCCAGCCACTAGGGGGCGCTTAAAGAGCCAGTGGCTTTTTTTTCCGCATCGGCATAATTGGCATAAATCTTTTCATTGGCCAGTAAATTTCTCTATTACTTAAATTGGATATTTGTAATGAAAAGCCACTTAAGAGGGTGGCACACCAGACGCGCAGCTCAGCGCCGTAAAAAAAATTTTTACGCATTGTTTTCTATTAGTATACACACACCGCCACCGACAGGTGGTGCCTGTGCGCGGCACCCAGCTACGACTCAGGATGTTGCTCAAATCCCTGTTGAGCCACTTACATAGTTTAACATTAAATAACGCCATAACAAAAATATTAAGGGGGTCACACACCAGACGAGAAGTGCCACGTCGAATCTAGGACAACTTGGAGGTATCGTACACTGGAAGTGGACATTAAACAGCGCAAGCCAAGTCAGATAGTGTCTACTTCAAAATGCAAAATATACCTTAGCAGTCAATGCTAATCGCTAATGATTTGGGACAAATATGATGTTATTTAATGTTAAACTATGTGAGTGGCGCTCTGTGGTGCGACAGGGATTTGAGCAACTTCCTGAGTCGTAGCTGGGCGCGGCAGACAGGCACCACCTGTCGGCGACGGTGTGCGTATACTCATAGAAAACAATGTGTTCGTTTTTTTCTTTTTTTTTGAGCGGCGTGTCCGGTGTGCAACCCCTTTAAGTGTCACCAAAGAGTATAGAAGCACAAGAGGGGAAACTCAAAAGAACGTTCCATTGCAACACCAGTGCCCAGCAGCAGCCCCACGAATCCGCCATTTTGGAATGAAAGTGACTCAACTAGAACTAGAAGTGATGGCAATATCAGCTACTTTGTACATTAAAAAACCAAATTCAAACTGAATGATGATAACAGAATAACATACAATCAGACCAGTGATCATTAATCCCTTTTTACAGCTTATTTTCAGATATTTAGACAAGTCTTCCACTTTTATATAGGCTAATTTTACATACAAACATACTGACATAAACTCATCCACACATAATATTTTGGCTCCATATACATTCACATATACACACATATACATCTGAATTGCTCGAAATGGATTAAGTAAAAAAAAACACAGCCACTGTCCCAAAGTGGCAATTATACTGTAGGATAACAGACAGAACCATGCATCATGTTCTATAAGATTATAATTTTTGTAGTGGGATCCAGGGGATTAATATGTACAAAATATATTTCATACCTAGTGGAGTTGGTAACTAATAATAGTAGTAAATGTGTTATGTAGCATAAAATAGCATTACATAATAAAGCAAGAAAAAACTACCTTAAATGTGTATCTATTTAATGATTGGATTTTCATTTTTATTTAAGAAACTTACTATTGCGCTTCTGATTTGGCTGTGAGATTCGCTGAGAATGAATTGGCTGTGAGAATTTTCATTCCAAAATGGCGGCCGCGCTACTGAAGCGCCACCTACTGACTGTTGCCAAAAATGAATGAGAGTTTCCCCTCTTGTGCTTCTATAATCTTTGGTGTCACTCAATATTAAGCCAAAGTCTGACAGACAGTAAAATGACCAATCAATCATTATTCACTTTTTGACCTGCACACAACACAACGTCACACTAGTTCAACACACTTATTAAAACAGTACCATAAGATGTCAGATCCATAGTAATTATGTCTTGTAAATATGTTATAAGTACTTTAAAAGGGTACATTTATAAATGTTGTGCATAACAAATGTTTATTAAAGAATAATTCCGGTATTTAACACTTTGAGTCTCATTTCTGGTTAGTTTTGGATCAACTACATTGATGGCCACAGAAATGTTGACAATGGGTCGTGTCTTGAGTTTTTGACTCGTTTAAGCGTCTCTTGACTGCTTCAGAATGGAAGTCAATGACCATGCACAAACATGTCATTAAAACAACACTTAACGTTCATTTTCAAAACTGTACTACTCACTGCGTGGTTTGTGGTGTTCGTTGATGATAAAAACAAATATATTGGCGCAATGTATGATTTCAATCCGTGTTATTTGCTATAGTGGAACTATTTTTTCAGATACCTTACAACCGCGTATATACTTCCGCTCTATATTTGAGTCTGAAGCGTTAGCACACTCCCGACCACTTAATGGCGACAACCACTTTGCCATACAAGTACGCTCGGTGTCTAGCGTATAGACAGTCACAATCGAGCTCAAATTCAAACCTAAAGCTGGTCACTGAGCCATCAAATATGGGAAAAATTTCTTCTGAGAGAAACCGAGCGAAAAAACTACAACCACATGTAAACAGACCCTTTTCTGTTTCCCGGCGGCGGAGTGATATATCAGCGAGCAATGAGTCTTCCAAGAGAAGTCAATGGAATTTTACAAAATGCCAAATAAAACACGACAGAAACTGTATTTCGCTACACAACTTGTTTTTAATCATCAACGAACACCACGAACCACTCGGTGAGTAGCACAGTTTTGAAAATGAACGTTAAGTGTTGTTTTAATGACATGTTTGTGCATGGTCATTGACTTCCATTCTGAAGCAGTCAAGAGACGCTTCTAAACGAGTCAAAAAGTCAAGACACGACCCATTGTCAAAATTTCAGTGTCCATCACTGTAGTTCATCCAAAACAAACCAGAAATGAGACTCAAAGGAATTATCCTTTAAGTTTCACCAACTTTCTGTTCATCTCTTGTTTACTGTAATAACATTTGTGTTATATCAGCCTCATATCAGGCAATCGGCTAAACAGCTTTCTTAATATCGACATCAGCATGATTTATTTTTACATTTCGTGTACATATTTCTTGTCTTTTCTTTTTGCATCTTACTACAAAGAGTGAAAAAATTGTATGGATGGTCAGTAAAACTGTGGGGCCTAAGCCTTTTGCACAATACTATATAAAACTTTGACTACACACAACCTATTGAAGTATTAGGATCGTTTGGTTATTGCAAACCATTGCGGTATGCACATTTGCGATATTTCGCTAAATCTTATTGTCTTTATAGTAGTCACACAGAACATTCTTGCAGTTGAAACAGCAGGCTAGCAGCATATTGCCTATAACGACAAACACCACATTTTCAAATACAAAGGTGTAAAAATCCAGTTAACCTGTTGTTGTTCTTTGCCCGTTAGATTAGAAGGTAATTAGAAAAGAAAGCTATAAGTAAAAACATATAGTCCAGGTACATTAAAATAAGGATGTATTTGCTAAAAGGTAAATACATGTGAAATTACATACAAAACGAATGCTTGCAGCATTCAACAGTTCTCTACTGTTCAGTCTGTTCTTGCACCCAGTATGAAGGTCACACTCGTCCAGCACTAATGGCTCTAATGTTCGCTGCCTCCTCCCCTAGATCAATCTCTTCTCTATTAAGCGGAGTGTGACGCTGAATATGATTGCAGTGATGCTACCCTACCGTAGTAATGTGCTTCCATCAATCCATCAGAGACACCCGACCGCAGGGGCAAGCGGTTATGAAGTGCTACTAGATGACAGGTTGAGCTGGGGGTAGCTCTCTTTAACTTACTCTCCTCTGTCTTCCTGTCCTCTCATCTCCTCATGTTCCCCACCTCTCACACAATCCCTCTTTATATCTGATTTGCTTTCTGTTGTAATACCAGGATTGATCAGGGAATTTTGTGTTTTGCGATTACGGTTACTAAGGGAATATATAGAATTCTTTATTTTTTATAAAAAAAAAATTTTACATCAAAATTATATCTTTATATCTTGAAATCTATTTATATTGGTGAAAAGTGTCAAAGGTTAACTTTTATACACATGGATACGTAGCAAGGTCTTTTATTATGTATACTATGTTTTAACATTAATGATCAAAATACATAAACTAGAGACTATAGAGCTGCATTCTCCATTTTGTTATAGAATAAGTCGCTTTGGATGAAAGCATCTCCCTACAGTAAATGCAAATAGGTCTCTTACTGCACAGAAACACCTGTGCTTTGTTTAACATGAGGTCTGTAAAAAAGCAAAAAGACCCTGTTTAGTACAATGTTGGGTGCAAAAAGGTTTATTAAAGTTACATAAAGTCTCCTTAGCTGTTTTAGTTTGTCCAGCAGAAATAATTCAAATTCACCAAATGATGTTCAGAAAACAGCTGAATACATTATTTAAAGATCTCGTGGAGTTGAAAACTGTAGTGGAAAATGCTTAAAAGCTTTTTGGGAGTAGAAAATAACTGTTTTACTTATTTTTAAAGGTGATTAACTTGTATACATTTAGAATTGGCTATTATAGGCTATTTCGAGATTGGCTTCTGGCGGGGCAGAAAACTGGATGAAATTCATCCGGCTCTTCCTCCTCTGTCCTACCCACCACCTCTGTCAACAGATCGGAAATGACATCTTATTTCCATAAATACATTAGGAATTCATTGGATTTTCTTTCCAAGCTAATCATAGTGCCCGTGTGAAACCTTTTAGGGTTTTTAATGAATGAATTTTGACTGATTGCCTATTAATAAGGACACCTCTTGAACAGGGATAGGCTCTGGCAATGTCTGCCGGGTGTGTGCGTGCACGCGTATGTATTGTAATGATTCGTGGTGTCAAGCGCTTGGTGGGAGGGGTGAGGAGAGAAGAGCTCACGGCTGGGACATTAAGAGGAAGCAGTGGCTCCCTTGGGAAATCACTCGCCATGTCTGCATCTTAAATATCTCAGTGAAGTATCAATAAGTAGGTAATTGAATTTTGAACACAAACATGAGCGTCAGGTGTATGCGTTCCAACGCGGGGGGCGGGAGGGTGGGTTTGTGCACGAGCGCGTGTCTGTCCTCCCCGGTCCCGTGAGATTTGGGCAGCGAGAATGGATGTTAAATCTATTAAATAAAGATTACTTCACGTAATAGCCAAGTGGCAGTTTCAGATGCGCAACAGGGGTACGATTAGTGTGCTTGACTTTTAATGAAAGTGAATAGGGGCGGTCAGGTTTTGGAGAAATTTAGCCTAGTCCAGGGGCTAGGAATTCATTTTCTTCTATGGGATTTAAAAGAAACTGTTAAAGCTTTTTACGTTTTCATAAATTGCATTGTGGTATCTCATGATAGAAGTAAGATGAAATTTTTATTTACGTGTTTACATATTAACTAATATAACAAGGAAAAAATGAGTAAGCTGGCTAGAAAAAGTTAAATACAGTTTTAAGGATTAGTCCATTTTCTTAAAAAAATCCAGATTTACTCACCACCATATCATCCAAAATGTTGATGTCTTTCTCTGTTCAGTCTAGAAGAATTCGTTTTTTGAGGAAAACATTCAAGGATTTTTCTCATTTTAATGGACTTAAATGGACCCCAACACGTAACATTTTTAAAGCAGTTAAAATTGCAGTTTCAAAGGACTCTAAATGATCCCAAACGAGGCATAAAAGTCTTATCTAGCGAAACGATTATAATTTTTGGCAAGAAAAATAAAAAATATGCACTTTTAAACCACAACTTCTCGTCTTACTCCGGTCCTGTGACGCACCAGCGCGACCTCACGTAATTGCGTAATGATGTTGAAAGGTCACCTGTTACATATATGAAACGCACATTTGCGGACGATTTTAAACAATAAACTGACACAAATACATTTATTATTATCATTCAACATACAACAACGTCGGAACGGTCCTCTTTCTCCACACTTGTAAACACTTGGGTGTAGTTTCGCATACGTCATCCATGACCTCTTGACGTGATGACATATTACGAGAGGTTGCGCTGGCGCGTCACAGGACCGAAGGAAGACGAGAAGTTGTGGTTTAAAAGTGCATATTTTTTATTTTTCTTGCCAAAAATGACAATCGTTTCACTAGATAAGACCCTTATGCCTCATTTGGGATCGTTTAGCGTCCTTTGAAACTGCAATTTTTAAAACTGTGTTGTTATTTGCTATTATTTCTTTAATTAATCTGTATCTATCATATGTATTCAAAAGTGTGATATGACTTTTTATATAATAATAATTGTTTGGTTATTATTTGCCTTAAAAGATGTGTAAAAATCAGAAATATTTGATTCAATACAAAATTTGAATTGTTTAAATGCACGAACATGCTGCTTTATATATTTATAATATATATAAATTATATATATATAATTTACATTCAACAAGGAATTATTTTAAAGCAGCGAAACATTGCATTACATTTTTTTTTCTAATTTTACTTTACTGTTACCTGTTAACAGTATGTCTGCAGTTATTTATTTTGCCTATTAACCCATTATTGAGCATATTTATAGCACTTTGTTCAAATTCTAATGAGTGTACATACGACATCAAGAAGATAATATGGGCCCTGGAATCCATAATATGCCATTTAGTATGGATGTCAATGGCAACAAGCTGCTGATTAACTAAGTACAGAATTAGTAATTGACCTTTCTAATCAACTAAACAAATCTCTAACTCCTGCTAATCAGTATTGATCTGCCCCATCCAGTGACAGCACCAGCTCTCTGTCCGTGTGTGTGTGTGTGTGTGTGTGTGTGTGTGTGTGTGTGTGTGTGTGTGTGTGTGTGTGTTTGAGCGAGGCTCGCTGGCAGGACCCTCTACACTCCCCTTTTTAATCTAACTCACTCAATGCAAATCATTTCCCTTCTGCTCGGACGGGAATTGGGGATAAATGGAAATCTAATTAATGAGTGGATCAGAGGGGTGCTCTCTGGTGAAGGGGTCTCGTGGGAGAGTGCTTAGCCAGACAGACTCCTGTATTGTTTTGGACAGAAATTGTGAGGGAGATTGGAAGAGGGGTACTAAGAGTTAGCGAGCGGGTTGTTAGTTCAACTATGACAAAGCTCTTTCCTCTGTTTGTGGACCCATCCAGAAACCAGTGGCCCATTTAACAAGCAGTTTGTTGCCGTATGATTGACATGAAACCTGAAAATGCTTAAATCACTAATCTCATGCAGTGAGATTGAAGTGTAATGCATAATGATCCAAATCTCATAAAGCTTATTATGAAGTATTTTTCTGTAAAATGTTGAAGTATGTATGTAATGTATTTATTAAAGGATTACTACACTTTCTTTAAAAAATCCAGATAATTTACTAACACCCATGTCATTCAAAATTTGATGCCTTCCTTTGTTCAGGCGAGAAGAAATTAAGTTTTTTGAGGAAAACATTCTAGGATTTTTCTCAATTTAATAGACTTTATTGGACCCCAACAGTTTACAGTTTAACTGCAGTTTAAAATTGCCGTTTCGTTTTCGGCAAGGAAAATAAAAAATATGAACTTTTATTTGAATTCTTTATATGAATTAAACCACAACTTACACTATCCATGTGACACGCTAGCGCGACTTCGCGTAATGGGTCATGACGTATGCAAAACTACCACCCCAATGTTTACAAGTTATGAAAAGAGAACCGTTCAGACGTTATTGTATGTGGAATGATATTAATTAATGTTCTTGTGTTAGTTTATTGTTTAAAATGGTCGCAAATGTGCGTTTCACATATGTAATGTGCAACCTTTCGACATCATGATGCGAGGTACCCGGTGGCGCATCACACCGATAGTGTAAGACGAGAAATGACAATCGTTTTGCCTTATGCCTCATTTGGGATCGTTTAGAATCCTTTGAAGCAGTGTTGAAACTGCAATTTTACACTGCATTTAAACTGTAAACTGTTGGGGTCTAATAAAGTCTATTAACTCTTTCACCGCCAGCGTTTTTAAAAAAAGTTGACAGCCAGCGCCAGCATTTTTCATGATTTTCACCAAAGTTTAATGCCTTCCAGAAAATGTTCTTCTTTAAATATATAAACATACAATATACCAAATGAAAGAACAGACCCTCTGCTTTCAAACAAAAAAAACCTTCCATCCTACCTTCAGTGGTTCTTTTGTAATCAGCATTTGAATATGGGTAGGTTTCTGCAAAAACACCACATTTTGAGCAAAAAGCAGAGATAATTCCATTTTTGTGACGGACTTTTCATAGAGATCCCATTCAGAGCGATCTTTAAAACAGACACGGACATGCAGCCACTTGCCATAGGGCAATACTTCTGGGTTTAAAAAGTTGCGGAAGGGCGCCAACTGGTGGATAATAGCGGTATTGCGGAAAGACGGAAAATCTTGTCATTGGCGGGGAAGCGTTTTCTCTTAATTGACGAGATATCTCGTCAATGGCGGGGAAAGAGTTAAAATGAGGAAAAAATCCTGGAATGTTTTCCTCAATTCCTCAAAAAATGTAATTTCTTCTCGACTGAATAAATGTAGACATAAATATTTTGGATGACTTGGTGGTGAGTAAATATCTGGATTTTTTAAAGAAAGTTGAGTAATGCTTTAATATACATTTGAGTAATTTATATAGTATTACATCGTGCATGGCAGTCGTAGCTTTTCTAGGGACCTAATGGTTTCCACTATTATGCTCATGTCTACATGTTTCTGCGTTTGACCAGTCAATTTTTAGACCTATGTCAAAAACAATAATATTTTTAAAGCTTTTTATTTCAGTGAAAATTTCTCAACCTATATTTTTTGTTTTGTTTGGTAAACACAAAGGAATATATTTTGAGGAATATTTTAAGGCCCCATTGACTTTCATTGCATTCTTTTTTCCTACTATGGAAGTCAGTTTGGACTCTGAACAGTTTGGTTATAAACATTCCTCAAAATATCTTTCTTCATTTTCATAAGAACAAAGGAATTCATGTATAGGAAGGTTTGTAACAATAAGAGATTGTGAAAATGATGACAAAATTTTCATTTTTGGGTGGACTATTCCTTTAAATGTATCAAAACGTGTGTTTAGAAAAACTGTGTAAAAATTTGAACAGATAACATCACTCTTTTCTCACATTTAAAAATACCAATCTTGTTTTTTATTTGCAGCCAGAGAAATGACAAGAGGGAAGTTCCTGAACATCTTGGAGAGACCGAAAAAGTGAGGATCCATACAGTGACCTGCTGACCTGTTGACTTAGAGCTGACTGTGATATTGTAAGGCAGAATATCATAAAATATTTTCACTAAGATTAGACTGATTTTGGGTCAAAACATTACCACAGCAAAAGTATAATGTTTGTATATATTTATTAGCAAAACTTTTTTCTTTCTTAATAATTTACTCATCTAGAGTGGTCTAGTTGTGTCCTTTTCCCTGAATGTTCATAATATATTTATCTTTCTCTGTCCAGTGTTTAATACAGTTTATTAAAATTTAATTGTTTAATAAATTTCTGTGTTGTTTAAATGACATACAATTGCTTCTCATGTTCTTGTTTACACTCCACTATCAATTTGCAAATTGGTATCACGCTAAACTGTTTTTTAAGGTCACCAACTACTAAGCTTTGGCCCTCCAATGAAGTTGGATCCAAACAATGAAGGTTTATGAACCCAAGGTAAAACTTTTAATTAGGGCAATAACTTCATGCCTGTGCCACTCATCGACTGGCTCCAATAACTTGGCCTGGACATGTAAGAGGCCCTGACATGAGAGTGCTTCCACACCAGTGCAAAGCCATTTTTTATTTAATGGGAATTGGAAGTTTGGAAGGCCCCTAACACAAAACATTGCGTAAAAATAATATTCCTCATTGTCATCCCTGTTAACAAGAGTTGACATAATTACTAGGGCCATTTCTTCTCTAATTAGCACACTTCCAGGGACATTGGAGCGAATGGTCCGGGAGAAAAGGGAATCAGACAGGCATGCTGAACGGCAAACAAAGAATGCTCTGGCGAGCGTAATTAGGTTAGACAGTGGCCAGGACTGTTCTCGGCTGGAGATGTCGTATAGGCTTCGGCTGCGGTTGGTGAGAGTTCACTCTTGCTCCCACCAGAGGTACGAATCCACCCCTCTTGCCTAATAAGCCCCTAATTGTCTTGTCTTTCTGATGCATGCGGATTGAGGAGGTTGCTTACCTTGCAGAGTTACTGCTAATGTTTTATCCATTCTGGAGGAGACGGATTTGATCTTTCTGTCTAAACAACCATATTTGTTATAGCTCTAAAGTTAAAAGAAATCCAAGTCTATAATATAGAATTTAAAGGTATCCTATAGCTCAGTGTTTGAGCATTGCATTAGCAGCACAGAGGTTGTGGGTTTAATTTCAGAGAGCTGGTATACATTTTCATGCTGTAATATGTATACATTGTAATGGACTGTAAATCGCTTTGGATTAAAGTGTCTGCCAAATGCATAAATGTAAAGGAGTTTTAAAAGGCATGCAACCTTTAAGTCCAAGTGTTTCATTAAATATACAGTACTGTTCAAAAGTCTAAGGCCACCATGCCACAATTAGATTAGTTGTTTTTGCAATGTTATATACTGTCTTTTTAATTTTTTAATTAATTTAATTTTTTAATTTAAACCTAAATAAAATTAAATCAGAATTTTGAATTTCAAAAAAAGTTCTCTTTTTACTTTATTTGCTCAAAAATACTCAAGAAGTGTTTAGTGCCAATAGAGGTAACACTAAACACAGACGATGCCTAAAGAAGACATTTAGTCCTTTAAATTTTTTTGAACATATTTCCTGTATTTTCTGTTTGTATCTTAATAAAATAGATACGAAGTCTGCAAACGTGGATTTATAAACTCTTAAAGGGTACCCCGACTATAAACCCTTGTATGGCGTAATAGATAAACACTGGGATTGGCTTGATGAATGTTGAATTAAAAACAGTAAAAATGTCATAGTTTTAATAAACTTCCATATAAAAATATTTTTAGTTGGAGGC
The DNA here is from genome assembly GCF_030506205.2 of Paramisgurnus dabryanus. NCBI lineage: Eukaryota > Metazoa > Chordata > Actinopteri > Cypriniformes > Cobitidae > Paramisgurnus > Paramisgurnus dabryanus. The sequence goes on from NC_133353.1 coordinate 29,239,613, forward strand.
CGCTGTTTTGTTTACATCACAATACATGATGTCAAAGGGGGGCAATCAAAACCTGGAGTGCTTCTCAATTTGCTTCCTCACCTCCTACATCTTATGACTCGGAAACGGACTGAGCTTCGCCATCATGTTGGACATCTCAATTCTTTAATTGGACCATGAGGAGGCGAAACAAGAGGAGTGAGGAGGTTTTTTGAGGAGTCGATAAATGATCAGTGATATAGACACATATACACTGTAAAAAATTATTTGCTGCCTTAAAAAAATTTGTTTAATCAACTCAGATTAACAAGTCATTTCAACATACTATTATTTATCTTGACTTATCTAGAGACTTATCTGAGTTATTATAACTTATAAAATACAGTTTAAATATGTCAACCGGGCTTAAAAGGCAGTTAGGAAGTTAGGAGGACACTGGTTCTTTTGCAGAAGAGCCCATAATTTTTATTTATCACAAAAAATAATCTCTGTGTTTAATAGTTTAAAAGTTAATATTCACTGTCAAAATTTACCTTTTTATAGTAAATGCATTTAGACTTCAAAATATATAAAATTTGTATTCATCTGCATGTGAAGATTAACTTGTGTCTTGAACTGTTGTTAAACAAACATGGCGATAATCCAAAAGTCTATATGGAAAAAATAAATGTGGTTTTTGCCAAGGAACCAATGTCCCACTAACTTTGGGGTTGGCCTACAAAAATATGTAATTCCTGCAACACTCTATTATCTTGCAAAAAATACTTGAACATCAACGTCTTTTGTTGAGCCTTTTTAATAAAAAACGAAGAAAATCAAAATGATACAATTCAGAAAACATACAAATAAAAGATTATGAAAATTAATGTGATCTGAGATCTAATGCTGCGTTCACACCAGCCGCAGTAGAGGCGTTAAGCGCAGGATTTCGATGTTAAGTCAATGTTAAGATGCATTGAAGAGCGTCTGGAGGTCTTGCGGCGCAAATGAGGCGTTTAGTGTGGTAGACGCGATTCCTCGCGAATTGAGCTTTGCCGTGGCAAACGCGAGTTGAAACTAGGGGTGGACCGATCCACTTTTTCCATTACAGATCCGATTTCGATTTCTAAATTCTGAGTATCGACCGATACCGATCCCGTTTTTGTGACCTTAAATATCTTCATATATGCAATTGTTTTTCACATAAAGCTGTTGAATATATTAGGAAGACTTTGAATATATTGTGTAAAAATGTTTATGGTGCTTATGGTTATAATAGTCTGACTTTTCTATAGCATGATAGTAACAACAACGAGTAACGCACAGTATCGAATTTGGATCGGCCCCGTTATTCCGATATCCGATCCAGCAAAAAAGGTCTGGATCGACCCGATATCCGATTCAAAGTATTGGATCGGCCCACCCCTAGTTGAAACATTTGAACTTTGGAACATTTGTACGAAAAAATACTAATCAGGAGTTAACTAATCAGGAGCTTGCTCTAGTGACGTGATTACAGGATGCAAGCATAGTCGCAGAAGCCTCTCCCATGACGCGAATTTCCGCGTGAATGTCTTGATGACTAGAATTTCACGTGCGAATGAAGCGAGTAAACTCTAAATGTTCAAGCGGCAAACGTGAATTTGACGCCTCAAACACGGCTGGTGTGAACCCACGGTAACAAGGTGGAAGTGGGCTAGTAAAACATACTCGTATGAAAAAATATATAGTAAACATTAAGTAATATTTCCGCCTGATCTCATAAGAATTTGTACATATTTTACGAGTCGTATGTAATACAAAGTTAATCGTGCAAAAACATACGATTATCATAAAAAATAATAACGAAACCCTGCCCCTAACCCCAATGTCACAGGGGTCAAGGCAAATAGTTAAAAAATTTACAAATGTGATCGGACAAATTAATACGAATTAGCCACCTTGTAAAATACGTACGAATTGCCATGAGATAGCGTTGAATATTTCGCAACAACCATTACACATCATCGACCCATAATACACTATGCGTGAAATATAATGGCAGCCTCAACAGGTTTAGGGGCTGTCCACACGGAGACGCGTATCACTGTATACGTATAAATTTGTTATCGTATTGGCGTTTCATCCACACGGATCCGGCGTTTTGGGAGACTGAATCCGCTATTTTTTGAAACCGAGTCCTAAAGTGGATAAATCTGAAACCGACACCCTTGCGGTTTCGTCTGTACAGCCAATCCGTATATTTTGTGAAGCGAAAACATCATCACATCACGTGTCGGAAGCGTCACACGTAACAGCAACAACAATAACGGAGGACTACGTGATTGTTTTCGTGCTACAGAAGCTACTAAAGCCTACTAGCTTTATTACAGCAAAATCTATTGCTTCTATGCAATTGTGGTGCCCAACAAGCGATAATGGACAACACCATACGTTGGTTATGCGCATGCTCAAAGTCGTCTTCTCCGTGTATAGTGTGTATCTGTGGCAGAATTACAGCGCCCCATACTGGTCCGGCATATATACTACACCGCTTTCAGTCGGTTTCAGTGGTTTCATGTTTACGGATAATTTTTTTAGAGCAAGGAAAAAAATGATCGGATATGGAATGCACCAGCTTCGTGTGGACATAGCCTTAAATGAGTATTACATGTTAGGATTTTTTTTAAGTAATAATAAACATTAGTAGTAGAAGGCAAAGTATTAAAGCATGGTACCCCTTAAATAACTTTGTACTTGTTGCTTCTGTACAATAGTGTCTGTTACACTTTGTTGCACTCATACATTGTGACAGTAGCAATTTGGAATGACTGCTGTGAACGGACCAGTCCGTAAACTGACATCGTGGTAAGTTGCAGTTCACATAATGACACCCGCCGCTGACTGTCAAATAGGTTCCTGTCCAGACATCCTCCTTAAGATGAGGGTCATTCCCCACAGAGGGGCTGTCTCCAAGGTTGGGGGAAGAACAGAGAAACACCAGCACAGCCATAAACAACCCGTTGCCCTGACCTCGACGGGCCTTGCCGCCCTAACAAACGTCAATCCGATGTGCCCTCAGGCCTTTAATTAGCTGTCAATTAGTGCAAATTAATCAACTCTTCGCCTAATTAAGCAATGCCGGCAGGCAGCTTCTAAACATGCTATTGTGGGAGTTTCATGAGAAAACTGGAACTAGCAAACTCTGTATCAAGAGAGTCATGACGCCCTATGCAGTTCATGAGGGCAAGAACTTGCTACTGTTTCGATTTTTCCCACTTACTCAGCACAAGGTGTTTGCTGTATCAGACTGCAGTCCTCAGTATCTGAAAATGCTTATTAGCCTAAAAACGGGAGTTAATCAGTGTCCTGAACTTGAAGCATTTTGGGTTATTTCACGATTGGCAAGAGTTTTGGCCGGGAAGTTCTGTTTAGCTGACCAGTGGCAGACAGGAAATTAGTTTTAAGTGCACCTATTTCATTGCTTAAAAACAATGTTATTTTGTGTATTTCGTATACTACAATGTGTTTGCATGGTTTATGGTTAAAAACACATTATTTTGCACATACCGTAAATTTTTGTAGCTCCAGGTTTCACTTTTTTCCTGAATTGCACGGATTTGAAACATTGGACCATGTTTGAAAGATTTGCGCACAAGCAATGCTAACAGGAGAACTTACAGGCTGTGAGTCCGAAGCTGGAGGAATTATGATAATGTCGGTCTTGTCTACATCACCAATCCCAGGAAATAAACTGTTGCCTACAATCCGTGTGTTTGTTGTAGTCCAAGAAAAGAGATTTACGTTGGAGACGATAACTCGCATCGTCGTTTACTTTGGGGTTTGTACCTTTTTGCAAAACGTTAACATGTACTAATACACACTTACACACCACAAGAAATATAAAATTGTGAATCGGACTATTGGTGCTCTTTAAGATAACTCTCATTTTTGCAATTCTGGTGATTTACATTCATGTATTTGGCACGCTTTAATTCATTTAAGATGTGACCCTTGCACTGCTAATACAATGCCCTACCAACTGAGCTATAGTAATACACTGTCAGAAATAAAGGTACAAAACTGTACCTTTTCTGTCACTGGGGCTGTACCCTAAGTTTCCGTTTGGTATCTTTACAGGAATACAAAACAGAATGCAATTTTGGGTAGATTACCGTACCTTAAGGACCCTACATTGTTAGAAAAAAGTCAAAATATGTACCCTAACTGGGGCAGCACCCTTTAAAAAGGCAATTTTATGGACCATTAGGTACAGATATGTACCGGTAAAAATGTAGTATCAATATGTACTTTTGAGATACTAATATGAATTTTTGAGGTACTAATAAGCTCTCTTTGGTCCCAGAATGTACTTCTGAGGTAATTAAATGAAATCCTTATGTGCAAAGCTGTACTTTTTGAAAGGGTACAGCCCCAGTGACAGAAAAGGTACAGTTTCGTACCTTTATTTCTGAGAGTGTAGTGATGTTAGTGGCACAGACACACATATTTCAGTTTCATTGTACTTGTTTTTATTTCCATTCGTATAATTCACTCAATACTATGCTTGCGAGTGTACAAAAACAAAGTGCAGTACTAAAAATGATTCATCACTCCCAATACATTGCAAATACAGAATTATGACCAAGTGAGCACAAGTGATTCTTCATTTAGATTGCTTGGCATGGAAAGATCAAGCACCTGCAATCTGTGTAGGGGCTGGGCTAATGTAATACAATGTCCTTATAATACAGCTACATCCCAAAGCTCATTACCTTGCAGTGACCTTCCAGAATGAAAGTTCTTTATCTGCTCACAAAGACAAATAGCTGCAAGACATTTAGATGTAAGAGACGGGTTTGTTTATTTGTATGCATCACATACTGTAATTGATAAAACTTTGGTGAAACTCTCATTTTAGCAGATTTGATTATCGTGTCACACATTCCATCTAATTTACTGCCAATGTAATCCAATGATTTTTCCAGACTGATCTTATGGAAATTTGTGCGAAACACGTACAATTTTTAGAAGGGAATAATAATGAAACCCCACTTGTAAACTCAATGTCACGGGGCGAAAGCAAATCGAACAAAAATATACAAATGTGATCGTACGAATAAAGCGTAATTTAGAGTTTTGCGTAGAACCTACGATATAGCCTGCGCGTCAGTTTTCGTTTATACTTCTGCGTCGTTGTTTACGTTGACACGCAATAATGCAGATCGCAGATATGTCCACATGTATGTTACAATATTGAGGCGCAATGATATTACGCAGTGCCTGTAAAATAGTCCCCTACTATTGAATGTTACCACGGGGGCTATTTTCAGGTGCTCCATGCGTAATATCATTGCGTCTGCTGCAGCCATGTTACGGCAGCAAAGTCCTTAATTATTACAACAGAATGAGTATAGTTCCTAAACATATCGCCCTAGAAAATCGCAACTTTTTATTTTCCGTCGGTCTAAGTACACAATGCAACTACAGAAGAGTCAAGTTTTAAATAGGAAAAATATCGCAACTCTTTGGTTATTTTTGAGCGTGATGCTAATGGTCTAATCAAATTCAATGGATTTTGCTAAGCTATGCTAAAAGTTGTACCACCAGACCTGGATTCACTGTAAAAATTAACTTTAGGGGAGCTGGAAAATTAGCATTTTTTTAAAAGAGTGGAGTGTCCCCTTAATTTCTCCCGCACCTCGTCTTTCATCTTTACTTTTATTTCTCTGTTTGTTTTGTTGTTGTGGCTGGAAGTGCAAGCTGCTTGTCTCTTTTTGTCACGTCACGTGAGGCCAAAGGTTTGGGGACATTACGCAAGTTACGTTGTTATGTCGACCTACATATTTTAACCTTTTTAAAGAACCTTATCAAATATGAAAATATATATTCCCAATTATTTAATATAGGCTGTAGGGAATTCCACGCAACATACTGTACATGGGTTTTATCGGAGTTGATGGTGTAGTGGGCAGCGCTTCGACATGTGGTGCTTTCGCATTTTCGGCAACCCAGGTTCAGTTCCCGGTTCGTGGTAATTTTCCGTTTCCATACCCCTTTCTCCTTCCTGTACTTTCCTGTCCACTTCTCTGTCACTGTTTAAATAAAGGTAAAATGGACAAAAAATATAACTTAAAAAAAAACATTCATGGGTTTCTCTTTTGTTTTTAATGACCCGCCCCGCAAATAAAGTGACAATTTCTTTACCCTCCCCGACCCGCGGGTTATGAGACAACCCACATATCACAAACGCACATCTTACGGCCTAGCTACGGTGGATGTCCTACGCAGAAGTATAAATTGCCCTTTAATACAATTTAGCCACCTCATGAATTTGTATGAATTACCATGTGGGGTTCTTTTATACTATTTTAACACTTTTGGTTTGTGCGTACACAGTGGCAGGTTTCACTTTAAAATGAATACGTACAGTTCTCTTTGTCAGCCCTGATGAGAAAAAGAGAGATTTTTTTGCAACAGCTGTTTGCCTTTTAATCTGCTAGCATCAGATCTCGCAGTCTTTGATAGGCCCCCGATCTACACGAATGACTGAACTAAATCTTTCCTTAATCTAGAGCCTTATTAGTTTGTCCTCTTATGCATGTAAATCAGGATGCAGTCATTTTCATATGGAGATGGATTATTAAAAGCCGTAGAGGGAGAGTGGGTTTTTTTCCACTCACAATAAACAACAAAGCCCAGCACAGATTACAGCAGAAGTGGAGGCTGAGAGAGGGCAGGAAGCAGTTTGTAATTGACAGACTGCTTTGACAGAGGGAGCGTCTTGTGAATAGATGGGTTTATCTAGACTGGGTGATGTGTCATTTGCATATCTTGATAACATTGATTTCTTCATTACCCTTAATGAAATTTCCACTTAATGGCTTCTAATTAGTTTCAACTGGTGCCCATATAATTGCAGCTGTAATATTTTGGTCTCTCTTAATCAGTGGCGCAGAGTTTAATGCAATGTGTGACTATACGGAAACTTGGGTGAAGTTTTATTGTCTTGTACTTTTTATGTTGAATCTATTTGTGCTGATCTGCACTCTGAAAAGTTGCATTGTTTAAACCAAGGGCTTGGTTTAAATGTGGACATTTAAACCAGCCGTTGAGTTTGCCCACATTTTACCCAACCATGGATTGAATCAAGGCATTTTTTTGTGTGTATATGTGATTAAACCATAGTTTTGAATGGCTGCCGGTTATAATGATCATCTCATGTAATTGTCATGGAGCCACGCCAACAGAGAATTAGCACAGGGTGGTAATTGAATAATGTCCCATAAGGCCAGAAATCACATGGCTTTTTTGTTTATTTTAAGCTGATTTCAAGCAGGATTACAGTACACCTTTATTAGTAAAATTGGTTATTATTATCAGGCCACTTCAGCAGTACACTGCCCCCAATCTTTGATTTTGGCCTCAAACTTCGCCCAATGTTCGATGGCTATTAATTGGCCAGAAAAGTAACACATCAGGCGCGCTCTCGTGGGAGATAGATCGAATTCGCCTGCGCGTGCGTCGTCTTCTGCAGGCGTAGCCACGCGTCCGCCGTTCTGCTTGTGTCACATGAATCACGACGTTTATTTATGCATCAACACATGGCACTTTGATAAGATTGGTGTTATCTCTGTCACCATCAACGGCTCACTGCTCATTTCCATAAATTATCTCCCAGTAATTCTCAGTCCAGATGTCCAAATTGTGCCACAAATTATCTGCAAACGAATCAAATCCCAATGTAATTTAGTAATAGCTGATTAGACCTCTATGTATTAAAAAAACTGGATGTAATTAGAAGAAGCCATATTTCGCAGTCTGTTCAAATGCGTAGCACAGCTATATATGCAACAGTTTAAATCTCTGTTCAGAACGTGCATCTGTTTTCGATTATGTAGGACAGCTAGGAAAATGGTAAAAGTGTAGAAAAATACTTATTTTTAATTACCTGGAATATATCTAATTATTATTATTTATAATTAGTTATTTCAATTTATTATTTGCAATAAATCATTGGGCACCAATTTATAATAGGCTACTAGTCCTCAGCTTCCTGCTTACCAATGTTACTTCACTATCAGTTCAATATTCTAATTCTCTAAATCCGATATTGTAAAAGTATTTATATAAATGTATTTTCATTTTATACTTTGTTTTTTATTGTTATATTTATATACATCTACATTTATTTATTTATTTAATAAATTTAGTGGCAAATTGTTTGATCACGAGAACTGTACATTTCTTTGCCATTGATATGTGATCATGACCACTGTTTATAGGTTTACGTGCATACATCATTATTCAGTTCGTTCAGAGTTCAGTTCGTGAAAACTGATTTTTAAAGCCTAAAAAAGACCCACCCCTCTCAAGAAAAACGAAATCCGGAGCGACTTCAGTTTTAAACCCTCATAGGGTTTCTGTGGCGGCCAAAATATTTAAGTTACAAACGTGTTGCTTTAAACTCAGTTAACCAATCTGTTTTAATTTGACATTGTCGATCACATGCCTTTTTAAGTTATTAATATTAAAATTATTATACAAATCGCCTGTTTTATATAATGGTAAATATGGATTATTAAAAACAAATCGTGCAGCTTTGTTAACTGACAGTATGACAAAGCAACCTATATATTTTCTATTTTGTTGGGTATCATAATTCTTTCAATGCCTATACGAAAGCCTACATAGTGCATAACATATTTTGTCATTGCTGACGACATCAGGCTTTCATATGCGATATAGGGTTTCCAGCAATCTGAGCCACATCATAACCTAAGTGCCCAGGTGCCATTTTTTTCTATAATTTCTATTTGAAGGTCCTTCAATTGTCCAATACATTTTTTTAAATGTTTTGATTTCTAATAAACCCACTAGAAATATATGTTTAAATGTTTAAGCCTAAAAACACAAAAGGGAACATTTCATCGCATTTACCATATTTCAATTAACCGCTTTCAATATTACTGTTATTGTAAAAATTAACAATAAAAAATACAATAAAAATACAATAAAAAAATCGAAAGTAATTTTGAGTAAGTGCGAAAATAATTCAATTTCTATTTTCATTGAATGTATGCGCTAATTTGGGTGAAATGACTGATTAACACACCTTAGGGATAATTTCAAATTGAATCTGATGTGAATTCAATGATATAATGCGTAATAAACCGGTGGAGCAGCATCCTTTATCCTCTGGAATTCTAAATCGCGTGCTCTCAGCTGATTGGCTGGTGAGTTTTGACCCATGTTGGGATGGACCTGTTGGATAAAAGGAGAATTTCTAGAGGGATCATGCGTATTGCGCCGTGGATGCCTGTGCACTAGGGACCGACTTGTATCTGAAGAAGGGAATAGTCTCAAAGGCACCATGACGGGAAAGGATGGGTCTGTGTTGTCGGAAAGTTTGAACAAATCAAAATCACCGTGCGCCGTTGAGAACGGTGGAACTAACAATCAACATCTATCAAAGAGTGCCACTCACACGCCCAAATGCACGGGTTTCGGCATTCAGGAGATTTTGGGACTAAATAAAGAGCCGTCTTCGGCTCCACGGAACACACTGGACTCTTTTCCAGCTGGAGCTCACCTGTTAGCCACGAGGTCGATGCTCGGTCCAGCTGGTCTTGGGGTCGGGATGGGATTAATTGGCCCTGGAGGTATTCCGTCGTTCTACAGCCAGCCTGCGTTTCTGGAGGTGCTGTCAGACTCGCAAAACGTCCACCTTCAGCCTCTCAACAGGACAGTGGGTCCGCTGGAAGCTAACCAATCTGCTAGCTCTGGTAGGCCTGCAAAATTCATGTTCAAGGCCCTCATAAGATTTGAAGATGTTCCAAAAACTAATGGGCAATTATTCGTTTCAGGGCTGAATGGAGTTTGTTGACTTATTGAGAATAATACTGATGTTATGATCCTTTATTTTAGTCTAATTATAAAACATTTATATAAGATGGAATTTTAAAAGTGCAACATGTTATTTGTTTTATTCCTCATAAATATGTCCTGTGTGATTATCATTACAGAAATAAATAAAAAAATTGTAAGTAAATGGCAATTATCGCAACACACATATTTTACATGCATCACATTTTACATATCAAAATATAAATAATTTTGTGCCCGATATTGCAGATTCGGAAGACGTCTCTTCAAGTGAACGGAAAATTTCAAAATCTTCTCTGAGCCAGAGCAAGAAGCGAAAAAAGAGACGACACAGGTGGGCTAAACAGCATTCTTAAAGCGTATTAGCATTGGGGTTATTTTTATGCCCGTTATCTAAAAAACAGACATAATAAACACCGAGGAAAGTGTAAAATTCATCTTTTTAAAAACATTTGTTTGGCAGTTATGGCCAATTTGGAAAAACTGGAATAAAGTTACAGATTAATTTAAAAGTATTTTGAGGAAGAGAGAAATAGCGGAAGGTCTCTTTCTTTTTTTGGAAGCTAATTGTATTATATATAGAAAGATATAGATAATAGTAAAAATAAAGAGCTATTTTAAATGTAATAACTGTATTATTAATAATATTAATAATTGTCGTTGTAATTTGAATCTTTCAATATTTGCACATTTCAATATATTATATTTGAAAGCGTTTGCTTCTTTTCTCGGGACAAAATTAATTAAACTATATTTAATGCATTTATGTCTAAATTTTTGATGCTGTGAAATAATTAATCAATTTAAAATATACAGTATAAATACATTATTGTAAATTAGTTTTCAACTAATATATTTTGCATTTGCAGATGATCCACTTGATTTGTTTTTAATTTGAATAAAAAAGGAAATTTAAAACAATTCATGATTTAGTTATGATAATGATAATGGTTTTGTTATTTTATAGAACGATATTTACATCTTACCAGCTGGAGGAACTAGAGAAGGCTTTTAACGACGCTCATTACCCAGATGTATACGCCAGAGAAATGCTGGCCATGAAAACCGAGCTGCCCGAGGACAGAATACAGGTAGGCTATACGCAAACTGCTGTATACACTCGCTATGAATAAAAAATAATAATTAATTAACACTGAATCGAATTTGTAATGGAAGATAACCTACAAAGTCGTTAAAAATTGGCTTTTACGCCCGTATTCAATGAATTGAGTTTTGCTATAACACAAAATAACAAATACCAGTAAGAGTCAGTTGTGCAATTTTGCTGTTAAAAATATATATATATATATTTTGTCCTTGCTTTTTTAATTAGGTATTGTGGGCCTGTATAATAAATTGACCTATACACCTGTTGTGTCACACAGATGTTATTACCAGTGCATTTTTTTTAAATTACAAATCTACCCTCAAAATAATATCATTATTATTTAGTATTAAATTAAATAGCCTAATTCCAAATTGCTGTTTGCTTTTTTAATTATTAAATAAAAAGGAGTGTGAATATTTTAAATAAAATCGAGATATATATACTTGAAAGAAATTGAGAAAACAAATCTCTGGGAAAAAAACAAATACTGATTTTAAATACTATAAATATCCCCATTTAGACCATGTTGGTACACCTCTGCTCTACACTTTTCTTACGAAATGAACGGACCAAATCTGACCACCTCATTTTTACATTTTTTATTTCGCATGTATGCAGAATAGGCTCTTAACAATTTCTTGACGTAGCCTAAGTCTCAGCAAGTGAGACTTGACCCTACCTGTGAAAACCAGTCTCAATGTCATCATCAAAGTTTAATTTCAGTCACTTATTTACAATATTTGTACTTACTCAGTCAATTTAAAGATATCAAGGATAGGCTATGTACATAATGTTCTTTAAATTATGTTGAATGATTTAGAAACAGTAAATGACAAAAATGACTTCAGCTGGGTTTTCAGGCGAAGACATTTTGGTGTTTTTGGGCTATAAACAGCTCCTGAGTCCAGCATCTTGTTCGGACAGATAATATCTCTTCAGCTTCAGTTGGATGTGAAACAATTTGCTCTCAACGAGAGAGAGAGAGAGAGAGAGAGAGCGAGAGAGAGAGAGAGAGAGAGAGAGAAACGAGCTAACGACCTAATCAAGCAATCAAGGCGTATGGAGATTACTGTGTGACCCGAACAATCCATCTACTGGCCCGCCTTTTAATTTCCTTCTCATTACGGTGCCTCATGGTGAATAAATAATAAGGAAATAAATAAATAATTCCATTTCAATCCAAAGTAAAAATTAACATCTAATTTTCTCATCGAGTGTAATTAGTTAAATCAGAAAAGCTCGGCGTGTTCCCGGGGAAGAGATGCGGGAGTTCAAATGAAATAACTACATTGAATTTATTAGCACGGGTCAATGGCGGTGCTCTCCAGGGTCTGCTCGTTTAATTTCCCGTGATATTTGCCCGCCTGTCCACCATCGATTGGGCTCGAAATTAACTTATTTTTCAATCAGCTCCCGCGTGCCCTTGGGGTCGTCTCTCATCGCTGTCTCCACCCGCTTTCTTTTCAGCGCCCGATAACCAATTTCTCCGCTAAAAAGTATCGTGCATGAAATGAGGGCTATCATCGGCATTACCTGAAAAGATTGGAAAATGGTTTTGATAATTTCTTATCCAATGTCTGGCCTCTCCGGACCCGAGAGCCCCTCCCTCTCCTCCTCCGTCAGATTTGCCACCAGCTATCATTAGAGGAGGCCAAGTGGTGGTTAAGCAGTGCGTGTAGTGCTGCTGAGATCAATCTGAACTCACCCTGAATGAGAAGTCGGTATATCGTTGGTCTGATAGAGATGCTATGGTGTGTGACTGGTCACCTTGTTTGATCAGAACAATAGTTATAAAATAGATACAGATATTACTAAACTAATCATAGAGGACATTACCTATTTGGTATTAGGCCAAAAATATTGCAGTGTGCTATATTTAGTGTTTTCTATAGTAAATGTAAAGTTGAAATTGGCTATAGCTAATGCATTATGTAAATACTACATTATGTTATTCTGTAGCTTATTTTGTAGTGAATTGGTAAATACTGTAGTATAATTTAATATTTACTATGTTACAATTAATAACCGTACCTACTGTTAAATATGCTGGATTGTTTCAATGTAAGGTTGAGTAAAATATAAACAATCCCATTTGTTGGTTTAAATTTTCCTATAGTAAATGTAAATATAATATATTTGACATAAGTCTAGCCACACTGTATGTTAATTTTAACCCAACACTTCCATATTTTACTGCTATGTGATTAAACAACCCAGCTTTTTCAAGTGCAGATACTATTTTACTATAGTAAATATCAAAGTATACTTCAATATTTACCAATTCCTTAAAACAACAGAATACTGCTGCTCGTAATCATAGAGGAACCATTTTAAGTGCCATATAGCACCGATGAAGTACCTGTGTAGCACCTGTGTAAAACCATTTTGTGCTATGTAGAGGCATTTGTGGTGCTATAGTGGTGCTATATGACCCCCGTATGGTTCTTCATAGGTGCTTCATAGGTGCAATATAGCACTAAAAATGGTTCCTCTATAATTACAACCCAAGAACCACATTTAGTACTATTTAGCACCGTTGCCCCTCCCCTAATTAGTGTAGATTAATTTGTGTGCCATCTTGTGTATGGATTAACCAGTTCTCGCCATGAATATAGCCATAGATACTGGAATGGCATGAAGAATAAATAAAGAATTGGAAGTGTAGGAATTTTAGTAACGTTTACTAGAGTAAATACTAAAGATACTGCAGTATGTGTTTTTTTTTTTTGGAAAGAAATTGTGTAAATTGCATATGAAATTATTTTGCATATCTATTAACATTAATACATGTAAGCTATTTGTTTAGTTAGTTGTTATGCTTGCCTGATTTTAAGAATAAACGAATGACTTTTGCATTGAAAAAAAAACATAAATGTACAAATCATATTTTTGTGGACAGGTCTGGTTCCAAAATCGGCGAGCCAAGTGGAGAAAACGTGAAAAGTGTTGGGGTCGCAGTAGTGTGATGGCTGAGTATGGACTGTACGGTGCTATGGTGCGACATTCAATCCCTCTGCCTGAGTCCATACTGAAGTCTGCTAAAGATGGCGTCATGGATTCCTGTGCTCCCTGGCTTCTAGGTATGCCAGAGAATCTCAAGGCTTTTTGTTATAATGAATTATTAATAAAAATGTTAGTATTATCAATCATAATAGATTATTATACATTACGTTATACACTATAATTATATTAATACAATTACAGTGAAAAACCTGGGAAACAGATCAAGTCTACTCTGTTATATTAACTTTAAATAATGCGTTTGTCACTCAACACTGAATTTTAAAATTAAATGGATGAACACTATGAATCAAAGCAGATATTTAATCTTTTAAAGATGTAAAATTATGTTTACTTATATTTATATATATTTTTATGTATATTTATAGAGAATATCATATGTTAATGCAGTTGGTCCCAAACTGGGGGAGATTTATGAAATTTTATAATTTGCTTTATCATAAATTATGTGTAATTAAACAGCCATATGTTTTGTTACATATAAATGAATACGTTTTTTATGTTTAATGTCATCAATTTTCTTTGGGGGGTGCGAAGGGATGCACCCACACAAAGAAGGGCGCAATCCAAAAAGTTTGAGAACCACTGCGTTAATGTATAATTAAATTATCAAAGCCGTTAACTTAGGAAACTTTAGGAAAATGGAACTGTTATAAAGAAAACAATAATACAGCTTTATTACAATAATACAGCATTATTGCAAAGTAAAATATTTTTAGTTAATTAGGTAATAAGTTTCCTAACAAGTGCTACTATTACAACAAAATGACAAAAACAAGCATAACATTTATTTTTTCACTCCGATTTGTGACTCGTAATTAGTCATCCTTTTACTAAATCTAAAATCTGTCTCTTGCTGTTTTCAGTTCAAGATGGTTTTCCTACCACCAGCTGCTTTTCTAAATACGAATGCCCACCATTCTTTGCAGGGATGCACAAGAAGTCCTTGGAGACCGCTGCAGTTCCATCAAATGAGAAGTCCGATGTCACTCAGAAAGCGACCAATGCCATGACGGATGATGGCGAGGCTGAGGAAAGGAGGACGGAGTCACCTATGTCCAAAGAGGAACTGAGGGAGAACAGCATTGCTGTTCTCAGGGCAAAAGCACAGGAACACAGTGCCAAAGTGCTGGGAACGGTTTCATCAGAGAGACTGGAGCACAAGATGGAGATACCGGCGACAGAGAAGTCCAACGAACAGTTAGATGCGAAAGAAGAAGATAAAAATTCGTAGGTTATCCAGAGTAATTCTTCATTCATACCTCTGTATTGCCATATTACATAGTCTTGGAGTCAATATATCTGGATTCATATTTTTTTTCCTAACAGTTCTTCTACGTTTGGTTTTACTTAAGCAAGGTCAAAATTATTCAAACATGGTGTTTTTCAAAATTATAATAACATCACATTTCTCTTAAAGATACAGAACATTCCAGCCATACGAGCATTTCATAATGATGGAGCATGCTTGTGCCCTTGTGTCATGATGGAAGGTTGCAATGTCCAGGGCAAATGTTTGCGTGTTTATGTTAACTCTATACTGATACAATTTCAGTATTATTTTTCAGTAATTATTAGAAAATAATTGTTCGAGAACTCCCAATGAGCTTTTAATAACAGAATTCAGAATTCATTGTTGATTTTGTACAGTGTCCTAAAACTCAAGTGTTGTAAAGTTGTAATAGAGTGTTTTGCTGTATATATTGTAAATGAAGATAGCTCGCTACAGTATTGTTTGAACTATACATGAATGTACTGTAGTCTTATTATGTGCTTTTTTTCGTAATATGTAAAATGCCATACAAATTATTAAAAAAGTATGAGAAATGCTGTGATGGTTTACATCAATGTATGAAAAAGAAAACATAAAAATGTTTTAACCTTAGATTTTGTACAAAATAATATTAATTCCTATGTATTTTAGACTACGTTTATTTTACTGTGTAAATTAAGAAAATCATAAATCAGTGCTAAAATCTTTTTAGCATCTTTTCCATTTTATCGAGCCTACAATAACAATCTATTGTAGCCTATAAACATTTCTGTGTCAATGGGTGTAATCTGACATAGTTTAGAGGCCTCAATCTGGGCAGATTAAATAGCAGGGCCAATGCATAACAGACATATGGGAGAGAGCCTGAAAGCAGATAAGATGGCCTCACTGAGATCCCTCAATATCTATCTATCTATCTATCTATCTATCTATCTATCTATCTATCTATCTATCTATCTATCTATCTATCTATCTATCTATCTATCTATCTATCTATCTATCTATCTATCTATCTTTCCATCTGTCCATCTATCTTTCATCTATCTTTCCATCTATCCATCCATCCATCCTTCCATCTATCTACCTATCCATCCATCTATCCATCCATCTACCTATCTATCTATCTACCTATCTATCCATCTATCTATCTTTCCATCTGTCCATCTATCTTTCCATCTATCCATCCATCTATCTATCCATCCATCTATCCATCCATCCATCCATCCATCCATCTATCCATCCATCTACCTACCTATCTACCTACCTACCTATCTATCTATCTATCCATCTATCCATCTATCCATGTATCTATCCATCTATCCATGTATCTTTCCATGTATCTTTCCATCTATCTATCTATCGATCTATCCATCTACCCATCTATCTATCTATCTATCTATCTATCTATCTATCTATCTATCTATCTATCTATCTATCTATCCATCTATCCATCTATCCATCTATCCATCTACCCATCTACCCATCTATCTATCTATCTATCTATCTATCTATCTATCTATCTATCTATCTATCTATCTATCTATCTATCTATCTATCTATCTGTGATCCCTCAATATCTATCTATCTATCTTTCCATTCATCCATCCATCCATCCATCTATCTATCTATCTATCTATCTATCTATCTATCTATCTATCCATCTATCTATCTTATATCCCTCAAAATCAATCAATCTATCTATCTATCTATCTATCTATCTATCTATCTATCTATCTATCTATCTATCTATCTATCTATCTATCTATCTATCTATCTATCTATCTATCTATCTATCTATCTATCTATCTATCTATCTATCTATCTATCCATCTATCTATCCATCTATCCATCTATCCATCCATCCATCCATCCATCCATCATCTATCTGAGACCCCTCAATATCTATCTATCTATCTATCTATCTATCTATCTATCTATCTATCTATCTATCTATCTATCTATCTATCTATCTATCTATCTATCTATCTATCTATCTATCTATCTATCTATCTATCTATCTATCCATCTATCCATGTATCTATCCATCTATCCATGTATCTTTCCATGTATCTTTCCATCTTTCCATCTATCTATCTATCTATCTATCTATCTATCTATCTATCTATCTATCTATCTATCTATCTATCTATCTATCTATCTATCTGAGATCCCTCAATATCCATCCATCCATCCATCCATCCATCCGAGATCCCTCAATATCTATCCATCTATCTATCCATCTATCTATCCATCTATCTATCCATCCATCTATCCATCCATCCATCTATCCATCTATCCATCTATCCATCTATCTATCTATCTCTCATATTTTGAGGTACTAACTATATTCTATTACTCAATCACCATTTCCCCCATATGTGTAGACTTGGAAGTCTTGCAAATTGGAAATCCTCATATAACAGGATAGAGAAGAGCAATATTTACTTCACAACTGTATATAGCGATAAAAAAACACGATTAAACCCAATAAATAAAAATGATGTCTCCCTTGTGAAGTAATCCATAAATTTGTGAGATCAATTAGGATTTGATGTTGCACTGACTTCCTTACCTTTCGTCTTGATCGTTGATCCTTTCCATGCCCTTATTATTAAGGCCTGTCAACAGATTATTGATTAACAGTGTTAATTCAATCCTAATTTAATTAACTTGGTGTCTGCGTAATTAATTAGTTGACATCTGGGGTGATAAGCTGTGGACTCAAAATATACTGTATCTCTATCCACTTTTCTGACATCTCACCCAGTGATCCTGCCAGGCAAAATGGCATTTTACATTTTTTTCCTACATTGCAGTAGACATTGTTTTAAGGAATAGTTAAAATAAAATTATTTTTGCTACTATGGAAGTCAATTGGGCTACAAAAATTCCTCAAAATATCTTCCTTTGTATTCATCAGAACACAAAAATTTATACAGGTTTGTAACAACATGAGAGTTCAATTTTTTGTTGAACTATCCCTTTAATAAAATGTGTTATTTTGCGTTTCACTTGAATTCAGATGACACTATCTCATTTGAGCCAAAAAGCACGTTATTCATGTTAGTAGTAACAGTTATTCAGAGATGTATCAATTTATAGTTGGTTAAAGTGTTTGTGACAATTCCAGTTTCTTTATTTGGTCTCATTGCTGTTTCCTTGTGATTCCACCACTTTCACTAAAAGGAATCATGGGTTACTGTAAAGCGTCTCAGGCTAATACCACACTTTTACTAATGGTGGCCATTAGAGGGATGGCTAAGGGGTGGACTGGATTAATATGTGATTTTAAGATTATCAGAGCTACAAAGAGTGGAAAATCTGTGCTGTGTTTTGAGTCATTTCTAAATCGGATTGTGATAAACACCAAGCTGCCTACATGGGTAATTAAAATAAAAAGGTTTTAAAAAGGTTTTTCACTTTTTCAGACTGTGAAATGCAAATTAATGCAAAAATTATGCAATGTGAATTATTAATTGATTTCTGTAGTTATAGTAAGTTAATGGTGGCTGATTTTATGACCATTTTTACTTATTGCAAAATATATATATGAAGCATGAACATGGTTGTAAGTACCCATACAAAAATTAACCATGTGGTAAGGGTAGTAATCATGATTTTTTTGTGTATTGATTACTATCAGCAAAACCATGGTTTTACTACACTAACTATGGTTTTTGAAACCATGGTTATTTTGTGATTTCCATGGTTTTACTACAGTAAACATTTTTTTATTTTAACTGTAGTAAAACCATGGTTAATTTTTGTAAGGGTAGACATGGCTGCTATGATCATTATTAGAAATAATCCATATATTTTGAATTATTTTTATTTGTATTATTTTAAACAAACCCAAAATTATAGTTTGCTTACATTTGCCGGAACACTGCTGACATAATTTTGAGATAAAAATCTTCATACTTTAGAATCTCAATCACTGTTTTATACAGGGAGGTTTGGACTTGAGGGTATTTCAAATAAGTTTCAAATAAGTAAGAAAATTCTCTCAACAGACAAAAGTACATTTTGATAAAGCTTGACGAACTATTAAATTCTACGCTTGTTAATGACTAGTCAAACATAAAGTTATGACTGTGTGCATTAGTTGATGCACCCAAAATATACTTTTTTAAAAGTTATTTCTACTTGGTCACCTGCGCATCGTATGAATTCATTAGTGACACTGTACAAAACAAAATGTGGATTGATGTGGGAATGTGAAAGCGTTCCTATACTGCCACCTGCTGGTATTTAACTGTAATATGTATATCTTTTTTGTTTGTTTTATATTTCGTCTACATTTATTTCATAAACACGCTTTCATTCAAATCATCAATTTAATAATTTTGTACAAAGGTTCTTCCACATTTTAACTACCAGAGTGTATAGTGTGAAAACAAAGCAGATTATTTTTTTGTTAAGTTTATACACACACACATTTTTTTTTTTTTTTGAGGGAATTGAATTCAGCATCTAGTTTAATGACGTTTTTTAAACCAGAATTTAAGATAAATAACATTAAGAGATAACGGCGCGCAAATTTTATTTCCTAAAACGGAAATGACGTGCATTGTTGTTACCCATCCTCCGCGCCGTCGTCATCAGTGGCATGGATGGGAAAAGCGATTGGATGACTACCGTTACCTTCGCGAGCGTCCCTGGATTATAACTGCTTTCCAAATTTATAATGTTTAGGACTGGGCTTTGAATATTTCACATATTAGCAAAACCGTGAATAATAATAACAACAACCATAAAGTAAGCGGCTTTTCTCTCGTTACGTTTCTTACGCAGCTAGCAAGTTTTGCTCCCGCAAGCAAAATGGCGGACAATGAAGACGAGAATAATTCTGCGTCCAGCTCTGCAGCGGCCAAAATGGAAAATCCAGACACTGGCGGATCTCTGCAGCCAGAAGCAGCGCAAACCGCAGCCGAGGGGGGAAATAATACTGAAGGGGAGAGTGATAAACCCTGCACCGTGAGCTCGAGTGAAGAAGGGGGCGTTGATCAAGGCCTCGTCGAGCTAATGCATACCGAGTCGGGGGTGGATGTCAAACTTGTGGAGGGTACTCAAGAGGTGATCGGGCAGATCCTCAGCGGCGAGGTTATAACCGATCCGAGCATCATAGCGTCTTACGTTCAGTCCGCTGCAGAGGCCGGTGTGACCGCTGAATGCACCACCGTGAGCGGCGACGTCCTGAGTGCTCTCTCGCCGACGACCACCATCATTTACGTGCAGCCTGACGGCAGCTTTGTAGAGAGCTCGGGTTTATCGGCCGAGGAGCAGCAACAGTTAATCGAGCAGTTAACGAAACAACAGTTAGTCCATGTGGCGGGGAGCGAAAAAGTGTCCACGGCTCCTATCGTGGACGTGCAGCAGGTTATAGTAAGTAAAGCGCAGGTGATCGCTCAGGCCGAGCCGGTTGCTACTCATTCAGCGACTCTGCAGAAAGCTGTCACGCCGCAACCGACGTCCTACATTGCTTTGGAAGCGAGTAATTTGCAGTTGGCGCCGGCGGTCCAGCAGCAGCCCGCGAGCGTAGTGCAAAACGCGTCGCAGCAGTCGGTGAGCGTCGCTAAACCGCTCGTGCTGCAACAGCCGCAGAACGGAGCGCACGCGACCAGTCAAAAGGTAAGACAATGGTGGCTTTTAAAAGTTAAAAAATGCGTTCATGTTAAGAAAAAAAATAATATATATATTTTTATACTGCAATTGTTTGAATAAACTACTATAATCTGAGGTAACCATGCTAAAATGATAGCTAAAATATCATAGCCGCCACAGTGGTGCTAATATAAAAATGTGGTAATCTGGTATTAGCCAACACTGTCATTTGAAGAAAAAAAACTTATAAACTTGTTTAAATTATATTTTTATTATGGTTTTGCTCTCAAATAAGTGTTATCAATTCATCACATTACAATAACATTTACATGGCATTTAGTGTCGTATGTCAAACCCACCTTTTATTTCCCCTGCATTGTGTGCTACAGATTTGATGTTATAGCCATTATTTCCACACTGAATGTTGTTTTTTACACTTTGAATTATTCAGGCAGCTGAGCCCATCCAAATTCAAGTGCAGGCATCACCCAAGCAAGACAACAAACAGCCCCAGACAACTCCAATTACAATCTTACAGCCACAAAATCTCTCCACCAGTCAGCCACTCGTGAAAGTTTCAACCGTAGGGACACTGAGCAGCCCGCAGGTCATCCACATCACGCCTGTACCCGGACAACAGCAATATTTCTTACAAAACCCAAATGATCCTCCGATTCAGCTTCTACTTCAGAAACCTGCTCCTGTGGTTAGCACCATTTCGGTCCCAATCGGGCATAAGGTTGTTACTTCACCTGCCGTGGTCAAGAGCCCACCTGCCGTGGTCAAGAGCCCACCAGCCAAACCTGCTGTTGTTTCAACCCTGCCCATAAAGATGCTCACACCAACAGCCAAACCTGCCGTTGGACAAGCTCCGCCCACAAAGATCCTTGTACCATCAGCCAAACCTGCTGTTGGACAAGCTCCACCCACAAAGATCCTCACACCACCAGCCAAACCTGTGGTTGTAGCAGCTTCACCCACAAAAATCGCCGCACCAGCTGCCAAACCTGCTGTTGTCACAGCTTCACCCCCTGCAAAAGTCCTTACACCTTCAGCTAAGCCTGCTATGGTCTCAGCTGCTACACCCACAAAGATCCTTGTGCCATCAGCCAAACCTGCTATGGTGTCAGCTAGTACACCCACAAAAATCCTTGTGCCATCAGCCAAACCTGCTATGGCCCCAGCTACACCCACAAAGACCCTTGCGCCACCATCGAAGATTTTATCCCCTCCAGCCAAGATTACAACACCTACCAAAGTCACAACTGTGGATACCGCCACTGCAAAGACGTCAACTCCAGCCAGTGAAAAGGAAACACCGAAAGTAAAGAATCGTCAGAAGAAGCCTCAAAAAATCCAGACGCGCTCGGGTCGGGTGTCCAGGCCACCTAAGCACAAGGTAAAGGATTACAAGTTTATAAAGAATGAGGACTTGGCAGATAGTCACCAGTCGGACTCGGATGACTACTCCGAGATAAGCGTGGAAGATGAGGAGGGAGAGGAGCGCAGAAAGAAGTCCTCGGATGTGACCCTTAACCTCCGTGATAAATCTTTTAAATGTGATACCTGTGAGAAAGCCTACATTGGAGTTGCTGGTTTGAACAGACACTATAAGCTATACCCCGGACATGACAAGAACCCGACATCCCGAGAAGACGACGACGACTCCAAAATTATAGAGGAACAGTGTACAGGAACTGAAATGCCTGATACTAGTCATGCAGAAGCACCCGGTTTACAAAAAGTAAGATGTTTTGATCAACTTCTAATGTAATGCTCATACTATTTCATCTACAATAGTTTTGCATTGGTTTACTTCTAAATGACTAGTAAAATTGACTAAATGTAAATTTAACATAATGGCAGTCAGAGTACTGACGCTAAAAATGTTTATTACACTCTTCACACAGGTTCAAGAGTCTGTAAAGGTTGAAGTCAGAAGACCCGGGCGGCCCAGGGGACCAGGGCGACGCGGTCGTCCTGGGAGGCCTGGACGGCCTGGAAGGCCACCAAAGAAAGGACGCCCAGGACGGCCACCCAAATACCTTGGAGGAATGAGCTTGGAGCAGCAAGCACAGAGACAGAGAAATCGACTGAAAGAAGTATGTTTTAGATTGGTCTTCACACTATTTGTATACATTTTGTATACAGTTATCTCTAGTGCAAGACACACATTTTCAATACGTGCTTTTTGAAACTAGGGGTCAGTGATATCAACAAAAGTTAGACATTTAACCAATATATGAGTCGATGCGGTGGTTTTCCGGATAGGGATTAAACTAGTCCTAGACTAAAATAAATGTAAGGGCTGTCCAAGCTGAAAACAACTTGCACTGGCATATCTTACATCATTATCATACAAAACACCAGTGAAATTTTTTGCCTCTAAATGTACAGAAGTAATGTTTTTTTTTAGTAAACCATGTCTGTTAAACTAGTTATATTTCCTAATTAAACTAAGGCCTACTCCTGTCCTGTCCACCCCAAAATGTCTTAGGGATCCGATACCTGGAATTGGTATCGGGCCGATCAGGACCTTTTTTGCTGGACAGGGTATCAGGGTATCAGTCTGTCGGATGAGACGTTAAACCGAGGTCCTGACTCTCTGACTAAAAATCCCAGGATGTCATTCGGAAAAGAGTAGGGGTGTGCCCGGGATTCTGGCCAAACTTGCCCATTGGCCTACTAATCATCCCCATATCTACTAATTGGCTATATCACTTGGTCTCCTCTCCACTAATAAGCTGGTGTGTGTTGGGCGTTCTGGCGCAATATGGCTGCCGTCGCATCATCCAGGTGGATGCTGCACATTGGTGGTGGTTGAGGAGATTTCCCCATTCATATGTAAAGCACTTTGAGGTCTGCAGAAAATACATGTAACGAATTATTATTATTATAAAAAGGACCGATCCAAATCCGATGCTGTGCTTTACCTGTGGTTGTTACTATGAAACTATTAAAATGATAAAGTATTATAAAAGCAGTTTAAATGTTTTTCTGCACCACATTTTAAAATTGTTCAAGATAAACATAGTAGTATCGAATGGGTATTGGCAGATACCCAAAGTTCTGATCAGTATTGGATAAAGTCGTATCAAAGCATCCCTAATATGTGCATTCTGTGGCTATTTGGCTAAATATCATTTTATGTTATGTTAGTTTATGCAAATATAATGAAACTGTGTGTGTGTTTACAAAGTGCCTATAGATATTCCCAGGTCTGCAGTAAAACAATCTAATAAAAGCTATAAAACTGTAGTTTCATGTTAAATTGCCCATATTAATGAATATTCATCTTTCCAGTTTATTAAACAATATGATGATGAAGACCTCATGGAAATTGTTCTTCCACGTCTAGCCAGAGTCATGACTGTATGGGAGTTTGTGATGATGAAGGTATGCTGTACACATTTTGAGTATGTAGAAACTTATTCCAGACATTCACAGAAACATGTTTAGATTATTGAGGCTAGTTCAGCTATCAAAACATAACTGAAATAAGGAATTTTGTTTTTTGTAGATCAATAAGGTCATGGGTTCGATCCAAAGAAACGCACATACTTATTAAATGTATACATTTTAATGCCTCAGCAATATGCATAAATGTATTCTGTGGTAGTCAACCCTAATATTCACTGCTAGCAAAACACTGTTCCTCTATAATTGCTTTTATTTGTCAATTGTACTTTTGGGGCATTTGATGCAAGCTAACAGTGTCCCTCCCTCTAAAGGTGGAAAAGGGTTATCCATCAAAGCAACAGTTTCCAAGTGTGTATCGAGAATTTGAGCAACTGCACAGCCAGGTGAAGAATATGGCACTGGAATATTGGCATACTTCACCAGCCAGTCGCCCAGCTATAGAGGTCAACAACATGGGGGTAAGACCTGTAGTCATCATAGCCGTTTTAGGACCCTGTTACCAAGCGATCAGACCTCTGTTTCATACAAATTTCCTGTTATTGCAGGTTTTACAATCTCTAGGTATAACAGATCCTAATGCGCTGAAACTCCTGAATTCTTTAGAAGAACAACAGGGTCAAAAGATCAATCAGCCAGGGATAAGAGGGAATCAGGCAACCAAGAGTCTGCGAAACATTGAGGTAAACCATGTAAGGTTTTGTATGAACAGCTTTCATATGAAAGTCTCTCTGTTTTTTTTTTTAGGAGGTTTTTGAAGTGCACAATGCACTCATGAGGTATGCTTGCCTCAGCATTCAGTATATACAGTGATGCACCCTCTTTAATTTCAGAATATTACCCACGATCAGCTGGGTTATTTTATGATACTTTTGTGTTAAAGGGATAGTTCGGCCAAAAATGATATTAAACCCATTATTTACTCACCCCCAAGCTGTCCGAGTTGCATATGTCCATCGTTTTTCAGACAAACACATTTTCGGATATTTTATAAAATGTTTTAGATCTTTCAGTTGATTAAATGTAATTACGTGTCATTACGTGGCCAACGTTTGTTTGGCATACGTGTGATACCCAAAAGCCCTCCACGGCTAAGCTAGGGGCGCTGAACTATGCTTGCGCTGCTGGTGTCAGATTACACACACACACACATTCATTTTTAATTTTGTTTCAATGTAAGCAACTCTTTTATTAGATTTAGCGAGTTTTGTTCAGAAAATGCACATAACGACAAACCTAGCATCTTTTTGGAAAAACCTCGAGCCGAGGTCTCGCTTTCCCACCGAGGTCGCGTGTACTGTGTATTGAGCGGCAGTGAGAAGCCGCGCTTCCATTCGCCTGTACGGTGGCCGACTCATGAACGAAAGAGTACAAAATAGCGTTTCTAAAACCCACCACCGGTTTTGACCGTTTTTTTGATTATATATTATATCGGAATATTATATTGCAAATGCGACGCTGACAAATGACGACAACTCAGGTGGACACACATGGTGCTTTTCCATTGCATAGTACCCCACGGTTTGGTTTGGGTCAGCTCACCTCACTTTGGCATGGTTAGCTTTTCCATCGAGTTAAGTATTACTTCGCAGTGGGAGGGATTATAGGCGTTTCGTTATATTTGCGTTGCCTACTGCCATGACATCATAAAAGTGAGAGCGTTATTGTAATATACATACCCATACATTCATTTATTTCTCAGTCTGCCACAAAATCAAAATTGGCCACCACAAATAGATGTTTGCTCATCGTGTTTATCGCTACCTCTGTCTCACATGACAGTTTCTGTACAAACACCGGTGGCGTCAGTCGACGCGCTCAGCTGAACCTCATTGAAGTTGCATTTAAGTATATATGCGGATGTGCGCATCACGAATGTTCCGCCACAGATTGCAAGTCTGGAAAAAACTGGTATGGTGTCCCTGATTCTGAACCTGTGGATGTTTTTCATCGCTAAAAGGGAGTTTGGGAACTTATAGCAGAGCACAGATGACAACAGGTTTGCTCGAGACAGCGCAAGCTAGCATGAAGGTAAAGCTAATCTTTTAGCGGTGGCGCTGGCAGTGACCATTCTCTCAAACCAATCAGTGATCTACAGTGTTTTCGCGTCACGTTTGGTATCAGGTCGGATCACTTGGAACCTCAACCGAGGTGGTACAAAAAAGTATCGGGTACTACGTACTGCACCCAATGGAAAAGCTCCCAAAAGTAAGCTGACCAAACAAAACTGTGGGATACCATGCAATGAAAAGTGGAGGAATGTTGAAGTTTTATGTCTTGTTACAGAAATAAAGCTCTATAATCTTGTATTATCATTTTGTCTGTGTCCAAATTGCAACATTTAACTTCCTCTGTGGTTTAAACTGTTCCGGGTCAGGATGTCTACCTTGTATTGTTTACCTTGTAAGTGTTTAGTGTAAATGCTAAAGTTGGATAAAAAATTTTAGTCGGTTTCTACTTGGTTGGTCCTTTCTGTAATAATAATTTTTTTTCTTCTGCTGGAACCCACAGAATGCCAAAATGTTGCCGCCGGCAAAAAGGTTCAAGATCGAAAATTCCAATGAGGAAACAAACGGCTATCAAGTTAATCAGAATGGCATCCAGAAGGATGAGACGGCCGATGTCTCCTCTGTTCTCCGAAAGCCACAGGTGGTGTTGACCAGACTGGAGAGCTTGACTTCAGCAGTAGATGACGGTACGCAGAGCGTTGAAAATGCTGCTCTGACGACGAGTACAGATGAAGAGCCAATGGAGACCGAAAGCCCACCTTCTGATCCCGACCCTACGAAAACCATTGAAGACCCCGATGCGGATATTTCCAAGGTTTTAAACAGCGATGCAGTGGTTGACATCGCAGATCAGATGGAACAACTGGAACAAGCTTTGAGCACAGACGCAGAATGTAAGGACTCCCAAGAACCTGCCCAACAAGAGATTCAAGATGCCCAAGTGGATGCTGTTGAAGATCCCGTAGCCGGTCAGGAGATCCAGCATGTAGTTCAGCAAGAATCTCCGGTTATTATTCAGACGGCAGAGGGTCTTGTTATGCAGAGCGCAGAAGAGTTAGCCGCCAAAGGCATTGTCATTGTCAACGGGCCGGATGGCACCATGATGCACATCGAGGCACCAGAAGGAGTCCCGTTAGAAACTGTTCACGCCCTGCTCGGCATTGACACGGAAAGAAAGACTTGACGTAGTCACACGATTACTTCCTGTTCATGTCCATTCTTGGCACCTAGCAAACGTTCTTTGTGTAATGGTGTTTTTCAATGAACTTTTATTGCATTGTAAATTTGTATAAAAAAACAGTATTACTATATGAGTGTTTTTTCTGTTTATACGAAAACGTCAACGTTGATTTCGAATTTTAGACTACGTTCACTTATGTTGGCATATCAAGTTTTTGGAGTCTTTAGCTATGTAGCTGTTGCAACAGTGTAACGTCACGAGGAAAGTGACTGCGTCTGACTCACTAAATTTCTTGAGGGTTTCCTGATGTTTTCATTTGAAGGTTGCGTCAATGCCGTAGTGCTTCATTGTTTATTCTTGAAACAATGTGCACGGATGCTATACTGGTGCTTGGAGGACTTGAACATCTGCCAAAATTTTGGACTCCAGTGAAATTCAGTAATGAAAACACATAAAAGTGTCTAAAATATCTGTGGTTTTCAGTGAAATGTAAATAATAGCGCTTGTTGGAGACCCAGGCTGTAGTATAATACAATTGAAATTGGTATCCCATGATCGAGCTTATTTATTCAAATGCTCAAGGGATTTTTGGACAAGTTACCCCAATACTGCAAACTTTCTGGAGTTGTGGCCCAAAATAAGGTGTTTAGAGATGTGTAGGGTTGCTATTTTTAATAACATGCCACTCCAAACCAAGACGGATAGCTTTAGATTTGTAAATGCAAATGGTGAAGAGCTTAGGCGCTTATAGTATTAGACTGCAGCCTCAACTATGTTTTTTTTTGTTTATGTTACTTAGTAGTTTGTCTAGTGCAAAAGTCATTTGAAAAGTTGTTGCACTATTTTATTACTTTTTTATAATCTCTGGTTTACTGTGTTTTTTGAAACATCTCGGCATTTTTAATACAAAGGGACATGTTCAAATATGACATTAAAACTTTTGTGAGTGAGCTCTTGGAATCAATACTTTGCATTATAAAGAGTAACCCAAGATTATATCAATGCTATACACAACTCATACGCTTTCAGTTTGTTCCTGTGGTTACACGGGTCTGTGACCCGTTTCCAACAGCAAACTCTCCATTAACAGTTTTCCACGGTCCTCGATGTAGGGTTGATACAGCCACGATGAGAGATAAACCATGGATAGATCAGCATTAGGAGTGTGAGCTAACTCCTGTAGTATAGTCTGCTTTAGGGCCAGCTCCTGCTTGTACGACTCATAAAGCTTTGAGGATACTTCAGCTGCCGGGGAAAGGACAAAAAAAGAAAATGATTTGATCACTTTTATACATTTCTGAATAGGCACAAGAACGTTGGATACTCCAGCCAAATATCAAAATGACCCCCATGATTTACTCACCCTCAAGCAATCCGAGATACACATGTCAATCATCTTTCAGACGTACACTTTACAAGTTATTTTAGTAAATGTCCTTGCTTTTCTAAGTTCATAAAGGTAGAAAACAGGGATCAGGGAACAACTTCTGACTTTGAAGCCCAAATAGGAGTAATCCACATGGCTCAAAGGGGTTAATAAAGGTCTTCTGCAGGTAATCAATGGGATTTTGTAAGAAAAATGTCTATTTTATAAACTATAATAACTAGCTTCCGGTAACGACGCCATCTTGGACTCACGCAATTCACGAGAGTCACTGCGCAACATACCTACAGCAACCTACGCAAAACTCTTGAGTGAATCGTTTGAAGCCAAAAAGACGTTGTTACCAAAAGCAAGTTATTACAGTTTATAAAGTTTGAAATATGAATATTTTTCTTACAATAAAGCATAGATTACCCACAGGAGACCTTTATTTTCCCCTTGGAGCCATGTGGATTACCTCTGTTGAGGATGAATATACTTTTTGATCCCTGTTTTCTACCATTATAAAGCTTGGAAGGGCAAGGACATTTACTAAAATAACTCCAAATGTGCTTGTCTGAAAGATGATTTACATATATCTTGGATTGCTTGAGGGTAAGAAAATTATGGGGTAATTTTGATATTTGGCTGGAGTATCCCTTTAAAATATATAAAACATAATTTCTATCATAACTGTTGCTTTCCAGGGAGTGTTCTATATTTAGCATTGATTGGTAACACTATAAACATAATATAAAATATGCAGATATCCCACAGGAGGCTCCTGCATATTGACAGCAGTTCCACGATGCCCACAAATGATGTAAAATATCCCAGAAATCAGTTACCAGTATTTGAGAATGTGTGATTAAGAGGTCAAATTATTTTTACAAGGTCTGAAGAGACCGACATGGTGAATGACGAGATAAAGGGAGATAGTGACAAAGAGCTTATCCTGATTGGATATCCTCTCTGATAATCAGTTTTTGCTGTGGGCGGGGTTACAGTCAAACGCTTTCTTTCTCTTCAGTTCAGTAGTACATTTACACTGACATTGTCCAAAAACAGGACAAATACTACATTAATTACATTGTAAGTACATTAAAGTGTACCACTGCTTAACAAATTAGTTTTTTGGTGTCTTTTGCCGTTAAAATAGCTACCCAAATCCCAATACAACATAATATAATAATAAATTATATTAATGTATGAATTATTATAGTTTTTTGGGAAGTCTCTGAAATGAGTTTTTGTAGGGTGGGATGTCTGAATATGGGTCCTTTAGTTGTCATTTAGTGAAGCTGGAGTGAAAATAGGGTTTGTTGCAAGTCTCATTTTAACCTTTTAAAGTGATTTACTTACTGTTTTTCACAAAAGGCGATCTTTTAATAAATAATGGTAAGTAGGGCTGTCACAATGATTAAATAATCGTCTCATCGCGATTGTTTGACATCACCGCAATGATTGCACATCTCTTTAAAAAACACAAGGGGGAGCTGCAGCACGTGTATAAATGAGACCGTATCAGATGGTGCTCCTTAACTGACAGTGTAACGCGAATTTTCAGTTTTTGAAAGATATATTCATTAAATAATTACTTTTAAATGTGTGATATGTGTATTAATATTTACTCCCAGAAGATTTCGTTTAAATAATCACAATAATGTGTACAAATTATTTCAAGAACAAAAAAATTATGAGAATTAAATGTCAAAACAATAAAACAGACAATTAATCGTCATTGTTGTCAAAGCCCTAAAAAAAAAGGCAATTTATCGTCATAACCGCCAAGATTTATTAGTCAATTAACCGTTAGCCAAATTCCAAAATTATAATCGTGATAGCCCTAATGGTAAGCACACATAGTATTTGTTTTTCCTACTATGGAAATAATAAAGGTTTACTCATACAGGTGTAGAACAACACGAGGGTGAGAAAATAATGACATAATTTTTATTTTTGGGTGAACTATCCCTTTAAATGTTTCCAATAAGAAACTGACTAATTTTAGTACTGAAATGTATTTACAAAACTAAAACATTTCATTTAACTTCATTTTAAATGTGAACTATTTATAAATTATACACACAATCGTTGTCTTTCTTACCAAACTGTTTTGTTGACCAAGTGTGAAACAGAGGTGCCGGTGTTCCTTTCTCTCCATACTGAAATGCTTCCAGTTCACAAATCCCTTGCTCGGCATGGACCATTTTCTCCATCTTTAACACTATATTTGCCTTTGGAGAGACAATATAAAAACGTATATAAAAATATAATTGTATCGAGCACCACTATACCCTGCTAAAAAAAAACGATAGACACCATCACAGAAATTCTATAGGTTTTATTGGGAATTTTATTGGTTCTAATGGAATATGGCCCAAAACACACTACAGTGCAGTGGTTTTAATGGTAAAAGCTAATGGTTCCTATTGGTATTTTAATGGAAACCATTAGAATTTTCTGTAATGGTTTTATTGTTTTTTCAGCAGGGTAGGTTGATTAAATATAAAAAAATTACCATTTTGTCTACAATCTCATTTAATTTGTGACATTCTTCCTCCAGCTCTTTATGGCTCTGTTTTAGACTTTGTTCTGGACGGTCCACATCAGCTGAGCTGTCTCCTTCCATCACGATGTCAGCTTCACTGACTGATCTAGGATCAGAGATTACGGATAATTGTTCTACCGATTAAAACCTTGTAACCGCACATAATCAAAACAACACCACGAACATGACACAAGGCACTTACTTTTTGTTCAGTACTAAATTCACTATTTTAACAGCAGACGTGGATCCCTCATCATTTAAACGCTCCCATTTCTGAATGAGATTGTGCAAGTCAGCAGCGTTGTCCTTTAACTTTCTGGCACTGCCTGTCAAATTGCCCTTTCTTCCTGGAGTAACGTTAGTGGTGGCCTCAGACATTATAAAGATATGTCAGACGCACGATCCTATGTTAACCGTATCTTTGTTTTTACGCCGACAGATTTTACGTGCTAATTTTTAAATGCATCATTTCTTGTTTACCTTTCAAAATGTTTACCTTTATGTCTATGGCTGTCACCTATTTTACTTCTTTAGCAACATATACTTTAGTTCATATCCATTTAAAAACATCAACCCCGGCCAGCACTCACACGTTTGATCGACTCCCTCTACGTGTGGCAAGACAATTGGAAAGCGTGCTATCGCCGCCTATTGGAAGACATATAGCATTACATATTTAATGTTATCTGCGGTTGTGGATAGAAGGGATACAGCTACGGCCAAAATCTCGTGAAAATGTACAGGATGAGCTGTTTTCATTCGAATCATATCCCTAATCCAACATTTTATGGAATTTAGGCCGTACTTGTATAATATCTAGCCAAAATCGCAGTTTTTCATCTTAATCCGCCCCCAAACCTAACCCTTAAACCAACATCTCGCGAGATTTGGCCGTAACTGTATCCCATCAAGCTAGAACAGTTATCTTAAGAAATTAATTGAAAATGTACTTACCTTTATTGTTGAACAGTATAATGTTCTTATACAATCAAATCATTGCATATTTTTTACGATGTGCAATTTAAACATGGACACTATGTATAGAGTGATACATTATCTTTAAATAAATAAGATGTAATTGTTTTGGTTAAGCACTTATAAAACCTAGTTTAACAGGTCATAAACATTTAATTTAACCTTACTAAGAATCATTTTGTTTATAATTTCTATAGGTTATATTGTAATCGTATTGGTTCTAATTGTTATTTCTATTTCCCATGTATCTATTTGGTTTTTTATACTTTTATGCTGTTCGCA
Source organism: Paramisgurnus dabryanus (assembly GCF_030506205.2). NCBI lineage: Eukaryota > Metazoa > Chordata > Actinopteri > Cypriniformes > Cobitidae > Paramisgurnus > Paramisgurnus dabryanus. The sequence continues at coordinate 29,272,218 of NC_133353.1, forward strand.
TATCTGGTGGTTGCAAGTTATCTGGCAGACAAGAACCAGTATTAGCTTTCAGTCTCACTTAAACAAGACCACTTGTTGAAAGCATTACTGAAATAAGGCCCTAAACAAACTATACATAAAGATATTTTTTTATATTTTTAATGATAAACAGCGGATTTTACTTTATTTTACAGCAATATGACCTGCAATATGTTCCTCACATTCCAAAGTGGGTCCATGCATTACACTAAATATACTTTATATTTATATTGTTGATAACCATGTATGAAAAAATGAATGGCAGTGAACCCATTACCATTTTGTTCATTTTATTGTAAACATTTTTGCACAAGAAGACTCTTCACATTATTATAAACATTAACAGGTGCATACGACACTGTGTGCCAGTTTTTGATTGTGTGACTGCATGTTGTGTATGGCCGTATGCTGGGTCAGTCAGTTTTTGTAGTGTGCCGATCATGTGTGTACGATTCAGTATTTGTGTAGCTCGTGCTCCCGCTGTCCTCATCAAACTGTGTAGCTGTGTACAGACTGTATAATCGCTTTGCTAAAACATCGGCTTCATCCACCCCTTCACAGCTGTTTTGCCAGGTCTGAGAAATGGACTCGATGCCGTAATGTGCCCCAGCTATTGCCCCTGCCATGCAAGCGATGGTGTCCGTGTCACCACCAAGAGCCAAGCTGTAGGCTATTGTCCTCTCCAGGCCTCCGAATCGCTCCGGTAGCCCATCCCTTGGCTCCAAACAATGCAGAACGCAGAAGATAGCAGTGGGCACAGACTGTAAAGCAGCAATGCCATTCCCTGATAAAGACAAAGCAACACATGCTTTAGTGGGCTAGATTGCGATTATAAAATAGATACAAACCATCTATCAATACTAACCTAGTTCGGATATGACCTCCTCAATGCTCACACTGTTTCTTTTCATAAGTTCTTTCACTTTTTGCAAACGCGTGCAATACGGAAACTCTGATAACTTAAGCCTGTGGAGTAAAAGAACGAAATGTGTCAGTCATATCTGTGTCTCTGCAAATTCTAGGTGCGCTCCTTGTAATCCATCATCTGTTTGACTGGTTGGCATGCTTACGCTTTAGCATCAAGCTGTGCCGTTTTATCCTTTTCCACTTGTTCCATTTCTGTGATCAGTCTGTCGATGAAATCACTTGGCACAGCCAAAGCCCCCTGAAGAGAGAGATGGACAGCAAGGGCCTGCAACATTGCCCCATTGTAACCCAAAGAACAGGAGTGTGTTAGCATTGCGCCAACCCGTGAAAACTGCCACCAAAAAAAGAAAGAAAGATATGCCAGAATGTTAGCCTTGGACTTTGGAAAGGATGAATCAATGAATCAAATGAAGCATTTATTAATATACTTATTTTTAATATACACATGCAGTCTTTCAGATTTTGGAGTGTAGTCATTTTAGGTAGCCAATAGGTTTTAAGTTTAAAATACTATAATGTTGCATACTGGTGATTATTTATTTGCAGGTACATTTGGTGTTCAAAGTAATTTTTATCTGCTTTTTGCAAATGGTTATATTTTTATTATTTTAAAGGGGTCATAGTGTGAAAATCTGACTTTTCGCCTACTTTGTAATACCACCTAATTGACAGCACAATTGATTTTCAATTTGAACAAACCACCATCATTGCGATCAGTGTTTGCATTTATTCAGCTCATTTGCTTTTTAAAGGACACAACCTTGCTCGCACCTACAAAGTGGCATTTTTAACGTGCTATAAAAAATTATCTGTGGGGTATTTTGAGATAAAATTTCACAAACACACTCTGGGGACACCAAAGACTTATTTTACATCTTAAATAAAATGTCATAATATGACCCCTTTAATAATTTGGTACTCATTGTCATGGATCAGAATGATTTTCTGTATTATATATATTGTCTTACATAGCTAATAATCATTTTCTCCTGTTGCCCAAAGCAGTTCGTAACCGTCAATAGGCTTTATGCCCAGCTGCACTACTTCCTGAACTTCAGCCAGCTCCTTGTTTCCTGTCTGCCATTATTGGACAAACGGATTAATCCAGGTGTGCCTGACCTCAGTAGTCACAACAACAATAATCAGACACACCTGGATTAATCAGTTTGTCCAATAATGGCAGCTGGGCATAAAGCCTATTTGTTACTGTCAAAAAAAAGGTAAGAGTAACAATGGACAATCCCCTAGTAAAAGAGTTGGAGCGTAACAGAATTGACACTGACATTTAAAGGTGCCGAAAAATACATTGAAATAATATGTTAATTTGTTCTTTGATTTCTACATATAGGGTACATTGCTTTATTAAATGCAAAAGATTTTCAAAAAAAATTTTACGTATCCATTTACAACCCTATTTTTAGCCTTTAATTTTCAGTAATTTTCTCAATTCTGCTAACTCCGAAACATTGGCCGAATGGCCATATTTGACAGAAAACTGGACAGCGACAACTACAGCAGCGGCGGAGGATGTCGTTGGACGCACAAAGAGGGGTTGGTGGTTTTTAAAATACCGATAGTAGAGATTAAAATATCAATACACTATCGTAGAAAATAATCACGATAGTTAGCTGTATCTATATTTTTGCACAGCCCTATGAATAATAATGTTTCTAAGAGTACAGCTCAGTAGTTCTGTGTATGTGCAGACCTTATGTTTGAGCCTGTATTAGATAAAAATACAGGTTTTAAGAAATAATCATTTAGAGATTATTAATGGATGTTTCTGAGTGGTAAGTTTGTGGTTAAATAAAGTATTAACTCAGCAGTGACAACTTTGTTGTTAGCATTGTAACAACATTGTAATTAATTTCATGTTTAATTTAATATTTGGGCTTAAATCATGGCTGTAACGTGACAGTCGGTGTTATGTTGAGATTGGCCTGATTTCCATAGTCTATTGCATGCATGAGGTTTACATATGAAGGAGGAAACAATCGTCTTTGAGGCTCACGATATGTCAATACCATGTAGAGAACTCTTATTATATATCTATGCCTAGGTAAATACGGTTTTACATTCTACGGCACCTTTAAAACCACAAAAATTTGTGTTGTTGGATTAATTATTTTGTTTATGTCACAACATGCATTTTTTTACCTCGCACACATCGGCTGGATTTCTAAAGGCCAGGGCAAAGGGGGCAGCTCTCATTGCGCCCCCATTCCCAAAAGAGCCACGTCCACCAAACTGAGCTCTTGCTGGCTGGAAGACATCCTTCAGATGGGGCGATGCAAGCTTTCGCAACACATTTATGACACCTCCGCCGTAACCTCGTCCTGGGGCAAGATTATACTCTTTTGCGAATCTAAAAAAGGTCCAGAAAATGTCAATGTTGAGAAAAGATATACTTACATGGGTGCTTTAACCTATTTTAACATCTAAAGAAAACTTGCTTTCGAGCCATGTCTTGTTCATCAAACTCTGCCCTGGTAAGCAGTGATTCTGCAACGCATCGCATCATGGCTGTGTCATCACTGTACTGAAGAATTCCTGGAAAAAATAACATGTTTGGTAAAGAAGACATGGATGGAGGGAACCATTTGAAATAAATAAACTGCGAGTGTTATACTAACAGGCAATTGATTGATGGACAGATACAATTTGTTCAGATTCAAAACACCTCCTTGATTGCTTACGATGATGACGCACGTTAAGGGGCGTGTTCTTAAAATTCCTTGTAAGGTGTAAATAAATTTCCTATTTTACACCGGAAAGTCATTCTTTTAATTCTGACACTTGCAGTATGTTTTTATTACAGTACCGTGTGTGTAAATATCAATTTCATGTCCCCTTTAAAACATGCAAAATATTTTATTATGCTTATAACCGATATAATGTGGCCTTCTGTAATACCGGATCTCAGATATAAGGTGATTATGTGGATCATATTCGCTGTCACTAGTAACCGTTTGCTCACCATCGCCCCGTGTTTCATCTTCCAGCATATTGAGATGCTGAAGAACTCGATCCATAGGGACATCCACAGCACCTTCAAACTCACCGCCTACACAATCTCCCAAAACCGCACCGACCATAGCGCCACGAAAACGGGACAGCATCATTGGCCCTGCGGCTACACGCGCTGCAGCTGACATTTCTCTTGCTTTAACACTCAATAGTCTAAAACTGCACTCTATAAATCAAATCAGACTGCCTTGTGAATTTATCACACTTAAAATAAATCGTGACAGTTGTCTACGTTGTTTCTATTTTTTGTTTCGTTTCGTCGTCTGTTTTTTTGGAGTGTTGTCATTGTATGACTCGCTCTTTACCACACCGTGCCAAATATACACGCAACATGATTCTTGAGTGTTTTATCAAACATCGTGTAAACATTATTTTGGTTTTAACTTTGATTGATTTATTTGAAATATTTTAGACATTGCATAACTTTGCATAAGCTCTTAAACCCTAAACGTTTTCCGAACGATTATGAAAATATAGCTGGCATACTGCCCAGTGCACTGATACAAAATTCTCTTTAGGAAACGTCCCTCCACTTGGCAGACAAATTTGCAAGGACTCCGGGCAGCGGAGAAGACAGATATCTCAAAATCGGTCGTTAAGATCGAAATAAAGCAACATATTTCTGATGAGCAATTAAACTTAAATCAACTGTGTTCAACAATCAAATTTAACAGAACGTCTTAAAACAAGTTTATCCAGGGTGCTACTGCGTATGCGCAAAGGCTGGCAAGTACTTTACAGAGCCCCTCCCATAGGGATTAGTCTCAAACGATCGACGATTGGGTCTTTTTACCGGGAGGCGGGACTTTCTTCGCAAGAGTGTTGCACTTTTCCCTATTCATTGTAATACTACTGCACTCTCTTGTGAATAGCGTCTTTGGCCTGACGCACATCCGACGTTATGTCAAGATGTCAAATGACCTCGGTTACAGGAAGGCACGATTCGACACCATCTTAAATCTGAAAATATTTAATTCACGAGCAAATGACTGTTATAGAGCACATTTTTTAAATATATCGAGGTAAGTTTGTTGTTGTGTACAAGTTGTTTATATTACTTATAAAAGTGCCGTATAATTCTTCTTTGTGGGATGTGTGAATCTGCGAATGAGAATATAAAGCACACTTTACGAAGGCGGCAATGCATATTGTACGCTAACTGCGCATCTCGTAGTAGTTACGTAGTAGTTTATTTTGGGGAGTTTGTTGAGGCGGGTAGATTGAAAATTATTTTGGTCAACAAGATTTTGACCGAAGACCTGGATTACAGGAACGATAGGTAATTTTTGACGTCTTAATATACGTTAGCAGGTAAGAGCATCAAGGCAGATGTTTATTTGACAATGTTAACAAAATAAAAGCTATCATTCAACAATGCTTTGCACACGTTAGATTACTTCTACGGCATTTGTTCAAATGGACATTTAAATATACATTTGTTGTACTCTTGACCTTCTATATTGGTCAAAATAACTATATCCTATCAATTTTGTATACACTTTCGTATGTTTCTTCATTGTTTGTTTGACAGCCATCTGGTTTTGAAGAACGTTTCGTGTGTTATGAATCCCTGGGACCCCAATATTTACACAGTAACACCTGCTGCTAAGATTTTGGCCAGATGTGTTGCCACAGGCACCATGACACAGGTTAACAACTGATTTTGATTTAAATTGTACTTTTTCAATGGCTTTGAATGATGCGTAATGTTGTTGTGTTATGCATTTTATAGGAGGAGGTTGATGCTGCTCCACAAGAATCTGAAGTCTTTTCTTCTTCTTTACTTGAAGCTGAGCAGCGCAACAGAATTAAACATGATCTTGATCAGGTAGACTGCAAACTGAATGTGCCAACATTTATCTCTATAATTTGCCAAATTTGAACTTCCATGAATTTGTAATTTTTCTTATTGTTTTAGACTAATTTGGATTTAGAGTTGCTGAAGTTGCAAAGAGATGGAGCAGATGTAACTCACAGCCATTATCTTAGTAAGTATTGCAAAAGGACTTGACATTCAAATAGATTTATGTCTTCTGTATGCTGGATGACTTTTAATTTGACTTTTTTTTGTGAGGTCAAAGGTTTGCATCTTTGCAACAGTTCACATCTCACCTTCAAGAAGTATTGCGAGAACAAACCGTCCTGCGAGAAAGGCTCACAAAACCACTGTGTCAGCAAAATCTGCCCATTCAGGCTGATCTTCACAGGTCTGAATCATTTAACATAAATTTTCATTATTGCACATTTTTTTTTTTTTTTTGGATTTAAAACTGTTTGGCAACAGTTTATTTTTATACAACTGTTTTGTCTACAGATATGTGGTAGAGCTCATGGGGATGGTGGTGGAGTTTATTCAGAACTTGGATGTGAAGATAAAAATGGTCAGATCAATTTCAACCACTGAGGATTCTCTGAGTAATCTGGTAAGGGCAATAGTTTTATTTATTTATGCAATACTATATGAGCTTTGCCTTTCTGTCAATGAATGTTGATATCATAGAATATGTGATGGGTGTTTATCTTTAAAATATGGTCCCTTATGCATTTAATGTAAAAATACAATGGCTCACATATTCAATATAGTTATACATAATTATGTTAAGCAATACGTTTACTGTACGTATTATTTTGTAAATGTGAATGCTAACCATCTTTCCATCCCTTTTCATTAGAACAATGCCATGACTCAAGTCCTATCTCAGGTCACTGAGGTCGAGAATCTGTACAAACAAGTTCTTAAGAGACGGGGTCATCCACCGCAGTAAAAATGTATTTAAAAAACTGTCACCCACTTTATCCATTTAAAAACTCATAGTCAAAAGAATTGCAACACACACTGTCGAGGTCACTGCATACATTGAATAATTGTTTTTGCGCTTCATTTTTTATGAACTTTTATCAGATTTAATTCATATTGTTTCTTTCATGGCTGCTTTGTAATTACCATAATGAATCTGTGACATCCTACAGTGATGTGGATTCATTTATGCATTCTGCACAGTAAAAACATGTAAATATTTAAACCTGTTATCTCTGCATTTATAAGTTTAATTTTTGTAAGTATTTGTTGATTAAACGTAAATGTACTAAGTTTAAAACAAGTCTTGTGTTTTGAAGAGTTGTCGGTAAACAGCATCATCCTATTTGCTAAATTTACTGTACTATTATATCTACTTTTCAAAAACCATATCCAAAAAGCATCAAGATAATTGAAAAAGAACAAAATAACAAAATAAAATAAATATATAATATAAAGGTAAATGACAAAATAAATCACATTACAGGGGGTTAATCCATATATCCAGTCAATAATTCACATAGTAAGGCACTTTTGCTTTTTAAATGCTTAAGGGTTTAAAATAAAATGTTAAAATCAAAGGCCACAAAACAAGGAGAACTTTGAAAAATCTACATTTTTATGTAAATCAATCTATCCTATTGCTTAACAATATAGTGTAGCTGTAGTAAACATGTTACTGAGTTTCTATATCATTTTGACAAAAAGAACAGCCATTACTATCCAAATTAAACCATACTCTTAAAAAGCATCTTAAGGAAAGTAGGTTAGAGTCGTGGTTGGATCCTTGTTTTATTTTTGAACATTATTAGCCTGCCTGACAACTGTAAACTAAATGAAAAAGAGTGACTGGATGTTTTTGAGTAAAACAACTCAAAACATTTGGTTCATCGTTCCTTTAATGGCCTTTACGCTTTCTGTAACGGTAAATTCAGCACAGTGATATCTGCTGTCGCTGCTTTTCCATCTCTTCCACTACAAGCACTTTCATTGAAATTGTGTGTTTTGAACACAACAGCTCCACCTACAGTACAACACGTAAATAGAACTTAGTGTAGTTAGTGTAATTGTATTCAAGACATATAAAAAAACATTCTGCACAGTGGTAATATATAGATTGTGCTGATGATACTCTAACACTCACCTGTTGTTTGATCTCTTGAATTGTGCTTTCTTCTCCTTCCAGACTGTATCCATATTTTTCTAGTAGTCCTTCGATGTGCCTTGGTGGTGAAAAATAGGATTAAAGCACTTAAAGGGGACATTTCACAAGGCTTTTGAGATTTAAAGTAAATCTTTGTGATGTCCCCAGAGTGGGTATGTAAGGTTCTAGCTCAAAATACCATATAGATAATTTAGTAAAATTGTTAAAATTGACACTTTGTAGGTGTGAGCAAAATGTGCCGTTTTTGTGTTTGTCCTTTAAAATGCAAATGAGCTGATGAAATTCAAACACTGATCGCCATAATAGTGGTAAGTTGAAATTTAAACTCAATTGTGCTGTCAATTATTTTCTCACTCTCTGTCTGCACTAAATGGCTTTGCTGTAGTTGGATAGTGCAGATTAAGGGGGCGGTATTATTATAATAAGATCCCCTTTTGACATCACAATGGGAACCAAATTTCAATTACCTTTTGTTTTTATGTGCTTGCAGAGAATGGTTTATCAAAACTAAGTTACTGGGTTGATCTTTTTCACATTTTCTAGGTTGATAGAAGCACTGGTGACCCAGTTATAGCACATAAAAAAATCAGATTTTCACAATATGTCCCCTTTAAAATCTGATTTTAGCACATACCATTGAACCTCAGTGTTGGATTCCAGTGCATATCGCTCTTGTAGAAAACGTTGTAATTCTGGGCCCTTTGCTTCTAAAGAGCTCAGGGCTTCACAGGCAGCTATGCGTACACTGGGCTCCTCCTCAAGATGCAGAGCCCACATCAGCAACTCCTGTAGACCTGGGGTTATGCAACCTATTCTTCCTAAAGCTGTATTTGTATAATAATTCCACAGGCATTAATTAAAGGGGACATGTCACAATAATTTTTTAAGATGTCAAATAAATATTTGGGGTCCCCAGAGTACACACGTGAAGTTTTAGCCCAAAATACCATATAGGCTAAATAATTTATTGTAAAATGTTAAAATTGACACTTTGTAGGTGTGAGCAAAAATTTACCGTTTTGGGTGTGTCCTTTAAAATGCAAATGAGTTTGATAAAATTCAAACATTGATTGAAATGATGGTGGTTTGTTGCAATTGAAACTCAATTGTGCTGTGAATTATTTTCTCTCTGCACTAAATGGCAGTGCTGTGGTTGGATAGTGCAGATTAAGGGGCGGTATTATTATAATAAAATCTCCTTATGACATCATAAGGAGAGCCAAATTTCAATGACCTAATTTTTCACGTGCTTACAGAGAATGGTTTACCAAAAATAAGTTACTGGGTTGATCTTTTTCACTGTTTTGCATGCCCATTTTAATGACATCAGTAACATTATTAGACAGAATAATGCATGTAAAAAAAATTACTGAACTCTGAGCTGTCTCTGTCAAATCTCAAGTTAAGATTCATTGGTTTCCTAACCTTTATAAATTACTTTGTCTGCCGAAGGATATTTTAAAGAAAAAATGTTTGTTAAAAAGCAGATCAGGGGCACCACTGACTTACATAGTAGGAAAAAAATACTCTGAAAGTGAATGGTGCCCCTGATCGATTTGATTTGGAACAAATTGAGGGTGAGTAAATAATGACAGAATTTTTTGCTTTTGGTGAACTATCCCTTTAAATAATCTTATGTGTTTTAAAGATATTTAACAGAAATAACTTCAATTGTCCTTACCATTCATCGCTTCCACTTTCACTTCCCATAATGGATCATTCTGCATCAAGTTAATTAACTGATCCAGGACCTGTGAAAACATTTTATTAGCCATGAAATAAATACGCTCATTCAAGCAAACCCCTAGGGAATGTGCAATTTCATTTATTTGCAATCTTTGATTTTATCATACATCTCAATTTCAAGCCTACAAATTTTCCTCTAGCTCCTTTAATTCCTCACCGTCTGGTCTTTAATTATCAGAGATGCCGCAGTCAAGCAGGCCTGTTTGCGCACAGCCACAAAGTCATCATTAAAGCACTGCAGGAAAGTAGGCAGTAGCTTGGGTGTCATTATATTAAGCTGACCAATGAACATCAGTGCTTCCAATCGCTGAGCAGTTGGACCCCCTTTGAGCTTCACACTATGGAGATATTGTTTGTCAGTGAAGAACGAACTGAATAGATGCAAAGCCACGAAGCAGAGTGTTAAGATATTAACCTCAGCTCAATGTGCAGATCCCTGTCCAGTTTACTCAAAGCCTGAGCTGCAGCCTTACGAACATCACAGCTCCAGTCATTCCACATCATGTGAATCAGTTTGTTGCAAAGGTCCTTGTTCTGCCCTCACAATGGCGTCACTTTTCCCAAAGTTAGACAGACAGATAAACTCTTTCCAACACATACGCTTGTGGGAGAATGCTGCTTTATTCCACACCACGATGAATATGTCGAAAAACAGAGTGAAACTACAGAAAGGAGATGTAAATAGAACAGAACTACTTAGTTATCTCCAAAAACATAACACTAACATGAATTCATTGTATATAGTTCTAAAATAGCTGAAATTCCACACTACTTCGCTTTATAAATAGTAAATTTAACAAACTGAATAAAAATTAATCACAAACTTACAGACAATGCTTTCTACAGAGGATCACAAAATCAATGCTGCTTCAAGCTCCTCCTGTGTTGTTCTAAATTTGATTGATGCAATTAACTGAATTTAACTGTCCATCATTAACTGTATTTTTTAAAGAAAGCTACTATATAATAGTATTGGAATCAATTAACAAATATTCATTTCATTAATGAATGATCCAGAACACTCCCCGCCTGGCATCTGTAGGATGTCATCATTGAACATGACACCTCTTATTCCATCTTTGACGGCAGGAGAAGGACTGTGTCGGAGATTGGACGTAAGTAGACCTTTGGTGTTCCATCTTTTATTGTCTTAACTTCAACCTTCCTGACTCTTCCATCATTACCTGGGAAACTCTTTTGTATAATGCCCATGGGCCAGTCATTTCTTTTAACTTGACCTTCCTTGAGGAGGACTACGTCTCCATGTTGAAGGTTACGTTCTTCTCTTTGCCACTTTCTCCTATTTTGAAGAGTGCTTAAATATTCCCTTCTCCATCGATGCCAAAAGGTGTTGGCTAAACTTTGAACTTGTCTCCACTGGCAAACGTAGAGGTCTTTTTCATTGAAGTTGCCATTTGGAGGTGGAAGTGTGCCAGTCTTTTGTGTGAGAAGTGTTGCTGGGGATAGGATGAGTGGATTGTTCGGATCCGTTGATACTGGTATTAATGGACGAGCATTTACAATAGCTGAAACCTCTGCCATGAATGTGATGAGGACTTCATGGGTGAATTTTACTTGACTGATATTCAGTAACATAGCATCAAGGATCCGCCTGGTGATGCCTATCATGCGTTCCCAGCTGCCTCCCATGTGTGAGGAGTGTGGTGGATTAAAACTCCAAGTGCAGCCGTTGTGACTTAGGAAATTCTGTATTTCTTTGTTATTTGTGTCTGTACTGAATTTCAGTTCTTTACTTGCCCCAACAAAGTTTGTTCCACAGTCAGATCTAATCTGTTTAGCTGGTCCGCGAATGGAGAAGAATCTTCGTAGAGCATTTATGAAGCTTGAAGTGTCTAGTGATTCAATCACCTCAATGTGTATAGCTCTTGTGCTCATGCATGTGAAGAGTACTGCCCAGCGTTTGCTGTTAGCGAGACCTCCTCTGGTTCGTCGTGATGTGATTTTCCATGGTCCAAATACATCCAATCCGACATAAGAGAATGGAGGATCAGTACTGAGGCGGTCCAAAGGTAAGTCAGACATTTTTTGTGTTTCTATCTTTCCTCTCAGTTTTCGACAGGTGACACAATGATGGATAATGCTACTAATTCTTCTTTTTCCACCAATAATCCACAGACCTGCAGCTATTAAGGCACCTTCTGTGAAATGGCGTCCTTGATGTTGAACCTGAGAGTGATAATGCCGAATGAGTAAGGTTGTGACGTGACTGCGACCAGGTAAGATTAAAGGGTTGACTTCATTTTTCTCAAAGGCTGATTGGGATAAGCGGCCTCCAATCCTAAGTAGGCCCGACTCATCAATGTATGGGCACAGATTGAAGAGAGGACTGTTTTTAGAAACATGTGTTTTTCTCTCAAGGCACCTTAGTTCATCCTGAAAGGTCTCCTGTTGCAGGCTGCGTATTATGAGAACCTTAGCACTTTGCAGATCTTCTACTGAATGTGGTTTATGACAAATGTGCCATCCTCTGCATTCCTTTGATTTGTTGTCATTGCTGAAGGAGTGAGTGATGTGTTTTAGCCTTGAAATAGTATTTATAAGACGTTGCCAGTCTGAGAACTTCTCAAAGTATGAAGTTTTAAGTTTATGACAGACGACTTCAGTAGCACAAACACTGACCTCGGGGCGAATCTCAGCATCAGATTCAGGATCAACTAAGTCTATGGTAGTTGAAGTTGTTGTTTTATGTTCAACTGACTTGTACAAGAATGCTGGTCCTGTCAGCCATGTGCTGTTCATTAGGTTTTCAGCCGAGACTGATCTTGAAGCATGATCAGCAGGGTTGTGGTTAGTAGGGACATATTTCCACTGCTCGGGAGAGGTGGATCTTCTTATACGCTGTACTCGATTGTTCACATACACGTAAAATCTCCTGGATTCATTGTGAATGTATCCAAGGACAACTTTACTGTCTGAGTAGAAAGTGACTGCATCAAATTTGACATCAATCTCATCTGTGACAGTTTCAGCTATCTCTACTGCAAGTACTGCTGCACATAACTCAAGTCTTGGAATTGTAAGTTCAGGACGAGGAGTGAGCTTTGCTTTTCCGTAAATAAATCCAACATTTATTTTGCCATCTGAATCAGTGGTCTTTAAATAAGCAACAGCAGCAATAGCAGTGATAGAGGCATCACTGAAAATGCACATTTCCTTTTTCTGTGCATTACTGAGAGTTGTGGGGGTGTATGCTCTGGAGATTGTCATTTTCTCCAGGTCTTTCAATGAATTTCTCCATGTTTTCCATTCGTTGAACATGTTGTCTGACAGAGGAGCATCCCAGTCACATGTCTCCATGGTGAGCTCCCTGAGTAAAGATCTACCTTTAATGATTACAGGTGCTGCAAATCCAAATGGATCAAACAGACTGTTCACTGTAGACAAGATTCCACGTCTTGTGTAAGGTTTCTCATCATCTGGCACCTGAAAGGTGAAGTTGTCTTTTGAAACATCCCAGCTGACCCCTAAGCTTCTCTGCATATGAGGAAGGTCAACAGCAAGGTTTAAGTCCTTCAGGTTCTCTGCTAAATCGTCCGGAGGGAATGCTCTCATTACTTCAATTTTGTTTGAGGCTATCTTGTGTAGGCGAAGATTTGAAGCTGCCAGTATGGCTTGGGCATTTCTAAGGAGTGTGATGGCTTCCTGTTCGGTAGGTAGGGATACCAGAGCATCATCGACATAAAAGTTCCTCTCAATGAACTGTTTTACATCTGAACCATGTTCCTTCTCCCCTTCCAAGGCAGCTTTCTTGAGCCCATACATGGCCACAGCTGGTGAGGGACTGTTGCCGAAGACATGCACTCGCATTCTGAATTCTACAACTTCATTTTCTAGGTCATTATTACGGTACCAGAGGAAACGTAAGAAGTTGCGGTGGTCTTCTCTGACTACAAAGCAATGAAACATTTGCTGGATGTCAGCTGTTATGGCAACCTTTTCTTTTCTGAAGCGCAGCAACACTCCAAGCAGGCTGTTATTCATGTTGGGCCCAGTAAGGAGGACACTATTCAAAGATACTCCATGATATTGAGCACTGGAATCAAAAACAACCCTAATTTGATCTGGTTTTTGTGGGTGATAGACCCCAAAGATTGGAAGGTACCAGCACTCTTCATTTTTGGAAAGAGGTGGTGCAGGTTCTGCATGCCTGTTTTCAAACATCTTAGTCATGAACTCCAGAAAATGGTCCTTCATGCGTGGGTGTTTTTTCAGCGTACGTGTGAGTGATTGGAGCCGGTTACTTGCTTGTTGTCTGTTATTAGGAAGTCTTTGACGTGGGCTGCGAAAAGGAAGTGGAGCAACCCAGCTGTTTGATTCATCTTGATATACTTCTTTTTGCATCATCTTCAGAAAAGCGAGATCTTCCATTGATGGAGCTAGTTTGTCATCATCTTTTGTGGACTGGAAGATATCTGTTGTATTGCTCTTTTTGTGTGTTGTTGCAAATTGTAGTTTCAAAGATGGTGCCAGTGAAGTCAGATGTTCATTGTAATGACAAAACTTTTCTTTGATTTGAATATTGTTTTCACAGGGTTCCATTTGGCTTGGGCGTCCATTCATGAAAATGCTTGTTTTGAAAGTATTAACTTTGCATGGTTTGTGGGCACCATCCAGACAGACATCTCCTATTATTACCCATCCCAAAGCTAACTTCTGAGCAAAAGGAGCATGCCGAGGACCATTGCGCTGTTCCAATACTTTGTGCACTTCAATGATGTCTCTTCCAAGAAGAAGAAGGATCTCAGCTTCAGGGTCAAGTGGAGGTATCTTATCAGCTACTGATTTCAGGTGAGCATGGTTCCAAGCAGCATCAGGAGTAGGGATTTCAGCTCTGTTGTCGGGTAGTTCATTACACTCAATAAGTGTGGGAAGTGTAAAACTGGCACTGTCATTGATTGATTCTATAATGAAACCCTTTGCTCTGCGTCCTAAGATTTCTGATGTACCTGTACATGTCTTCAGTGTGTAAGGAGATGCATGGTCAATGACATGAAATTTCTCGAAGAAGGTGGATTTTGCTAAAGACTTGTTACTCTGGTCGTCTAGAATAGCATAGGTTTTCAACTTTATTTGAGGATGATCTTTACAAAATATATTAACTAGGCAGATCTTAGAGCATGATCTTCCTCTGAATCCATTACCACAGACCTTTGTGCAGCTGGATGTGGCGACAGTTGTTATGGTTTCTTCATCATCCTCCCCGCCATGGTGTATCACAGGTCTGACAGTTTCATTTTTACACCAGGGCGCTGGACCAGGATGAAGGGCTGCTATGTGCCTTTCACTTTCACATTCTGAACACTGAATGGTTGAGGTACAATTCTTGGCTTGGTGAGATGTTGAAGAGCAGCAGCGGAAACATATAGAATGTTCCCTTAAAAAGGCTTTGCGCTCATCTATGGGCTTTTCCCTAAAGCCTCTGCATTTGTAGAGCGGGTGTGGTTTCTTATGAATTGGACACTGTTTGCTGAAGTCTTCTCCAACCAGCTTAGATTTTACTGTAGGAATTCCATGCTCTACTTCAGTCTTGTGCACAGCAACAGGTAGTCTTTTTGCTCTGGAGGAAAACTTCTGTCCTGTGGGTTGCATTGTGTTTGGCAGATTAAATTTAAAACTGGGGTCATTTCTCATATGAGCCTCATTTCTGATGAAGGTGGAGAAAAATGAGAAGGGAGGAAAGCTCACATTGTGTTCTTGCTTATATCTAGACCCTTGTCGCATCCACTTCTCCTGGAGGGCAAATGGCAGCTTCTCAAGTATAGGGGCAATGCCTCGTGCAGTGTCCAGGTAAGACAAACCAGGTAAGTATCCATCCATTTTGGCAGATTCAATCTCTGACAGTAAATCTGCTAGTTCCCTGAGACACTGTGGGTCCCTATTAGAGATTCTAGGAAAGCAGTCAACTTTATTTAGGAGTGCTGACTCTATAGCTTCTGCAGAGCCGTAGCACTGCTCCAGTCTTTCCCAAATTCTACTGAGCCCGACGGCAGGATAGTTAATATGAACTGATCTTATTCGGCGAGCGTGTTCGGCTGATTCTGGACCAAGCCACTTAGTCAGCAAGTCGAGCTCTTCAGAAGGTTTTAAGTTAAGGTCTTCTATTGCATTTGAGAATGTTGATTTCCATGCCAAGTAATTCTCTGGTTTGTCATCAAACTTTATGAGTCCAGCAGTGAGCAGGTCTCTGCGTGCTAAGAACTTGGCTAAATTTAATATCTCTGAGTTTTCAGGTTTTGCAGCATGTGGCTCATTTCCCACATCAGGTGAGTAATTCCTGTTTGAGGTACAGACATTTGATGGCTGAGTGTAATGAGTTATTGTATCTTGAATATTTTCTTCTTTTTCAGGTACTCTGATAGGTCGAATACTGTCATGTGTGTTATGTGACTGAAAGAGTGGCTCACTGTGTAATTTGACATGCTGAGGTGTTTCTTGAGAATATTGAGTAGACTGCCTGTAAGATGGAAGAGCATTTTGCTGTTGTTCTCTGTCAGCCGACTGAAGTAGTGGTGTATGTATTGAAGCTTGATGATGCCTGTTTTTGTAAGCATTTTGATCCTGAACATATTCATCAGTCCGCTTAAGTGCGCAGAAATTTGAGCTCTTTTGTTTACATTCATTTTCAGATGACTTTTCTATGTCGGCTCCATCAATGGCTTCATATGCTGTAGCTTCAGCTAAGGCAGCTTCTGCCTCTTTCTCTTGCTGGAGTGCTTCTAATGTAGCCTCTAAGCGTGTCTCTTCTACCTGTAGTTGAGCTTTCTTTACTTTAATTTCAATCTCTCTTTGGGAATATGCTGCTCTCGCTCGGGCAGCTTCAGCTTTAGCTCGAGCCTCTATTGCTACAAGACTGGCTGCTGATCTTCTTGAATGTGTTGATCTTGATGAATTGTGTGAATGTGAACACACTGACCTGGTTGCAAGGCTTATGTTTTCCTTTGATAGCATTTTACTGTAGGTTGTTTGAGAAGAAGGAAGTTCATTGACTGTTGTTGTAATCACTGTTGAGTATGTCTTTTCACTGTTCTGCCCTCACAATGGCGTCACTTTTCCCAAAGTTAGACAGACAGATAAACTCTTTCCAACACATACGCTTGTGGGAGAATGCTGCTTTATTCCACACCACGATGAATATGTCGAAAAACAGAGTGAAACTACAGAAAGGAGATGTAAATAGAACAGAACTACTTAGTTATCTCCAAAAACATAACACTAACATGAATTCATTGTATATAGTTCTAAAATAGCTGAAATTCCACACTACTTCGCTTTATAAATAGTAAATTTAACAAACTGAATAAAAATTAATCACAAACTTACAGACAATGCTTTCTACAGAGGATCACAAAATCAATGCTGCTTCAAGCTCCTCCTGTGTTGTTCTAAATTTGATTGATGCAATTAACTGAATTTAACTGTCCATCATTAACTGTATTTTTTAAAGAAAGCTACTATATAATAGTATTGGAATCAATTAACAAATATTCATTTCATTAATGAATGATCCAGAACAGTCCTGCATGGAAGCATTTCTAATAATAAGTATGCACGCTAAATGAAAGAATAATGGCTACAAATGCTATAATATTAGGGAATAAATGAATATAACATTGTCTATAACTGTTTCCACTGTATGGCAAAGAGTAGCTTATACATTCCCCAGCAGCAATTTAGCATTTATAAGGCATCTAATAGCCTGGACATAACTTATTCTAACGTGTTACAAGGAACAAAGATGAGGGTGATGGCAGAATTTGAAATTTTTGTGGATCTCTTTAAGCGATGATATCATAATACCTTATTGATTGGACCTCTGAGCAGTGCAATGCTATTACAGGCCTGAAATCGAATTCTCCAATTAGCGTTGCTTAATTCTTCAGCCAGAAGAGAACGCACTAATGTCTAAATAAAAATATTATAAATAAAAATACATTTGTAACATAAATACTTCACACAATTGTTATTGTTTTTTTTAATAACAAAAACCAAACAGACTCGCTTACAGTTTTCCTGCTAATGCTGGAGAGCAAAACCAAGGACTGCTTCCGATCCGAAGGAGAATCGCAGAGGAAGTGTTGGGACAAAAGTCTCTGTATGACACTTTGACTTGTATCACCATCAATTGCCAGGCATTGTGCCGCCATCCAGCTGTCAGCACCTGTGCCTGTAAGGTCTGAGTCACAACAAATTATGGTCATTGTCCACGTTGTGTAAATCAAGATCAGTGTGTTATCTAAATATAATATAAATTATATATACACTCTCACAAGTTGTCACTGGAGCGGTAAAAAGGTCCTTATATGTACCATTTATACCAATATGCACCTTTTAGATAAAAAATGTGTACTTTTTGAAAAGCTAGCGCCCCAGTGACAACTTTTGTACCGTATTTCTGAGAGTGTATATGCTTGAGGTATTGTTTAACACCTTCCATAGAATTGTTTTTACACACCTTGTTTTAATGTGCACGTCAGTATGTCTTTGGCTCGTGAGTTAGGTGTCCTCATGACATACTGGCACACTGCAGCAGCCATCTGAACTCTCCTCACCGGGTCATTAAGAGCCGAGACAATGAGATCCTGCAGTTCCTGAGGTACTGTCTGTACTTTCCGTCCTTCACATTGAGCTTTGCGAAATGTTATTTGCTGTCACTTAATTTACTTTAATGTTTTAAACATCAAACTTAAACAAGCATTTGTGATGCCAAAACTGTAGTAGCACATAAATCAGTTTGGCAGAATCAATTACCAATAACATTATGGGCCCTATCTTGCACCCAGCGCAATTGACTTTGTCAGTGACGCATGTATCTTCGTATTTTGCACCGGCGCACAGCGGGTTTTTCCCTCCACAGACGCATGCGGCAAACTAGGAAATGAACTTGCGCTCCATGGGCGGTTCAGCGCAAAAAAGGAGGCGTGTTGCGGCACAAACCATCCCTGATGCTATTTTGCAGTTTCAAAAAACAATAGAGGGTTTTCACCGACGTCACGTTCTGGGCGGTAACCCGGATGCGCGGCCTTTGTGGAGGCACTCGGTGTAAAGAACTGAACGGAGTACAATGGAATATTATGCGCTTTGGATACTTTAAGTGAATGTAGACATGTCTAAACAACATAAAACGCATCCAAGATGCAAAGGCATATAGGGAAGGACTTGGACCACAAGAAAAGGCACGATATTTCGAGAAATTACAATTTATAGGCGGTGCAGATCCCTACGAGCTCCCTCTTCTAGGATCCGTGACGACCCGGCGATTCTTCCTTCAGTTGCATATCCCGATATAAGTTAGTGAACTATCTAGTTTTCATGCAGAGCCCATATGTCAATGTCAGCTTTATTTATATATCAAATTTAAAATAGCCAGTGTCCTACCCAGGGCCGCCTTAACCTAATGTGAGGCCCTGGGGCTGAGAGGTTTTGGAGGCCCCCCATACCCTCAATTTATAGTCTCATTTTGAAAAAAAAAGTGTAATATCTATGTAATCTACATCACAAAATGTAGTTTTCCCTCTTTGACCCAGAAAACACCATATTATCATTAATAACATATCACTGAGCCCACTTGAGCATAAACACAAGACACTTTATTTAACAACCACAAACAGCAACTTGTGGTGAAAATAAAACCAAAAGTATATATGTTTATAAGCTTTATGTTTATATAGTTTTTGGAATATACAAATTTGCAGAAAATTGCCACTCACTAACTAAATGCTCAGCACAGTTGTAAAAATATAAGAAGTTAAAGTTAGTTTTAAAGTGAAAATGCATTAATGTTAACAAAAGATAAGTCTTTATAGACAGAATCTTGTTTTTTAATCAGTTATTTATTTTGTAGGCTATTGAAGATATAGTATGCATTGTATTTAGTATTTATGCATATTACGCATGTAAAACGAACACGTATGAATATGCACAAAACAGACAGGGAACATACCTGTATATAAGATCTTTAGATAAGGAGATTATAAATTTGAATGGTGCGATCAGGGGATGATTATTTGAGATGGTCTTGTCGCGCTTTGACTTGCACATTTACCGTTGCGTCGTCTTTCTAAACCAACAGATGTGTACTGTGAGCCAACATCGCGTCAAACTACATCGCTCCGGCTGCGCACGCGTCACTGATATAAACGCGAGTAAACTTAAACTTTATAACAACGAACAGCATTAAAGGTAGGGTAACAGATTTGATCCTGAAACATTTTTAGTTATGCTGGTTAAAAGTCTCCTCGCATCCTGATAGCAATCACTGTGTTAAGTTGTTTAAATGTATTTGTAAAAATTTATGTCATCTGTGAAAGGCGTAGGACCAAAAAATGTTCAACAAATCATAGATTTCGGTCCGAACGGACGTTTCCTTTTATGTCCCTCATACGTAAGCGTAATTTGAATTCCCACCGCGCAGCGAGTCCACGCAGATACCATACGTCATCGGCGCGTTCACGTGCGCTCTGTCTGTAAACAGCGAGAACACCAAACTTTTCTGCTGAATTGACAACCTACACAGGAGCAACAAAACTAAATGCATCTTTTATAACAACAACAGCAGCAAAAACTTCCTGGATCAGCAAGAGCAAAAATCCAAATTAACATCTGTAACTTTACTGCTTTACCGCGAGATGCAAACAGCTACAGGAGGCAAAGGGTCTGAAAGGGTCGTTGCACTGTTTATTTTGGTAAGGTAGGTACGCGATATGTTTGTATTGAGATGGATTCAGATATTATACTTTGATGAAACTTTGTGTTGCTTATGAAATTTGTGTTCGTTTACGGATTAGCATAACGATATAGTTACTACGTCTACACAACCGAACGTGTGCTTAAACTAATTCTGATGTAAACCAGTTGTTTATGTTGGTTATTTTGGAAGTGTTATTCACTTTGTACTGCAAAGTTTTCTCACTGGTGAATGAGACATGAGACGTGACCGTCTGATCTGTGCGTGTTCATGTGTTTGGAAAGAGGCGTGACTTTGGAGAGCGATTTGACTTGAGGGTGGGATCGGGATTTCATTGCTAGGCGGCTACCGTTAGCATTTTTCAAAATGTGTTACCCTACCTTTAATGTTCGGGAACCCCTTTTTTATTTGGCGGCACAGTTTCTTGCGCACGGTTGGTGAGACTTCTGCATGCCAGAGACTCAGACAGCTGCACGAGCACAGAGAGAGTGAGCGCGCGCGCGAAAGAGAGAGAGAGACCTGCACCTCATCGCTTATTATGAAATTTCGGAAATCACTCTTTCATTTGTTGGTGGATTATTTCCCGTTTCTCTGTCACACTCACTCTTACATGCAGGAATGCCAAGTTGACAACGCGCACTTAATTACATTACACGGAATCAGGGTTATTATAGTTTTAAAAAAAATATTAGTTTTTATTTTTATTTCGTTTTGTAATGTGTTATTTTATTTCAGTTTAGTTTTAGTTCTTTTTAGTGGTGCATAAATAGTTTTTATTTCGTTTCTATTTTTCAAAAATCATTACTTTTAGTTTTTATTTAGTTTTAGTATAGTTTTAGTCTTTAGCATAATATCATGGTTGTGTACATACACCTTGCCAAATCTGGAAATTTTGAAAATACGATGAGAATAAGAGGATTTAAAAAAATAAGTTTTGTTATCAATCAAAGGCCGGGACAAATACCACACAAACCAACACTCTAAATTCTGTTGTTTTATTTGGGTAAATATAATATAAATATATAAATATACATGTTTGGTTATAAATAATCATATGCTGGGTTGTTGTTAACCCAAACATGAGTTAAAACAACCCAGCATTGCATTGAAACAACCCAGCATATGTTTATTTATAAACCAACATATGTGTTCTGTCCAATATTTTCCCAGCATTGGGTTAAAAATAACCCAGATAATTTAGAGTAAATCAGCACATCCTACTTGTACAAACTGTGCACAACAACTGAAAATCAATGCAAAGTTTAATGTTCTGTCTATGAGTGTCCATTTCTGTACCAGAAGAGATCGCTGTACTAACATAATATACCTATTTGCTGACTAAATATTAATATATAATATTATTTGTTGATTATCCGCAAAGGCATATAATAGTTTCAGATTAGTTAAGCGGACATTCTGTATCATAGCACCCAAAAAGCGTCAGCTAACACTGCCAAGCACGCGGTTGGCGTCAGCGTTTTCAGTCATATTAAACGTTTTAATGCTTCCATGTAGCCTGACGTTGCCATACTCAATTCTAGTCAGAATTTGAGTCTGATACCGCTCCATTGAGCTATAATTATGAGGCGTGTCTCAACCGAAAAATGCCTCTCCACTCAATTGGATAGAGCTATGACCAATCAGAGCAACGGAGTGTGTGACGTATGTTAAAATTACGTCTTTTGCAGCCTGACCGAACTGCTAGTTATTTCGCTACAATTACACTAACACTGTGATTATACTAAGTCTGAGTAAGCGAACGTACATCAACACCTACTATGTTTACAACATTTCGTTTATATCACAACATTAAGTATTTACTAAGTCATACAGTAAGACTATCTCTTACCATTTGTACGTTAGGTGAACTATATCCACAACGATACCCATTACGTTGGCTTGAAAATATTGGAGCCTAGCATGTCCCTCCACTTATTTAGCAGCCACCATTCCGGGATTCCGAAAAGAAGCTGGCAACGACCGCTAATTATATCCATCTCGTCGTGCACGCCGAGTTGCATCGCCGTGATACCCATTTCAGTTGCGACCAACTTTTGCCATCAACAAATGCCTTGCTCGCGTTTCTCTGTTCCTCTTTTAAAATCAATGCTCTGTCGATATCTTTTTCGAAAAAGGTTGTTTCCTTGACTCTTCGATAGGTAGAAAGCTTAGCTTAAAAAGACTCAATGTCAGAATCCACACATCTGAATTCTACAGCGGCAGCCATTTCGTTAAACAGAAGCTGTGTCTGAAACCGTTCCCTCGTTCACTCATTCACTATTCCCTATATGGGGAATGACAGTTGAGTCCACTATATGGGGATGAAGCAAATGAAAATGAGTGAGCGATTTCGGACACTGACGTAAATATCATGCGTCAGAGAGCTGTCGCAGAGATTAATCAAAAACACCTGTGTGGCTTTATTGATTGTGCTGTGAAATGGTAAAGTTTACTTTCTTACTGTTTTTCACATTTGTCATGTTTATTGTAGGCTATTAGTTGATAATAAAGAGAACAAAACAACTGCTTATAATATTTATTTACTGCTGTTTGTTTATTGTTTAATAAAAATGTGTATTAGATTTAAAATAAAAGATAACGCAATTATTTTTCATTTGTTTATTTTCAAAAAGTAGAAAATAACTGACAACAAGAAAATGTTTGGTGTTTACTGTCAGTATCCTTCAGCTGATTCAAGTTACGCGTTCGTCTCCCGTTGCATCATGGGAAATATGAGTGAACGAGTGTACATCGAATGTACCCTCAAAATCAGAGTGCATTGTGGGTAAAAAGTAGTGAATGAATGTAGGGAATGAAGTTGTTCACTCAGGTTTCGGACACCACTACAAAATGGCCGACACCCGATATAGTGCACTATATAGTGGATAGGGAGCGGTTTCAGACACAGCTAGATTAAACACACGCGCTCTTTGGTGACGTGGTTCATTACGTTACTGTTGATCATCTGTCCATCATCGTATAAAGCCCGCCCTGACAATTTGATTGGTTCGACCAGCTTTGGGTCTAGCATAGTAGCTCCTCAACGAAGAAACCCCAGACCGATCTTCCCGTTCTCAAAATGTTGTGGGCGGGGCTAAGATCGGCTGGCACCCAGGCTAGCTTCCATGTACAGTACATTGAGATAATTAAGCCTTCTTCAGTTATTGTAATGGTTTGCCAGTAGAAACAAATTGTCTTACTAAACTAGCCGTTAGCAACAAGATGATGTTTTCTGAACCGAACTGTTGGCTCGGGGGCAGGGATCCACTGCCCTGACAGCGTCATACACATCACGTGACGCTGCTGTGCAGGTCAGGAGTTCTAATATGGTCATTTGCTTATGATCCGGTAATATGAGTGACTCCGTGTTTAACTGCTCATCCAATAACATTTAAAAAACGAAAACGCAAGTTTTGTTTTCCTAAATTTTAGTTAGTTTTAGTTAGTTTTACAGGTCCACATTATAGTTATAGTTTAGTTTTAGTTTTTTTTAGAAACCTTCGTTTTTATTTTATTTCAGTTAACGAAAATGTTTTTTCACTAATAGTTTCAGTTTTCGTGATAGTTTTCGTTTACGATAATAACCCTGCACGGAATAGAAAAATCTGTTACGTCTGATATTTTATTTCACAGTAAGTTACCACGGACCAATCAGCAGCCATGTAACGTGCAGTTAGAGTGATTGACAGACAACCTGACAAGTTAAAAAACAAAATGAACGTGAACTTGGGAGGCCCCTGAACTTGGGAGGCTCCTGGGCTTCAGCCCAGGTAAGCCCGTGCATTAAGGCGGCCTTGGTCCTACCAAAGTGCTTTACTGTAAAATAAGCACAGTAAAAAATAAAAGCAATAATTGTTTTTACCATTTACTATTAAACATATTATTATCATTACAATAGAAAATTTGTTACGAGCAATTAAGCACACTGGCATTAAGGCATTGCAATTTGCAGCGCAAATTTTATTTGTGTTTAAGTATTTTGTGCATACACTAAAGTACATATTAAATACTCTTTAAATAAAGCAAAACAAGTAGAAGCATAATTGTTTTATACTTTATGTACTTCAATCATATTTCTAATACAATACTACTCTTTTTCCTGAGCTTTACCAACCACAAGCGCCGCTCCTCTGATAATTTCTTGCATTCCTTTCCCTGGTTTTTAATAACTTTTAGAAGTCGATAATAATCCAAATGTTTTTCTCAATATGTACTGTTGGTACCATCTCAAACACGGCAATAATTAACTATTTTCCTTGACGACGTTCGGCATATACATCAGTGTCTGCTCTGTTGTAATGCGGAGTGCCTCCAATATGGCGTCTTTCGCTCTGATGACGCGCCGTGAAAACCCTCTATTGCGCTACTGACCAAAAAAACTAGTCTAAAGTCAGTGGCGCATTGCGCGTGGTTCATTATGCTATTTTAAGGGCGCATGATTGACCATAATGTATAGCGTGCACAACGCGCACACTTTGCTTATCTAATCTACACAGATGCAACAGTTATTTTTGCAAATCATAAATTGCTACAATAAAAAATATTAACACATGAGATAAGGGAAATCATTGTGGTGAGCATTGTTGTGATAGTTTTTATTGATTTTGTGTGGCTGCGTAAAAAAATTATCATGCAAATAACGATGAAAATATTTTCATAAGTTTGTTGTGTGGCTGTATTACGTTTATTTTATGTAAATAATAATTAAAATGTTTTCATAAGAAAACTGAATGTATATGAATTTGATTTGTAAGTGTTCTTTGGGGTTGGACCTTGCTTGCGTTTCTTGGGTCCGATTTCAAAGCCCCCAAACCCTTTCAGCGGTGAGGTTGGACGCAGCGATGTCCTCTGCTGGCGTCAGGTCCTGAGGCAGATCCACCTCCCGTTACACTGCATGCCCGATTTATGCTGGCAAGCTTGGGATTCCCCCGTCTCCTGACATCATTGTAGCGCTTGGCGCAACGATGGGGATGCCAGCTGATGAGACAATTGTGGCTATTTCCTCTCACGCCTGTTTAACCTACGCTGATTTGGGCGGGTTTCTCCTATCCCCATACAAAACAACTTCTCTGTCTTTGACTGCTCTTACAAGAACGTCTGTCTCCTCAGCTGTGAACCGCTCCTGGCGTGCGCCTGGTAAATCCGTCATAATAATAGCAACCCGCCATGGAACTTGCGCCCTTGCGTTTAAAGGGAATGTTGGATAGCGTTCTGATTGGTTTATTTGGCGTTACGCCCAAACCACACCTATGAATAATGAACCTACTTCAGACCAACCCCTTATTGATTTGCACCTGACGCAAGAGTTATTTCTCCCGCCGGGAAAATAGCAACAGCGCCCAAGATCCGCCCACAAAGTCACTTGCGCATTGCGCTTCGCACTTGCGTTTCAGATCGTTAAAATAGGGCCCTATAAAATCAAATTACATTGCATTACATGTGACCCGGGTTGTGAAAACCAAGTTCAAAAGTCATTTACTTATGATTTATGGTTTTTTACATAAAAACATCCTACAAAACATAAAGGTATGAGGTGAAAATGTTAAAGTTGGAAATTAAATTGAAAACAATGATTGAAATCAAACGTTAATGCTCCTCATCTCAATATTAAATTATGAGACTTGAGCTTGGATTTCACGGACAGGGGTCACACACATGTTACATTATATTCCACACATTAACCTCCTTTCCCTGGATCAAGATTATGCTGTAGTCCATTAACCGCTCCTGATGCACAAGTTATGAGGGCTTCTAGCCGCATGAGATAATTAGGATCAATAAGAGCTCTTTTTAGGCCCTCAATGGTTACCTTCTGCCAGGGCAACTCTGGATAAAAACACAATGTGTTTTCATCAAATGTTTTGCTATACAGTATTTTTGTTTTTATCAATCACACATTTCTGTGTTTTTGATTATGTGCAGCAATGAAATCTGTTTTGGTGCAATGCACAATGACGACACACCATATCTTGAACAGCTTTTTTTAAAAAGAAGGATGTACTTACTAAATCTCCACTTGGCCAATGCATAACGAAGAGAGGAGAGCTCTGCCACAGATTTGCAATGCAGATGTCTGGTGCTCTCCTGTCTGCTGAACTCAGGAGATCTGAGGTCACCTATTTCTGAGGGACACTTTGCCAGATCCACATTTACTTCCTTCACAGTGCTATTTTTTCCTGTAAGACAGTACAATAATTTAGCCACAGATTTAAACCTTTAAAGGGCGCCAATTATGCAAAATCCACTTACAAGGTGTTTGGACATAAATGTGCGTTGGCAGTGTGTGAACACCACCCTACAATAAAAAATGATCCCACTTCTTTTACATCCCCAAACCAAAGCAGTCTCATTAGACATGTCATTTTGTTTGTTTTGTTAATGTGACGTCACACTGATAAAGCCCCACCCATGGCCAGTGACTGACAGTTCTGCATTAACATAGTTTCTGCCCTCATCAAGTTGTACATTGACCACCATATCTCAATAGTGAGATACTTTTGTCTCAGACAGTAATCACTGAAGTTCGTGCTCAATGTCTCTTTTTGTAAGGGAACGAGGAGCATTAGCTCATTTGCATTTAAAGGTACAGACACGAAAACACCATGCTTTTGCTCCCACCCAAAAGGGGCATTTTGGACATGCTATAATAAATGATCTGTGGGTTATTTTGAGCTCAAACTTCACAGACACATTCTGGGCACACATGAGACCTATATTACATCTTGTAAATGGGCATAATAGGTGCCCTTTAAAGCTTTCCCTGTCATAACAATCATATTGTTTCCAATCCATTTTGCACCAATTATGATTTTTATTTGGTCATTGAATAATAACCATATGCTGTGATGCATAAAATTCCCTTTCTTTTATATGGTAAAAAACTGTTTATAATGTTTACTAGACCAGTGGTTTTCAAACTGGGGGGCCCTGAGATAGTGCCAGGGGGGCCCCTGGTTTTTATCAAATAATTTAATTTATCATAAACTCTGTGTTAAATCTCCGAAAATAATGCGACTAACCAACAGCACTACAATGAATAATAGAATATGTTTTGTTTAAGTAAAATGTTAAGTTTTACAATGTTTTATGTCATAAATATTCTTTTTGGGGCCACGAAAGGATGCACCGTATTCAATGGGGGCCGCACTGTGAAAAAGTTTGAGAACCACTGCACTAGACCAAAGTGGACCTTAAAAGACTTCTTTCTTAAACACTACTTTAACTCATGCATATATATTTTTCTACCTGTGAAGATTTCCTGTTTAAAGATGTTGTTTGTGTGATAAGCATGGCTGCTGTCGTATTGATCTTGGATGTCCTGCAGATGCAGGGACTGTGGAATCTCAATGCTCTTGACACCCGCAGCACTTGCTGTTTTATTTAAGCAAATCTGCACATTCACGCCCACTGGAGATGACACGTAATCCAGTACCCTATGCAAGTTTATTAAGGGAATAGTTCAGCGAAATATGAACCTTCTCTAATAATTTACTCACCCTCATGACATCCCAGATGTACACGTAAAGGATTATTAGAAACACATGTTCATTTTCTCATGAATGCAATTATCTAATCAACCAATCACAAGGCAGTTGCTTCAATGCATTTACGGGTTTGTGGTCCTGGTCAAGACAATCTCTTGAACTCCAAACTGACTGTCAGAATGGGAAAGAAAGGTGATTTAAGCAATTTTGAGCATGGCATGGTTGGTGGTGACAGACGGGCCGGTCTGAATATTTCACAATCTGCTCAGTTACTGGGATTTTCACGCGCAACCATTTCTAGGGTTTACAAAGAATGGTGTGAAAAGGGAAAAACATCCAGTATGCGGCAGTCCTGTGGGCGAAAATGCCTTGTTGATGCTAGAGGTTAGAGGAGAATGGGTCAACTGATTCAAGCTGATAAAAGAGCAACTTTGAATGAAATAACCGCTCGTTACAACCGAGGTATGCAGCAAAGCATTTGAGAAGCTACAACATGCACAACATTGAGGCGGATGGGCTACAACAGCAGAAGACCCCACCGGGTACCACTGATCTCCACTACAAATAGGAAAAAAACTACAATTTGCACGAGTTCACCAAAATTGGACAGTTGAAGATGAGTCTGATGAGTCTCGATTTCTGTTGAGACATTCAGATGTTAGAGTCAGAATTTGGCGTAAACAGAATGAGAACATGGATCCATCATGCCTTGTTACCACTGTGCAGGATGGTGGTGTAATGGTGTGGGGGATGTTTTGTTGGCACACTTTAGGCCCCTTAGTGCCAATTGGAGCATTGTTTAAATGCCACGGCCTACCTGAGCATTGTTTCTGACCATGCATGCCTTTATGACCACCACGTATCCATCCTCTGATGGCTACTTCCAGCAGGATAATGCACCATGTCACAAAGCTCGAACAATTTCAAATTGGTTTCTTGAACATGACAATGAGTTCCCTGTACTTTTTGGGATGTGGTGGAACGTGAGCTTCGTGCCCTGGATGTGCATCCCACAAATCTCCATCAACTGCAAGATGCTATCCTATCAATATGGGCCAACATTTCTAAAGAATGATTTCAGCACCTTGTTGAATCAATGCCATATAGAATTAAGGCAGTTCTGAAGGCGAAAGGGGGTCAAACACAGTATTAGTATGGTGTTCCTAATAATCCTTTAGGTGAGTGTATATGACTATGTTTCTTTAGTTAAACACAAACAAAATAAATCTTAAATAATACTTGTAAGAAATTATATATTTAATACATTTTAATAGTATATAAATTATTTTTAATAAAAAAATATCCATTTGTGTTCATTTGAAGAAAAGGACTATTCCTTTAAGGACAGACACCAAATCGGAAACTTTAGGCATGTAACTAATCTGAATGTATAAATAACATGTAAGTGCATGCTTGGATGTATGAATTGAATTGTTTTTAGAAACCTTTGATTTATAAAAGGTAAAAATGTTTATGACAGTAACCCACCTGTGTTGTTTCCTTAATGGTAACAGTGGACCAGACTTATTTTCACAATTATCTTTGATGATCTGCTTGTTAAAACACTGTTTTGTAGTCTTGCCAAGCTTCTTCTGTACAAACTCCTGCCACTTGCTGTTCCTGCTCTGGGATTCCCAATCCTCTGTAGATGATTCCTGCAGACTGGTGTGCACATTGATTTGCCCTGTCCTTCCAACGGCATTGCACCATTTACTTTGATCACTATACATTTTAAAAGATGCCTTTGTGTTCATTGTAAGAGCCTGTACAGAAGCACTGCCTGCTTCTTGAGTAAGAGAATTAATGTTCCAATGTACATTGTGCCTATTCTTCCTAATTTTCTTTAATGTGGTGCTTGATGCTAAAGGGCCCATAGGATGGAAAAGCAAACTAAAATCTGCATGTTTTCTGTACGAAATGGGCCCCATCTCACACACGACCTCTTCAGAAAAGGAAAGGCCCTGGCTTGCATTATTCAAAAATCTTTTGTAAAGTCGCTTCTCTCTAAACTTGCTATGGTTTTCGGGGCTACATACTGCATGCTGTAAATCCATGGTGCTTGATGGGGCCTTAGGGGAATAATCTAAAAAGGGAACACATTTAGAGTTATACGACTATTTTAAGATCATTGATTTATTGCTTTGATTAAACATATTTTTTTATGTGACAGTATGTCAGTTAGTATCTATTTAAAGCATGCTGACTGCAAAAATAGCTGCATTAGCTATTCATAGCAATCCGGTTATCAGCTTTATATATCACTGCACAAGACTTGAACCTTTGCGACACTGAAAACTATGATGAATTGAACACAAAGAAATTTTTACCATGTTTGGTTAAAATTATGTTATGGTTAAAATATTAATCATTTTATTAATTCAAATAGTATTAGATACTAAGTTGACATTTCGAAAGTCATTATTATGAGAAAGTTTCTCTTTATTATGAGATACTAGGTCATACTTATAAGAAGTGTCTCATTGGAATTATTAACTTAGTCTTAAAGGTTTTTCAATATTTTACCATGTTCTTTCCTCAACTTAAATGAATGAATACATATCTTTTTTCAATGCATGCACTTAATCTTTGAACAGCGCACTGTGAATAGCATTTAGCCTAGCCCCATTCATTCCTTAGGATCCAAACAGGGATGAATTTAGAAGCCACCAAACACTTCCATGTTTTCCCTTTTTTTAAAACTGTTACATGAGTAGTTACACGAGTAAGTATGGTGGCACAAAATAAAATGTGGCGATTTTCTAAGCAGATAAAAATGAGGACTATATTGTATGGTGGAAGAGCACTTGCTGCAATAAATATTGCGCCAATAAAATATTGAAACCTGTCGTGTTTTCCTTCAATAATGACTTATTATGTCAATATTATAACTTAGTCATTCGATATAATAAGAAACTTTATCATAATAGTGGTTAAGTATGACATATAATAATGAGGAACCTTATAATACGGACTTAGTAACTCATAATAATGAGAAAAATGTGAAAATTCGAGTTAGTTTTTTATTATTATGAGATACAAAGTCTTTATTACGAAAAAGTGTCTCATTATTATGAGTTATTAGGTCAAATGTCTATGATTTGGAGAATCTAAAAATGTTAAACGCGGCGGAAATGGGCTTCCATAGAAAAGCCACTCAAAACACACCTACCTAGCGCTCCACAAATCACTTTCTCTCGTCCCCGCATCATTTCATCGCGTTTATAATGGCTTAAAATGTATAAAAAGTTACTATCGAAGTAACAAGTCCGGACAAAATCACATTTTAATAGAAAAACGTAAGCATTTTGCTGACTACCTGCACGAAGGCAAAATCAAAGCGCGCGTAGAACTCACAAGCCAGACGTTGCATAGCAACCAAACGGGCTTGCCTTGGCTTTCCTAGTGCCACACCCACCTTGGCGCGCTCACATAGTACAGTTTAAAAATATTGTTTCTTTGCAGGGAAGGGTTTTATATTAGTTTTATGTATAGCCAGGCGCAAAAGTGGTCGTTAAATAGTCGCGAGTTATCGTTGGTTGCATTTTTAGGGACAGACAACCAACTGTGAAAAACTTGGGAAATTAAATATAACCTTGTAGGCTTTAGCAAACTAGGTTTACAATGTAGTCCAAGCTTTCTGTATTGACTGTGTCACAAATCTAATTCTGCAGAATTATAGTAAACAGAAACAGAAATAGTATAGTACAGCTGTAATAGTAAGGATAACATTTTCCCAAAGGGGGAGGAGTCAAAACACCTGTGTGTAACTTTGAATGTAAGTAGCCGAGGCTTACTACACAACAGAGCAAACAAAAGCCACCATGAACAAATTAACATATGAAAAGAATGAATAATTTGGAATGAGTTAGGAAGCATTTTAGCATCGGCACAATTTTATTCTGCACTATTTTTAACAGTCACTGCCATTAGAACTGCATTTCTTGTCTGTGTCTGTTTCCAGTAAACCATAATGTTAAGGTTATGACATTTAGTTTACAGGGGAATTTCACTTATAACAGACACACACATTGAATGATATATTAAGGTGTAAATCACCGTATTGCTGTTTTTGGGAACTTCTTCATTGGAACAGTTTCCAACAAGCTACAAACATCCACTTTACAATCTGCCTGTCAGTGTAAATGAATTGCCATGCAACTTTTTGCTCTTTTAAATCAGACATTACAGACACTTCTTTGATGCTAACATACAGTATTTCATACAGAAATGAAATAAATGAGCATTAACAAAAAAGATTTGCAATATTTGTCATACCTCTCATTTAGTTTTTTCCTCACATTCATTGGAAAATCAATTACATGTTCTGTTAAATAATAAATAATAAATTAATTGCCAAACAGTCGTACAATCACAAAATGTCTTAGTTAAAGTTTTTACAATTAAAACAAGTACAACAACCGTATGACATTTGAATTATGAAGACCAGGGCTAGTTGTCCAAACTAAAATACCAGCATCATCAGTTTGTTTTTTTCTATCGCTGTTCAGTAAATGGGTGAAAACAATAAAACCACACTAGACTACATTAAGGCAAGGGTCAACTATGCAATTAAGGCTGGACATTTTTGACACGTGCCAACAAGTGCTATAAACAATACATTCTATAAAATGCTGGGTTATTTTCAACCCAGCGTTGGGTCAAAAAGCGACAAACCTAGGTCTTGGCTTAAATTAACACAAAAATTTTCATATGGGTTAAAATAACCCAGCATTTTGGGTTGAAACCACTTAGCATAGGTTAAATTACAAACCCATCCCAAAAAAAGGGGTACACCCCTTTATACATAACATTTCATAATCTGTTCTGTAGCCAAATATTTAAAGGTGCAGTGAATTAAATTGACACTCCACTTTTTTGAAAATATGCTAATTTTCCAACTCCCCTAGAGTTCAACATTTGATTTTTACTGTTTTGGAATTCATTCAGCCAATCTCCGGGTCGGGCGGTACCACTTTTAGCTTAGCTTAGCATAATCCATTGAATCTGATTAGACCATTAGCATCGCGCTAAAAAATGTCCAAAGAATTTCGATACTTTCAGCAGGCGCAAAGATATTACGTAGCACCCGAAAATAGTCTACTTGGTTACTTTCAATAGCAGGGGACTATTTTTAAGGCACTGTGTAATATCATTGCGCTTGCTGAAGCCCGGGTACGGCAGCAAAGTCCTTGATTATTAGAGTTTTAAATAGGAAAAATATTGAAATTCTTTGGACATTTCTTTGAGCCAGCCTCAAAACCAGAGTACAATATAGCCTATCACTTATTGCTTCTGATGTTCTTGAATGTAAAAACCATGCGAACGTCATAAGTAGACCTCAGACAACAGTATAAAACAATAAAAACACCTGATTCACGGCACCTTTAATGTATGTACCTTCACAGAAGTTGACTTAAAAAAAACTAACCCTGAGAAGAATTGGCATAAAAAGCATGACAATAAGCCCCGGTTTCACCAATATTTGAGTTACAAAGGCAAAATGGCAGCAAGTAAATAATTAATTCTTCCACAGCTAATTCTGTCCTCTAAAGAAGTCTGCCGTCAGAACCTTTTTTGTTCAGTGACATTGATAGCACAAACATTTCCAACAAGCGATGCGTGATTTTGGCTGTTAAATATGGTAGGATTTTCTTTAGTGTTTATTAAAGCCAGCAGATTTGTAATGCATTACAGTTCTTCCCAGCTGCTAATAAATTTAAAGTATAAAGGGCTACTAATAAATCCTTTGAATCTAGCCCTTTGTTATAAAAAATAGTTCAGTGGCGCACGGACTAAACCACGTTAAATTTTTTCGCATAGGACAAAGTTAATAAGGATACACTTCATCAGTCTTAGACTTCTTGCGTCAAAAATCTCCATAGTGCAAGTATTTCTTGAATTCGACCAATCAATTCATATCAAAGTGAAGTCTCCACACAACAGGAACCTCTGCGAACATAATACCTTCTCATCTCTGAAGAGTCCCCGCAACCCTCGGGCCGATGTACTATTAGGACCGGAAAAAAACGAGCGTCCTGGTAGTTGGGTGGGCTGTTGTTCAAGGCAAGCTGACTGGTGTCAGACCTGCAGCATTGCTCGTCCACACAGCAGCGTTCTGTAAGCGAGCTGCTTCGGCTCCTCAACAGTCCCACAGTGCGCCTGGAACCGTACATGCGACACAAGGAGAAATGGGAGGTGTCCAGAGACAAGTGGGAGGTGTGTCGAGAGAAGATGGAGGAACAGCTGGAGCTAAGGGTGGGCCGTCTCTGTCCACTCTCGTGTTGGCGACAATGCTCGCAGTTCTGCACCAGCGTCCCATAGCTGTGCGCTGGGTAGCTGTCCAATGGGATGCGGTTGGAAGCAATGCTGTCTCTACGGCTTGACCCCGAGGTACCCATGTTCATCAGCATGGCCTCTGAGTAGCTCGGTATGAGCTGACGGTTCGAGCGAATGTGCCATTCTAGCTCTGTGCTGTCTACCGTTTCTGCTCTCGGTAGGCCATAGTGACTGTTCCTGAGAGTAGCTCCATCTTCTGGAGATGGGCTGTTGTTGGCGTACTCCAGCCCGAAAAGTTTTTCGACTTGATAGTGCACGAAAGCCGTCCGGTACTCGGTTAGCACCCGAAGTGGCCAGGAGAGCATGAGGAGAGCAGCCATCCAGAATGCGACCCGTGAGGTGTACCACGGTAGTCGATCAGGATCTACGTAGGCTATAAGGTGCTCTTTGAAGTCCACGTTCTTTAGGAGCAAGCCTTCACGGGCTTCCATGTAGTCATCGAGACCCTCGATTTCAGAGAAGAATCTGGCCCGCTGGTTGAGGTAGGCATTCTCAGGTCCGGCTCCTGCAAAACTGAAACACTTGCTGAAATGCAACCGCGTCGCTGCATGACCCTCCAGTCCGCGTAAGTTGCGCGACACGTCTTTCATGCCGCAGCGGCCGTAGTTGAATTCTCCCTCTGCCACATGCGTGTTTACACGCTCGTGGTAAACCTGCGTCGTAGTGTAGGTGTCTCCGTTCCTGTAACGCGTCACTTGTCGAGTCCTGCGTACGAAGTGATAACTGATGGCTTTCCACCAAACGCACGGTCGAGCCTGACGCATACGAAGAACCCTCTCGTACACGCTCTCCACGTTGGCCTTGCACTGGAGCTCACTGCGGGCACGGCAATGCCAACATTCCATTAGGTAAACAGCATAGAGCATGAGCAGAAAAGCCAAAGGGATGTACACGTAGCCGTCAGAGCAAGGACTGGCGTTGTATTTCATGGAATGACCCCTAAGAGAATTCATTGAAGCAGCATGGAACATACTGGAGGAATCAAAGCTCAGCTTGGTGACTTCGGTGAGTTGACACCAGGCTACGGCACCCAGACAGCTGTACATGAGCAAGGAAAGCAGGAGACAACGCCAGTGCGTCTCACGGCACATAGAGGCACCCAAAGATTGCTTTACTGGAAGTTGCTATATGGAACAATGAGAAAGAGACAGAAATAGAGAAATAACAATCAGCAAATTGTGTGGCACATATCATCATAAACTTATGATCATAAATGAAAATTAAATTAAATTAAAGGTGCAATGTGTGGGCCATCATGTTTCTACAGTAGCCCTAAAAGGACAAACTGTTCTACAGGGCACGTTTCTTCCCTTTGTTGTCTTAAACATTGACATGTTTGTCCTGTGGTGGATACTGTAGCTTCTCTATGCGTTTCGAATTTGAGGGGTAAGCTGTTAACTGAGCTGTTGGTTGCAATTTCGCAATCTCACTGTTAGATGCCGCTTAAATCCACATTGGACCTTTAAAACATTTCAGGTCAACATCTCAGTAGTCATTAATGTCAGATTGCACAATGGTAAAGACAGACACATGCAGGAAGACTTGTGCAGTATAGGAGAAGCTAAACTGCAGGAACAATGACAATTCGGACAATGACAGAATTTTGTTGGTGGAAAATTTGATTGCAACGGTCAAACTAGCAAAGACTGCAGATTTTAGCTTTTATTTAGCTCCAGGAATCTTTTAGTATTTTCAAAATTTGTATCTGACAGCTAAATCAGGGCTAAAATTGCACAGTATGCACCTGGCTTAAAGGTCCCGTCGATTATATCTTCAACCTCCTAATAACTTGTGAATAAAGTGCACATTGAACATGGTTCCATTTGAATCTAATTAAAATAAAGTGTAGATGACGCCCTGACAGTAAACCCTTCACATAACTGGATGAAAATAGATCTATGTGAGAAAGTGAAGCCTGACAAGACTGAGGATTTGTAGAAATCCTGTCTCTCAGTTCAGGTTTAATTACTTACATCCTGGCACAAAGTCTCCGTCTAATGTCTAATGAACTCTGTGACAAGCACTCATTTAGCTTAAGTGCAACAACTATCTATATGGTTGACAACTAAAGATATTACAAAAATGCAATTTCAGACTTGTTACTTGCTACAACTGGTTAAGATAAGCAACTGGCCACTGAAAATTCTGGAAACAAATGTCTGAGCACTGATTTATAATAAATAAGCAACAAGGAAATAACAACCAAAAAACTTTATTTTTTATGTATAACACTTTAAAGGCACAATATGTTACTTTTTCTGGTGTAGCTTGATGATGCTGTGAAATGGCATGGAACGATGGAAGATGCTGGCCGTTCCTCAAACGGAAGTAGTCTTCATGTAGTCGTAATTGATCCAACAGGACTCACAAATCACGTTCATGGATGATGTGATGAAGTGAAATAAAGTTTAATAACCGTTAAATTATAAAAATAAATGGTTTGATATAAGCAACAAGATAGTGGTGTGCTAGACGCTTTAAGTAGGCTACTTCCGCATATGCCGCTGTTATGGTGTATGACATCAAAGTATCATGAGAGCGAAGCAACAGTACTGCTTTTGAAACGCTCTCTTGATTTTGATGTCACATGCCAATCGGTCTGCGCAGTGCCACATGAAGTCAAACACATCTATGGTTTCAATGACACCAAAAAACATGACGGCATTGACAAGCAAACCTATCAGCAGAGTCGAAGCGCTGGTTAAAACGACAATTTTTTGATATTTCTGAATGCAAAAATCTTCCATATTGTGCCTTTAAAAGCATGCAATGTCAAGCATGATAACTAGATCATTCAATGATTATCAGTCTTAGTCTTGATATACTATCATTAGCTACTACATTTGTACTCTAATATGGTGTCTCTTTATCTGAAATTAGAGTGTACAGTATTGTCCAGTGAAGGTCTGTATATTTCCACAGCTAATACCAGCACTTTTGATATTTATAAGAGTTAAAAGGCTTTTAGGGGGGAGTGAGATGCAACATCAATAATGGAAATCCCACATGAAAGAGAATACTGTGACAGGCATTACAGTCAGCAATTCAAAAGAATACTGTAAAAAACTGCTCTTATCCTCTCTGCTCTGGGATAAATGAAACATTTGACATGATATGGTTATGATCTAAGATGCTTAAGCAGATTACAGCTGGCCTGATAATGATTTTATGAATGAATGCAAAAACAATTACATAGGATAAGCCGTCACATAACAAGAGATCATCTTTCAATACACTGTAAAAAATGTCTGTAGAAATTACAGTATTACTGGCAGGTGTTTGCCAGTAACTTATTGTAGATTTAAATGGATGTTATTTACAACACTTTGTTCAAAGTTAAATGAACATGAAACAAGTCTTTAAATACTTTAGTCTTTGTCTTTACAGAATAAAACTATAAAATAACAGCCTCATGCAAAGCATTCTGGGAATCAAAATTT
Organism: Paramisgurnus dabryanus; assembly: GCF_030506205.2. Classification (NCBI taxonomy): domain Eukaryota; kingdom Metazoa; phylum Chordata; class Actinopteri; order Cypriniformes; family Cobitidae; genus Paramisgurnus; species Paramisgurnus dabryanus. The sequence continues at coordinate 29,309,863 of NC_133353.1, forward strand.
GAAGGAAAAAAATGAAAAAGGTTAATGAGGATTTCTGGTTCCCAGAATGCTTTGCATGAAGCTGTTATTTTATAGATTTATTCTGTAAAGACAAAGACTTGTTAACGTTTAATGTTTATTTAAAGGTCACATTCTTCCTGATCCCATTTTTTAAACCCTAGTTAGTGTGTAATGTTGCTATAATAGCATAAATAATACCTGTAAAATGATAAAGCTTAAAGTTCACTGCCAGGCGATTTTCTTTAACAGAATTCGCCTTTCAAAACCTACAACGAATGGCCGGTTTGGACTACAGCCCTCTATTTCCTGCTTTAATGATGTTTGTAAAACAGTTTTTTGGCTAAACTCCGCCCACAGGAATACATCAGTTGCCAGCTAAGCTAACAGCAAGCTAAGCTAACAGCAAGCTAAGCTGCTATCGAATCACAACACACTAAACAAACTACACAATCAGAACTCGATACGTGTTTCTGAAGGAGAAACTTCATAGAACAAGGAAGACATCAGCCTGTTTTGAGGACAGTGAAAACAGCGATATACAGATACGAAAATTTTGTGAAAAATACCGCGTTTTTTTTACACGTGAAACATGAACAAATGGTATATTGCGCACTGTAAACACAGTCAAAGCTTTAAAAACACAGAAAGAACGGGACCTTTAACTTTAAACAAACTGTTGCCAGTAAATAACCTTAATTTAAAACTACAGTAAGTTACTGGCAAACAGCTGTATAACTACAGCAATGTTTTACAGTGCAGCATTTATTTTGGTTTTTAAGAGGTTTAGAAAAGACATTTACTCTTGATCTTTACAGTTGTAAAAATATTGGGGGACGTACATAAACGGTAAGACATAATAAATATTAAGGTCACATTAAATATTATGCTGTTTGTAATTTAGAAAGTTTATTATTGTATTACAATGAATATTAATGAAACAAATAGTGACAAGTACACTCAAATGTGTTAAAATAACACATATAGTGTCAAGGACAACACATTTAATAGACACATCGCTGTGTTATTATTAACATATACTTAACTCTGTGTATACATCCTGTAACACATATTGTGTAAAATAGGATAACACAAAACAATGTGTAAAAAATGAACACATTCTTTCTTAGAGTGTACAACGTTGTATTAAATAGATGAAGACTGATTAATCAGTTTTGCAGATTAATTGGCACCGATAGTTAAATGGTGGAACAATCGGCTATTGGCAAAAATCCATGCTGATAATTTTTCAGAGTGCGCCCGTTTCTTCATATCATTATGAAGTAATTAATTTCCCTAATAGATGATGCATTAGCAGAGAAACAACCGCAGGAACCTAAGTTTGCCGTCAAGGCTGACAGGACACTAATGTTAGTAGTACCTCAAAAATTTACACAAAAATGCCCGCAGATAAATCCAACTCAAATGTTTAATGTCATGATTATAACCATCAATTTGCATTAGTTTATATCCAGCTGGTTACTTTTATCCATGATTTATAAATTTTTAAGTTAATAACAAGAAAAAGCAAACTATATGCAGCTGTCGGCTACATTAACATATCAAACTAATCAAAATGTGAATTCAGTTTTGTTTTATCATCACTGCAATACATCTTTCGTTATTTTGATTAGATAATTATTAAATGTTTAAACAGAAGCAAATAAAGTACAAGACTACACATAAAATATACATGTATGTCATTTGAATTTTACCAATGGGAGCATTTTACAGAAGTATTTACTTCAATACTTATAAATAAAATTAATATATTTTTATTTATACATTTTTTTAATTTAGCATATTTTCATGGTTCTGTATAATGTTGTTTTATCACTTTTGTAATACATTTCAGCACTGTTTCACTCTGAGTGTTATGTTTGTTTTGTATTCACTATCCATTTTAATAATCAGTCGATTATTCGGTAATCGGCAAGCAGGGACCAACTTAGTTATCGGTATCAGTAAAATCCACTATCGCTCGACCTCTAGTATTAAATGTATTAGATACAACTTAACTAAGTCAAAAGCAGGTGGAACAGGACAAAATAACTATTCAGAAGGTTCACACATAGCAAATAGTTAAATAATGGGACAATAATGTTTAAACAATGTAATAGGATAATAAAGTGTTGCTAAAAGCACGGCTTTAACTCCCTCAATCTCTGTGACTGTGACAGGTATATCATTTTCTGCTCAATGGCAGTTCACTGTTAAAAAAATTCCGTAGAAATTACAATGTTATTGCAGCTGGGTTTGGTAATTTACCGTAGATTTAAATTTATGTTATTTACTGGCAAGAGTTTGTTCAAAGTTAAATAAATTTGAAATATTAACAAGTCTTTATCTTTACAGAATAAAACAATAACAGCCTCATGCAAAGCATTCTGGGAACCAGAAATCATCATCAACCTTTTTCTGTTTTTTGCTCCAGATTTTGTTTCCCAGAATGTTTTGCTTGATGCTGTTTTTTTAGTTTTACTCTGTAAAGATAAAGACTTTTAAATGTTTAATGTTCATTTAACTTTGAACAAAATGTTGCCAGTAAAAAAACATAAATGTAAATCTATGGTAAGTTACCGGCAACCCAGCTGCAATTTCTACGGATTTTTTTTTTACAGTGTTCAATAATTACAGCTGTCTATTATAGAGATGCTGATCAATAGACATAACACAAGCTAAGACTATGCAACTGCAATTAATGAAAATACATTTAGAGCAACACACATGAGGCAGGTTACTACCCAATACTAATATATAAATGTTGCCAAATGCATTTTTATGACATGAATCCAGAATGCACTTAAATTATGTCACTATGCAAAGCAGTGGTGTTAATTTTAAAAGCACCACAAAATTAACCAGGTGTTTTTTTTAATGGACTATGTAGTTTTATTTATTTTACTTTATTTTACTTTGCTGATAGAACTATTGCACAGGCTTTACTACTGTGGAGTCAGTGATCTCTGACTACTGCAAATGACTAAACAAATTTCATTATGAGTGACTGTCAATAACTAAGAGCTTTTGCAAAATAAAGGTTATGCATCAATTGCAAGCAGAGAGGCTTTTGCTTGTTTATAGTTTCTGTTGAATAAGTCAATTGACAAGAAAACTATTTTATATCTCAGACATACCTTTACAGTGACTATAACTGGAGTAGGGTAACCCACTGTACTGTAAGTCTAAGGAAAACAGGTCAAAGAAATCCTCTTTATGGCTGATTCATAAGGCTGATCTCATACCTCTTCCAGTACATCGAGACTGACCGGTGTCTCCGCACCACCATCCGGGAAGCTTGGCGCTGTGTCCTCCGAAGTCGTATCAGTTTCCAGATCTAGAGTCAGCATCCTGTGACAGGTATGACATTGCACTCAAATATTTTATCTGCAATACGCCGCTTTTGCTAATAAAAATCACTGGAGGACGTTGCTTTGAGGGGCTGTGCTGTGTTTGGGATGAATGCCAGAAGCGCCGGGGATCCCGCTCTGGGTGTTCCCATTCAGGCAGACTGGGGGCGGAGACCGCGGGGAGACTGCGGAGGACAGAAAAAACCTGACAACTGCTGTCCAAAGTAGAGGGAAGCAGATTAAATAAATAAATAAATAATAAAATACTAAACTGAACATGTTGGAATGTTAAACACAAACAGTGCGCATCTTCCAAAAATGCACTACATTGAGTAACTAACTAGAATCATATATAACTGAACATTTAACTTATTTATTCGTTTACTCGTTCCTTTATTCATAGGTGTTATTGTGGTAGTTAAAAGCGTGACGTTTTACTGAGGAAGAATTTGGAAGATACCTTTACCTGCCTGATAAAACACCTATGTCTCTGATTATTGCCAAAATTCAAGATTTTTACTTCTGCTCATCTTCACCACGATTATTGACCAAACAATATCACTATTATCATTAGGATCAAGTCTGGGCAAGCAATATAATATAATATAATATAATATAATATAATATAATATAATATAATATAATATAATATAATATAATATAATATAATATAACATTTAGCATCGTAACATAATCTATTTTAATAAAATTATTTGCATAATTTTGTAAACATTTGTATTTGTTTTTAATGCATGCTAAATTGAAAATACATAGCCAAAATATAACGTGTATTTTTTATTAGCAATCATTTTTATATATATTAAAATTTAAACCAAAGGGCTTTTATTTTGTAATGTGTTACACTTGACCCGGACGTTGACTCGTGTCTGTAAACGGCATGTGTTTGGTTTACATTGGGACAGAAGACCTGCAGAAACAAAGCTGTAAAGTTTAATAAACGTTTTCACTCATATCTGGGTTTTTGCTGACCTTGCGTTAGATTGGTGCTGGTCCAGTTATTTACTAAGTCTGTCAGAAAACTTTTTAGATTGCAAGTCCCAGTGCAAGATGCTGTGACAGTTTATGTTGAATTATTATTTTCGTTACATCTGAAACATAAGTGGAATCTGTGTTTTTCCGGGATGTTGCGACGTCCCACGTCGGCGGACAGTGAGGCGGATCTGCTCCAACAGCAGCGGGAGTTTCTGGCAACGGGCGGCCGCCCTACTGTCACTGTAGTCAAGCGTCCTGATAAACGCAGAGGAGACACAGCCGGTGCTGATGTTGGACACGAGGAGCAGGACAATCAGAGGGATGTCGTGACTATAGAAGGTGGGTTACAAATAAAGTCGTTGTAGTGTGACTTAGCCTGGTTTTGTTATTGAAACACCTTTTATGGCATGTCTAAACATTTAGCTAAATATCCCTGTTTTTGCTTTACTGACAGTATATGCACTCGAGATGATCTTTCAGATCTTTACATATATCCACTTATAGGATATGTTATTGCAACAGGGTGATCAGAAGCCCATTATGAAAAGAAGGGTGGCTGGAGATCTCCAAATGGGACCAATCAGAATCAAGTATTCCAAAGAGCACTGTAAGGGGCCAGTCACACCAATAGCGTTTATGGCAGTTGCAGGCGCCTTTTTTGAATGATATTCTATGGGCAGGGCGCGTTTGCGCGCTGTTTATGCGCGCCGAGCGCCTTGCGGTTTTTTGCCGCCTGCCGCGGACGCGTTTTTGAAAGAGCGCTGAGAGCGGAGAAGCGCCCGACGTCATTCGTGTCTTTCCATTGTCCAATCGAATGAGGGGAGAGGCGGGCCTTACGTTGTGGCGAGGGAAGTTTACAGTTGCTTTGAAGAACCGGACTCCACTCGCTCACTCTCTCCTGCGTGTTTGTGCACCTCTCACCCTCAAACAAGGTCAGAGCAAGCGTCCTCTTTTTAAAGTTTCTGCTGATATGACAGTTAACAGCAAAAGAGCGCTCACGCTTCAATATTTGATTGACAAGACAGCTGACTCGGTGGTTGCTTAGCAATATGAAAAGCCGCGTCGCACTGCTCTTTTTTTTAAAAAGGAAGTGCGTCGCGCCTTGCGTTTGCAAGCGTCTCTGTCTAAATTTGCGATTGTATTTTTTCTTTATATCTGCATATACTTAGACCTCCCTGATCAGATTCCCACCCTGACGCCTGCACCTCCAAAGAAGTCACGTTTTAAACAGGAAAAAAATCGAGTGCGTTTTGAGGATGAGGACCCAGAAGAGAGACTGGACAGGCATGATACTCACATCACTGCTGTCCTGTCCAGAATCATTGTGAGTACCCTTCTTAATTTTTTTCTTAAAGGCTATGTTACACACTTCAAATTGATTCAAGATGTATTGCTTATGTCTGTCTTTAGGAGAGAGACACTAGTGCTATACCCGTGTCCCTACCATCTTTCACAAGCACTGCTTTCCCTAAAGTCCTACATCGATCTGTGGTAAAGAGTGAGGTGAGAAGACGTTCAAAATATGAAACAAACCGCAAACTCATTCCCATCTGAATCTGTTACATAGTTTTTTTTGCCTGATAGTCTTAAACATTTCTCTGTGCACTTAGGGGCAAGAATCTAGAGGCAGAAAAAGTATTTTTGCCCGTCAAATTGCATCACAGCGAACTAACAAGGACGTTACACAGTGCTCAAGTGGTTGTGAGACTAGAGATCAGTCATGCAAAGCCACAAATGTTTTCTCTCAACCACCAGAGAGCATGCACACTGAGAAATCTACATCAGATGTTATGGGTACGTCAGTGCTTGTTTATTAAAATTCATCACATTTTTGTTTTTGATCAGCTAAAGCTTATGATAAACAAACAATTGATCTCATTTTTGTTTCTGCTTTAGATGCTGTTGGAGGCCCATTGCTAGTGTCAGGTCAAGGACTTGGGATTGCTAACAGTGCAATGGAGACGACGAAAATCCATCAGGAGAACCAAGCAAAGCTGCAGGCCATGTCCCAGAGTGAGATACTGGAGGAACAGATGAAGCTGCTGGCCCAACTTGGTGAGCTGGTTGAAATGCGAAATTTTTTAAATGTTGTCATAATTTTATAAACCTTTATTAAATTCTATTCAACTTCTTTTTTGATATCTTCTGTGGAAAAAAAGGAGATGTTGGTCAGACTGCCTAAGCTAAACATTTTTTGGGATGAACTCTTTAAAATTCACTATTGTAATTTGTATCAAAACATTAGCAGTTGCTTGCCAAAATGTAACTTTTAACATATTCTTACTGCTACTGTGGTTTGGCATGTTTGTATTTTCAGACTCAAGATTAGTGGACTTTGTCAGATCTCGGAAAGCACAGAAAACCCCATCAGGACCTGCGCAACTAGAGGTCTCAGTGAATAAACCTTCATCTAGTAGCACCGCTTTAGATTATACAACACAAGATGAGGAATTTCCAGGAGTTGCCATGGAAGATGATCAGGAGGAGGATGGAAATCAGCCTGAAGTTCAACCTCCAGTTATAGGTGAGCCATTTATACTATAGTGAAAACTGGCCAGACAAAATCTTTGCATCTGAAATCGCATACTATGACAGTTTTGGGTTTCCTGATTCTGGGCTTCAAGACATATCGAAATCAGTGGCGGCAGGTGCAAAATTGTTTTTGGGGGGTGCCACAAAGTATACGTTTTAAAGTTAGATAACTGAACATATTTTTGCCAGACATTTAGTGTCCTTACGCAAATCAGCCTGAGGGTGGTGCTTTGAGTTTGACAGACAGGGTCTAAAATAATATATACACCATTATGTAGTAATTTTGGATTTGAATATTAATTAAAAATGTTAGGAGTTGTTGAAAATTCAATAGAGGTAAACAAAATTTCATACACTTTCAGAACAATTAAAGGAATAGTCTACCCTTTTGCCATATTAAACTATGTTATTACCTCATCTTAGACGAATTAATACATATCTATCTTTTTTCAATGCGTGTACTATAGAGAGTGTCGTGAATGTGTTAGCATTAAGCCTAGACCCATTCACTCCTATTGTACCAAACAGGGAAGCCACCAAACACTTCCGTGTTTTCCCTATTTAAAGACTGTTACATGAGGAGTTATACCAGTAAGTATGGTGCCACAAAATAAAACTTTTTTTTGGTACCATAGGAATGAATGGGGCTAGGCTAAATGCTAACACATTCACAATGCGCTGTACAGTGCACGCATTGAAAAAAGATAGGTATGTATTAATTCGTCTAGGTTGAGGTAAATAACATAGTTTAATATGGCAAAAGGGTAGACTATTCCTTTAACCAAAAGTGCATGTAGATATTGGTATATTTAACAAAAACAATATTATTCTTATAAAATATTAATATAATTTTTAATTGGTCGTTCTACTTTTGCAATATTTAATATTTAATAAAATAAGTATTCTGTATATTCCTATTCAAGTTATCTCAAGAGCATATGCCTTGTGCTTTTACTGATTTCATAAGAATTTATTTAAAATTTGATCCAGTGTTGTTTGTGACACTGCGTTCACATCAGACGCGAATGAAGCAAAGGATGCTTGAACATTTTTGAGTTAACTTGCTTCATTCGCGCAAGAAATTTGCATCACTTGTCTGTAAAATTCAGATGCAAATATGCTTAAATCGCGCCACAGGATGCCTATTGCGTCTTTGCATGTAAATCACTTGTGCTTAATGCATCATTCGGGTCTGGTGTGAATGCAACATTAGAACGTCTTTTGATTACTGATTTGTTAAATTCGGGGATCTTGTGTGTTAAAAAGCGCAGCTGATACTGAAATGCTTTAAGTTATACTACAAGTACTATGTTTGAACTATGGTTTCTGTAGCAAAAATAGGTCTAAGGATTTATTTGTAACAAAACCATGGTCGTAGTAAAAAATTTTGGTATTCAGGACACAACCACTTTTTAAAGAAGAACGGTAAAGAACCATAAGCAAAGTTATCTTCTCAAACGGACATTGAAGGAGATTGCCCGAACAAGTGAAAACTGTGACTACGATTGTCACAAAGTAAAAATTGCGCCCCTGTCTCTCGCAGTTTGGGGCAACAAAAATGTTGGCCATCTTGAATTCGATTTGAGGATGCTGATTGGCAATTTTCTGTCATAATAAGTATTTATTTCCTGAATCAACAATTGGCTAAACTTCTACAAAGACCCTAGCCTGGGTGCCAGCCGATCTTAGCCCCGCCCACCACATTTGAAATACGGGGAAGATCGGTCTGGGGATTCACCGTTGAGGAGCTACTATGCGAATACCAAAACAGGCCGACGAATCAAATTGTGAGGGCGGGCTTTATACGATGATGGACAGATGATCAACAGTAACGTATCAACCACGTCACCAAAGAGCGCGTGTGTTCAATCTGTTTACAATGAAATGGCTGCCGCTGGTGAATTCAGATGTGTGGATTCTGACATTGAGTCTGTTCTAAAAGATATCGACAGAGCATTGATTTAAAAAGAGGAACAGAGAAACGCGATCAAGGCATTTGTTTATGTTTTCGCCGTCCTTTCTATGGAGGACAAAGTTAAAGAAGCAACTGAAATGGGTATCATTGCGATGCAACTCGGCGTGCACGACGAGATGGATGTAATTAGCGGTCGTTGCCAGCTTCTTTTCGGAAGCCTGGAATCGTGACTGCTGAATAAGTGGAGGGACATGCTAGGCTCCGATATTTTTCAAGCCAACGTAATGGGTAGCTGTCGTCGTGGATGAAGTTCACCTATCGTACAAATGGTAAGAGATAACATTAGTCTTACTGTATGACTTAGTAAATACTTAATGTTGTGATATAAATGAAATGTTGTAAACATAGTAGGTGTTGATGTACCTTCGCTAACTCAGACTTAGTATAATTACAATGATGTTAGTATCATTGTAGCGAAATTACTAGCAGTTCGGTCAGGCTGCTAAAGACGCCATTTCAACATCACACACTCCGTTGCTCTGATTGGTCGTATGTCTATCCAATTGAGTGCAGAGGCATTTTTCGGTTGAGACACGCCTCATAATTTTAGCTCAATGGAGCGGTATCAGACTCAAATTCTGACAACGTCAGGCTACAAAGACCCACCTTCTGTGGCCAATTTCTCAATTGTCCCACAGCTGAACTTGAGATGAGCAGACAGGCAGAGGGGACATACAGGGAAAGCATATATTTTTACTGACTATTTTCTATCATGTCACATCATATAAATATTAATTTATATAAAATAATGATTTTTGATTGAAATAAAATAACGTAAATTCTTGAAATATGTTTTATTACAATTTAAACTGATTGATCATCTTACCAGTGTTTAGCATTACCGTATCACACATCATATATTGCATCATTTTGCAAGTTATTTGGGTTTTCTTCAATACCGTTTAGCTCTATTGTATTTTAACTAAAAAACCCCCAACATATTTAATATCGAACATATGGTCTTGTATTGGGATTAAATATTGTAACAATGCTATTTAAGGAGGAAATCTTACATAATTTTATTTTCATTTAATACATATTTAAATCACTGTATTGCAGCATTTCCCCATGAATAGGCTTATAGGGTTTTTGGACTGATCTGCATGCATGCAGCATTGGAAAGTTAAACTAATGTATCGGATGTGGTCTTCACAATCTCGTCAGCTCAAGTGCATCTGGACAGTTTCCAGTTTTTATTCACCCTGCACTTGGAGCTAGCCGCACACATCCAGAACTGTCTACTTGGCAGATCTGTCCAGCTAAGCTGAGTTGCCCAGCATGCAAAGGCACATGCATCAATTTCAATTAGTCTGATTAGCGCAGAGCTAGCTAGAGCAAGCACCAATCCGTTTTTGTGTAATGGAGATAAGAAGGACTCACTGACATTTACGAATGGGAACACTTGGGGTTACTTTTCAGAGAGCACTGCTTTTGGAGTTACACTGCAGTCAGCATGTGGTGTTTTGTGGGTCATCGGATTGTTGCCTGGAAGACAATAAAATAGACAAACAAATCTTACAGACTATCTTTGAAGAATAGACCCAAGCTATATTTAATGTGGCTTTGTCTGACTTTGGCCAGCAAATGAATGACAACGTGAAATACCAGGTGTTACTGTACAGTAAGTAGGCCCCGATATAACCTATTTCAGACAAGTAGAAGAACAAATTGATTTAACGTCATTTCAAACAAAGTTCAGACAACGTAAGACTTCATTTTCCTAGTTCTGATACAGCTTAGAAGAGCAAACTTTGGAAAAAAGTTGACTGACGGCGCTCGGACAATTGAACAGATATATGCGCTAAATTAGAGAAAAAGTGAGTCCAATATCATTGGTCTTAAAAAGTGGGTGGGTCTTATCCCACCCACATATAATGGTTCTGACACCCATGAGTCTAATTTGTATTATTTTTATTAATACTTTAATTGAATTTATTAATGTTGCTTTTAACAGAGGATGAGCTTCCAATCAAACCACAGAAGGATTGGCTTCACATGGACAAGTTGGAGCCAGAAAAACTGGAATGGACAAGAGACCTTCCTCCTCCCAAGAAGCAGAGCACCAAAAAGGTACAAACCTGGAAACCTGCATAGCCACACTTTTGCAACCACTGTGGCACCACTCTCATTTTGTTGTGGTTAAGAAGCTTATATTGCTTTGCTATAGCATTCAATCATATACTCACAATTCAATAGTATGTAAAATAAGGTTTTGCTTGCTTGAATAACACTTCATTTTTTTTCAGGCTATGCAAGCACGATTTGACTTCGCCGGTACTCTCATCCCACCCAATAAAGACTTGCCCACCCATTTGGGTCTGCATCACCATGGAGAGGAGCCAGAGGTTAGTGAGTTCAGCTACTGAATTTTGTCTAGACGCCAAGCTGGCAGTGAAATAGAGCTGATGTCACGAATTGGAAAACATATTTAATAATATGTAATACTAACTATAATTTTCTTTTTTCCTTGTTCCAGCTGGCTGGCTACTCACTGCAGGAGCTTTTCATTCTCTCTCGCAGTCAGCTAAACCAACAACGCAGTCTGGCAGTCAGCACTCTCGCTAATATCCTTTCGAAAGTAAACAAACAATGAGCAAACACAAGTCCATTTTAATTATATTTTGTAGGAAATTGGTCAATTTTGTATTTTTATTAGTAGAGTATTTTGAATGTTGGATCCTGATAGGTGCCTGTATACTTAGTCACTTAAAGGTGCAATGTTGGACTTTTAATGGCATCTAGTGGTAAGAATGTGAATTGCAACCAATGGCTCAGTCCACAGCTCAACCCTCCTTTTCGAAACCCATAGTCAAGCTACAGTAGCTGCCACAGGACAAACACGTCATCATCTGAGATAACATAGTAACAAGAAGTGCTCTTTAGGGCAATATGTCCATTTAGTGTAGTTCATTTTGTAAGGTCTTTATACACCACTGATAATACTGTTATGTATATTATATTGCATTTCTGTCAAGGGGTCCTTCTAATGGTGCGTTCACACCAGACACGAATGAAGCGAATATATTGCGTGTAGTGATGCACCGAAATGAAAATTCTTGGCCGAAACCGAAAACCGAAAAAAGGAAGCCAAGGCCGAAAAACCGAAACCCCGAAATAAATTATTATGCCAATTATTAGTACAATTGCATTTATGGCCATCACTGTGTACTAACTTTACTAGGGGTGTGTGACGAATAAAAAAAACTCACAGTTCGGATCACATTACAGTTTTTGAGGCACAGATCAGATTATTTTTCGGATCAGCAAAAAGCAGGTGGGAAAAATCTAATAAACAATAAAGAAATTGCAAACATTTATAAAAGAGAACAAAGTTGTACATTAATAAGGTCTGAAATTAGCATTAGGTACAGAAATCAAATTAAATGAATCATAACACAATCAATTAAATATATAATTATTTTTTAGAGCTATTTGTCTCTTTGTCATGGGTTGTTTGATTAACATTAATGACACAGATTTAAGTAGGTTAATCTGACTGTAATCTATACATACACTTAAGACATAAACAAATGTTTTTATTAGAAAAAGAATACTGTGGAGAGAATTTTGTTTATATGTGCCCTGTCAATAACAGCGAGATTTTATGTTTGCTTGTTTTTTTTTAAACGCGTTTCTCTCTTATGTGCACTATCGAGGGCACTTAAACGCATGCACATACAGAGACCGAGGGTGAATCCCAAACAGCGCAATAGTCGCTCCACATAAAAACGTTACGTTTTGTTTCATTGCTTTATTCGCCAAATGTATGTTAATGGATTACTGTATGAGACACATTAGCGCGACTCTCTCTAAAGTTTACACATCAAGACATGCTTAATCTTTGCAGACGCGTGCAAACAGCTCGACCGTGAGTGAAACCTGCTTGAGCACGAAGGGGAGGGGTGGGAGACGACTGATCACCGTGAGTGAAACCCAAGCGCTAGCGCACAGATGGGAGGGGCGCGGTTGACATTCATTTTCGGTTTACATTTTCGGCTGGATTTTTTATTTCGGCCCGAAACCGATAATGCCATTTTCGGCCGAAATTTTCGGCGACCGAAATTTCGGTGCACCCCTAATTGCGTGTAGTTGGGTGCTTGAACATTTTGAGTTAGCTCATTCGCGCATGAAAGTCAGTTGCAAATGCAATCAATTTGCTGGCTTTACCTAGCTTGTAGTCTCAATATGTATAATATATATGTATATGTATATTTGGCTTAAATTGAGTAAAGAGCATTTTTTACCACTTACCAGATTGTCCGACCTCCTCACTCACTTTCTTCCAAGCAAGAGCCTTTTTTTTCCTGTTTCTATAAAAGTATGAAGATGTGTCATACAGCTCTGGGGGTCCACATACAGCGACAATGATTTTATCCTCTATTGCTGTTTCGTATTTCTGCCTCTGCTCGCTACATTGTAATCACGTCACTATTAAAGCAAGCTCCTGATTGGTTAACGTGCTGCTAATAAATCCGCCAAAGTTCACATTTTTTAACTCTACTTCCGTCAAAGGCCTTAAATGCTGAATTCGTGCCGTAGGATGTCTTTCGCATCTTTGCATTGACTTAACATGTAAATCACTTGCGCTTAACACTTTATTTGCGTTAGGTGTGAACGCACCATAAAGGTTCCACATTGCACCTTGTAATGCGTTTTTATGAATTGGGTAGCAATCCGATTAGCTTTGCACATTCCAGTTAAATTTGACCACACAAATGCAAAAAAAGATAAATACCAGTCCTTCCAGAAATTTTTTGTGATTGTTGCGGGCAAAAATCCTTGATCTTGCATTACGTTTTCTTAAAAAATGCGATGGAATATGCGGGATATTTATGTAATTTTATGTGATGAAATTGCGTGAACTTGCCAAAATTGCGCAAAAAGTTTTTGCAGCTTTTCATTGATGTTCACGTCGCGTAATTACGTCACTTCCTAACATTCCCATAACATCAGGGGACATGGCTGCGCATGTGTGAAGTAAATGCAACATTTTTCAACTTTCTGCTATGATAAATATGACTTTTTGCTAGGAAAATGCGGGGATTATGAAATCATGCAAGCCCCGCATATTTTGCGAGCAGAAATCTGCAATTTATGGGGCGAAAGTGCGGCGTATTTAAAAAATGCGGCCTCCGCATAAATATGCGGACTTTGGCTAATTATGCATTGAATCATGTGATCGCATAATCGCGTTTTTCTGGAGGGACTGAAATACGATCTACTATTCCTGCGTTATATACTTTATTTCCAAATTGATGTTTATGGCAGGATAGAAATTTTGCTGCATCTTATGTGGCTCATAAATACTCAAATGTATGTTTCTGCTTTAGATTTGACTTTTTAGACTGTTCTGGGTTGTTCTCCATCCAGGCTCGCGTAGGTGAATACACAGCTTTTCTGAAGGGCAGTGTCTTGTCTTCTTTACTGGATGCAGGGCTGCTCTTTCTTCTGCGCTTTTCATTGGATGACGGCGTGGAAGGCGTGATGTCAGCAGCTGTGCATGCCTTGCGAGCTCTACTGGTTTCATCTGATGATGAAGTAAAATGCAGTCATCTTATTTAATTCAATTTCTGTGTTGATCACGTGCGCAAAAATGTTTACATTTAGTTTTTGTTTGTCTTACACTAGGAGTGCTTAGACAACGCTTTTTCATGGATGCTTGGGATGGCCACCTTTCCTCTGCTGCCCACAGCTCAGGAGGATGAAGATGAGGATGATGAAAACATTGATGAGTCCATGAAACTTTCTGCTAAGGAGAAAGAGGAAATGAAGGCAGATCATGATGTTGCCAGGCAGGATGTCATCAAGGTAACTGGGCTCTGACATTGACCTTTAAAAAAGAAACTTGTAGCTGACACAATCCTTACCTGGTTTATAAAGTTATACAATTGCTAAAATTTGTCACTAAAAAACCTTTCAACTGGGCTGGTGAATATGTCTAATGAGATATTTCTAATGAAACTGCATTTCTCTCAGGGTTTTCTGAAGATGCAGGGTCTTCCTCGACTACGATATATTTTGGAGGTTGTTCGACCGCCTCCTCGAGTTGTCCTTGATATCCTGGAAATTTTGATCCGAATCGCTCGCCACTCGACTGCAGCAGCTGCACAGGTAAACATGATATAATCTACCTGTAATGTGATATTTCACAATTGTGAAGCCTTGAATTTAAGATTTAAAGCTGTACAGTTATTTTTATCAGCAAAACTGTAGCCTTGTTTAGTTTCACTGTAGCTTAATAATGTTTCTGTAGCTCTCAACACAAATGTAATGGGTTCGATTCCCAGGAAATGCATGTACGATAAGTACAAGTACACAGTTCAATTTTTTTCAAATTGATTTCTATAGTGCTTTTCATAAATTTGAATTGTGCAAAAAAGCAACTTTACACAAAATACATGTTGGACCTAATAACATAAGAAAAACTATATACAAATAAAAATAAAGAAATCATAGAATATAGGAAAATTATGAGATGCATGGTATTGCAAATATTGAAATGTAAATTGTATTTATAATGTACAACTTTTTAAAAATGAAGAGTTTCGTTGCAAAACCAGATAAATCCTTTTTTTTTAATTGTTCAGAAATCTCGTTTTTTGGTTGTGCATTCCAATTAATATCAGTTCAACTGCAGTTGGTTTGTTTTGATTTAAACCTTCATAAATTAAAAAATACAGCTAAGTAGCACCATAAAACAAAATAATAACATCATAGCGTAATAATAAACATGTTTTGACAAAAACGGAAAAAAAATGGATTTATCTCGTTTTGCAACGAAACTCTTCAAATATATATCAAGATGTATTTATAAAAATGTAATGACATGTCAATACATAAGCTTACTATATATGTAAATATTTGAATGTGAATTTGTTTATTATTTGTTAAATATTAACATCATGTATTACTATAATGTGTCACTTTTTGAAAAAATATAAAAATACACACAGAATACATAAAGGATCCTTGAACTTGACTGTTTCTAAATCGTAAAAAATGTTAAATAGATAAAAAAATGAAAATTCTGTCATCATGTACCAAACTTGTAAATGAAGATCTGGGGCATCATTGACTTCAATAGTAGGAAAACAATATTATGGAAGTGAATAGTGCCACAGATCTGCTTGGTTATTAAAGGATAATTCCGGTATTTAACACTTTGAGTCTCATTTCTGGTTTATTTTGGATGAACTACAGTGATGGACACAGAAATTTCGACAATGGGTCGTGTCTTGACTTTTTGACTTGTTTAGAAGCGTCTCTTGACTGCTTCAGAATGGAAGTCAATGACCATGCACAAACATGTCATTAAAACAACACTTAACGTTCATTTTCAAAACTGTACTACTCACCGAGTGGTTCGTGGTGTTCGTTGATGATTAAAAACAAATATATTGGCGCAATGTATGATTTCAATCCGTGTTATTTGCTATAGTGGAACTATTTTTTCAGATACCTCACAACCGCGTATATACTTCCGCTCTATATTTGAGTCTGAAGCGTTAGCACACTCCCGACCACTTGATGGCGACAACCACTTTGCCATACAAGTACGCTCGGTGTCTAGCGTATAGACAGTCACAATCGAGCTCAACTTCAAACCTAAAGTTGGGCACTGAGCCATCAAAAATGGGAAAAATTTCTTCTGAGAGAAACCGAGCGAATAAACTACAACCACATGTAAACAGACCCTTTTCTGTTTCCCGGTGGCGGAGTGATATATCAGCGAGCAATGAGTCTTCCAAGAGAAGTCAGTGGAATTTTACAAAATGCCAAATAAAACACGACAGAAACTTTATTTCGCTACACAACTTGTTTTTAATCATCAACGAACACCACAAACCACTCGGTGAGTCGCACAGTTTTGAAAATTAACGTTAAGTGTTGTTTTAACTCTTTCACCATCAGCGTTTTTAAAAAAAGTTGCCAGCCAGCGCCAGCGTTTTTCATGATTTTCACCAAAGTTCAATGCCTTCCAGAAAATGTTCTTCTTTAAATATATAAACATACAATATACCAAATGAAAGAGCAGACCCTCTGCTTTCAAACAAAAAAAAACCCGTTTCATCCTACCTTCAGTGGTTCTTTTGTAATCAGCTTTTGAAAATGGGTAGATTTCTGCAAAAACACCACATTTTGAGCAAAAAGCAGAGATAATTCCATTTTTGTGACGGACTTTTCATAGAGATCCCATTCAGAGCGATCTTTAAAACAGACACGGACATGCAATGTAAACAATACTTCCGGGTTTAAAAAGTTGCGGAAGGGCGCCACCTGGTGGATAATAGCTATTGGGGAAAGACGGAAAATCTTGTCATTGGCGGGGAAGCGTTTTCTCTTAATTGACGAGATATCTCGTCAATGGCGGTGAGAGTGATAATGACATGTTTGTGCATGGTCATTGACTTCCATTTTGAAGCATTCAAGAGATGCTTCTAAACAAGTCAAAAAGTCAAGACACGACCCATTGTCAAAATTTCAGTGTCCATCACTGTAGTTCATCCAAAACAAACCTGAAATGAGACTCAAAGTGTTAAATACCGGAATTATCCTTTAACATTTTAAAAAATATCTTCATTTGTGTTTAGCATTACAAAGAAATTTATACAGGTTTGGAAGAACTTGATCTAATGATGACAGTGAACTATCCCTTTAAATAGGACCTTAGCAAATTTGTGTTAAAATATGACATTTCTTATTTGGAAACATCTTTAAATGTATTAAAATGTATAGTTTTAATGCACTGTACGATGTTTAGACAAAAGTATCTGCTAAATGTGAATTTTAGATAAATTTTTTCCCTCTTTGTTTTCAATTTTCATTATATGGAAAACTTTTTCCCCTTAGATTTTGGACTGCCCACGGCTGATGGGCACTGTGATTTCTGAGTTTCTTCCTGTCTCATGGACTCCTCCGACTTCACAGGCTCCCTCCTCTTTATATGGACTGCCTGTTGCCTTGGCGATGAAGCTGCTTCGCGTTTTAGCAAGTGCCGGGCGGCATGCTTGTGCCAGAATAGTACGTTTTTTAATGGGTGACATAAGTTAACGGTATCAAGCACCTATTAATTATAAATGATTATGATACTTCTAACGAGATTGGTATGTCTCCTACTCCTGCTTAAGTCTTACAAGGACAATAAAAAAACTCATTTTCCAGTTCCCCTATAGTTAAAGGAATAGTCTACCCTTTTGCCATATTAAACTATGTTATTACCTCAACTTAGACGAATTAATACATATCTATTTTTTTTTTCAATTCGTGCACTGTACAGCGTGTCGTGAATGTGTTAGCATTTAGCCTAGACCCATTCATTCCTATGGTACCAAACAGGGAAGCCACCAAACACTTCCGTGTTTTCCCTATTTAAAGACTGTTACCTGAGGAGTTATACTAGTAAGTATGGTGCCACAAAATGAAAATTTTTTTTGGTACCATAGGAATGAATGAGGCTAGGCTAAATGCTAACACATTCATAACGCGCTGTACAGTGCACACATTGAAAAAAGATAGGTATGTATTAATTCTTCTAGGTTGAGGTAATAACATAGTTTAATATGGCAAAAGAGTAGACTATTCCTTTAAACATTTGATTCTTAACCTTTTGGAATCCATTCAGCTGATCTCCGGGTCTTGCGCTACCACTTTTAGCATAGCTTAGCACAATCCATTGAATCCAATTAGACCATTAGCATCGCGCTCAAAAATAACCAAAGAGTTTGGATATTTTTCCTATTTAAAACTTGATTCTTCTGTAGTTACATCGTGTACTAACTTCTAAGACCGACAAAAAATAAAAAGTTGCAAGGCAGATATGGCTAGGAACTATACTCTCATTTTGGCGTAATAATCAAGGACTTTGCTGCCGTAACATGGCTGCAGGAGGCGCAATGATATTACGCAGCTGCCGAAAATAGTCCCCTGCTATTGAAAGTTACTAAGGGGACTATTTTTGGCTGCTGCGTAATATCATTGCACCTTCTGCAGCCATGTTATGGCAGCAAAGTCTTTGATTATAAATTATAGATTGCTAAATTATGCTTAATTATAAAAAAATTGCTTCCTCTCTTTAGGGGAAGTTATGATACACTTTTGGTTGTACATTTTTGTAATGAAATCTATTGTATCGCTATGACCCTAACTAGTGTCTATGTGTCTCAGTTGAACTCTTTAGGAGGGAAAGAGCTTCTGTCACGTTTTGTTGTTGAGGAACCATCAGAGATGTTGCTTGAACCTGGTGAAGCTCTGCGCTGCAGTACAGAAGCACTGAAGATGTTCGCAGTGGCTGCTGGCTATGGACAAGCCTGCAATCTGTACTTGTGAGAGCTATTTGTGATCCACTTCCTTTCCCAGTTACATTTAGTTTACATTTATATATGTGGATAACCCCAAAGCGTTACATTACATTATCTGGGAATTGAACCCATGGTCTTTGCAGTGCTAATGCAATGCTTTACCAATTGAGCTATATGAACAACGCATCATCATCATCATTTCAGAGAACTCTATCCTGTTCTGGTGAGGAGGTTGCAGGCTGCAAACCCGACGTGTTCATCATCCGAGGTTGTGATACCTTTGGAGCTGGACAGAGTCAGAGCTCTGGTGGTGCTTTTGACTCGGGTTACTCACACGGCAGGCTGTTGTGAGGAGCTGCAGAGAGGACTGGTTAGGTGAGACTGGATCTTTGTTCATAAACAATAGGTGTATACTTTATGTGTGCATACTGTAGGTTTCTGGGTGAAAATGAATAAATAAATAACATCAAAGCATTAGCACAACATTGATGGAAAAGAACATAAAAAGACTTGATATTATATTAATGTTAGTATATAAGGATATGTACTGTCTGTAATGTCTGTCTTGCTTATTAGTATCAAAATGGCGTATTCATACAGTTGTGTCTTGACAGTTCTCAAGGTACAGATTGTCCTCCACCCCCTCCCGTTTCATGGAGCCATGTGACCGGTCTGCAGCCCACAGTCCTTGGTTTACTCAAGGGCTGTGTGAGAGCGCTCAGCATCCCAGGGCAAATGTCAAGCGCACTGATCTTGATTCCCTCCTACCTGCTGTACATGGAGGCGTATTATTCACAGCTCAGTGAGCAGGTATTTATCTATAAGAAAGAAAGAAGTAAAATGATTAAGACTTAAAGACAAAGTAAGGAAAAGTGATCCTGTCACAGAATGATATTTACATTATATATCTTAACTTGGAGTCGGAATAGTGAATTTAGTTAGGATACTCTTTGGCATATTCAGGTTATCAGGTTACCTAAATCAGGATGTTTTTTGTAATATACAGTAGGTGATAAACACTATATATATAAAGTGCAAAAATATATGTGCTTAGCATATTTGCAAGTCACGTCCCTTAAAGGAAAACACCACCGTTTTTCAATACATACCTATCTTTTTTCAATGCGTGCACTTAATCTTTGTACAGCACGTTGTGAATGTGTTAGCATTTAGCCTTGACCCATTCATTCCTTGGGATCCAAACAGGGATGAATTTATGGCGGAAGAGCACTTAGTTTGCAGCACTTCAACCTCAGGTGTCGTAATTTGACAGAAGTTGGAGCGAGAGGGGGAGTAGTCAGGAGTGATAATGTTACTGCAGGCCGAGGTCGAAGTGCTGCAAACTAAGTGCTCTTCCGCCATACAATATAGTTCTCATTTTTTATCCACTTAAAAAATAGCGACGTTTTTTTTTATGCCACCAATACTTACTCGTGTAACTACTCATGTAACAGTCTTTAAATAGGAAAAACATGGAAGTGTTTGGTGGCTTCTAAATTCATCCCTGTTTGGATCCTAAGGAATGAATGGGGCTAGGCTAAATGGTAACACATTCACGACGCGCTGTACAAAGATTAAGTGTATGCATTAAATAAAGATGAGTATGTATTAATTTGTCTAAGTTCAGATAAAATAGTAAAT
Organism: Paramisgurnus dabryanus; assembly: GCF_030506205.2. NCBI lineage: Eukaryota > Metazoa > Chordata > Actinopteri > Cypriniformes > Cobitidae > Paramisgurnus > Paramisgurnus dabryanus. Next base: position 29,330,649 of record NC_133353.1, read on the forward strand.
ATTGAAAAACGCTGGTGTTTTCCTTTAAAGCAGGAGTTTTCAATCTTTTCCACTTCAAGGCCCCCCTGGTTTCCACAGCAAAATTTAAAAAGCCCCCCACTCTTAATTTCTACCATGTGAAATATATTAGAGCTTGGCATAACTTTACTAGACAAATGTTTATTCGTTACAAAATAATCAAACACCATGAACTTAGTTGTTTTTGCTTATTTTAGTCATATTGTGGCCCCCTAGAGGTTGAGAAACACTGCATTAAAACAAAGTATTGCATTCTACACAAAACAACTGCTTATGATGTTTGTTACATTGCTGTTTGAACTTTAGTTGTCATTGGTTTTCATTGACAGTGAGTTAAAAAGATAAAAGAAGAGATAAAAGTTTCCTTCTTGCTGATTTATTTTTCACTTGGTCATATATACATCAGATTAGGTAATGGGTGTTAATGCAAATTGCATCATTTATTAAGTAACAGTATTTTTGTTTTATCTGACAGAGCTCTTTCCAGCCAGTTCAGTGTCTACAGGAACTAGAATCACTAACCTCAGAAGTGTTGATGCCACTGATAACCCATCATGCCATGCAAAATATGACCAGCAACATCAGGTAGGGTATTGTATTGTGTTCTGAGATGGTCTAAATCACACATTTACATCTTGCATTTTTACTTTTTTCCAAAGTGACTTCCACTGCATTACATCTTATGTTTTATTAGTATTTGTGGGATTAAAGGTGGGGTGCATGATCTCTGAACGGCAATGTTAATATTTGAAATCACCTAAACGAACATGCCCCTACCCCAATAGAATCTGTACCTTCTTTTAATAGACCCGCCCCACACATACGCAACCCAGGCAACGGGGTCGGTTAATAGACACGGCCCTTACTGCTGATTGGCTACAAGTGTGTTTTGGTACTCGACTCCCTTTTCCCAAAGTGTTTTTAAAGAATCATGCACCCCGCCTTTAAACCCATGACTTTTAGTGCAGCTAATGCTGTGCTCTACTAACGGCAGGAACACAAATAAATAACATGTAATATAATGTAGTATCACAAGACATAATATAACATAATGTAAAAAGATGCTTCAATATGCAACTTTCATAATTAAATAAAATGGCCGTTGGAATGATATAATGTTGTCGTATATAGAGTGATGACATTACCTTTTCCTGTTGATACAGATCCAACTCTATGATTTGTAATCCCGGTCTAAGCGCAGCGGGTTGGGAGGTCGTCCCCAGTCTGCCTGGACTGTGCTGCTCTAAACTTAAGACCACCAGCAATCTGGCAGGACCCAACTCTCCTCTGCCTCTTCCTATCGCTCTCCTCCACCTGCTGAACACCATCACCTCTATTCACAAAGGCCTTACTAAAAAGGTAGGTTTGTTTATGCCGTACAAAGTTTTAAAAAAACGGCTTGAAAGTGCGATGCTACTTGTTTGTCTATAATTTTTATTTGAAATTTTTTCTCTCATCAGTTCGGCTCTTTCCTCCTGTCAGACTCCGTTCTGAGTTATCTGCGTTCTTGTATTGGAGTCACGCCCTCTGTTTCTCCCATGAGCGCCTGGATTTTACGTCATGAGCACCACCTGTTGTATTTTCTTCTTAGACTTGCACACAAGCTGGTAACATTGCTTTTTACACAGAGCAGCATTGTTTTGCATGCATTTAACTGTATATGAAGAGCTCAGATGCAAAAACCGTAAAACTTCTACATCAAAAATAAGAATGCTCTCGGCATGTATTGTATGTTCATAAAATACTTTTGATCCATTTAATCCTGGCCTCTGGCCATTCAGAAATACCAGTTTGTTGCTGGAATCTGTTAAATTTCACTCAAATGTGTCTTCAAAGTGCACGTTAGACGAATATGAAATGATCAGAGACCAATTTAGGCCCTTGTGAGTACTTGAATGTTAATGTGGCAGCCACATGCATTACAGTGCCCCCCTAATGTGTGGTTCAGTTTATTCATTTTTACATTTTAAAATCTAACTTTTATCATTTGCAATGTTTCTAGTTGCTTATTAATTATATCTTGGCCATAGAAGTGGAATTTTTTGGAAGTGGAGATTTTTGCATGCACTTAGAGTTTTACAGCGACGGTCAAATTAATTTGTTACAAATTAAATAACTAAAGTGACATTTGTGAAAAATAATGCATTTCAATTACTGACTAATAACCTTTACATTGCCATTAAAGTGAAATTGCTGAACCCAAAGATAAGAACCTGATAAAAATGCTCATTTACAAGAAAACTTGTTAGAGGCACTTAGACACTGCCTGTTTGAAGTGACTCAATTCAGATTTATTTCTCCTTTAGTGGCACAGATGGGATATGACCCACGGACGTGTAAGCAGGAAAAAAGCGCATAGATTCCGATATTCTCAGATCAGTTTCAGGCCTGATTCATATGTTGAAATAAATTGGATATGAATCAGATACATGCATTCGCATCCGCAATGTAAGACAGATCGGATATTCCCATGTCAAGAAGTGTCGTGCGTCATTGAAAATGCGACGCTGGCACATGACGTCAATTCAGGCGGACACCACCCCCGATCACATGACTCTTCTTAGCAGCACATCTTTGGCGCGATGGCTCCACTAAGTGGAATAATGTTGAAGTTTTATGTCTTGTTACAGAAATTATGCTTTATAATCTTGTATAATCAATTTGTCCGAGTTCATTGCATATTGCGACATTTAACTTCCTCAGTTGTTTTTTTTTTTAAATAATTTTTTTATTCAGTTATCAAAAAACCTTACAATAATCACACTGTTTAGGATTCATTTTCTAATATGCACAAAAAAGAGAAAAAAACTCAAATAAATAAAATATTACATATAAACTACCCTCCCCAGCCTGTTGATATACAAAACAGTGACATTCAAAATAACTTTAAGTTACAATACATTGGATTAAGGAGTATAATTATTTTTTAGGTAACATAAGAAAGGGTCCCAAATCTTGTAAAATTGCCCAATGATGCCTTTTAAAAGATATCTGGTTTGTTTCAAGTGCAGAGTATATATCAGTTTCTCAAACCATAGTTTGATATTGGGGGGATTAACCTTTTCTTCCTCGGTTGTTTAAGCTGTCCCGAGTCAGTATGCCTACTTTGAATTGTTTTGACAAGTGTTTATTGTAAATGCTGATATACGAGTCACTTTTAAAAGATGATGTGAACAGTTCGACAAATAAATCGGCTGTAATCAACAAATCGGAATTGTGCAGTGTAAATCCTGCCTTTGAGCGTTTTGCATCTGAACTCTCGATTGTATATTATTTACCTTTTAAATAAATTAGTTTGTTTTAACTTATTGTTAATAATTACCACAGGTTTGCTATCAGTATTAATTTTTTAAACTTGAAATATATTTAGGTCCCAGTTGACCCAGAGGTGGCCAAACACGCATCTTTATTTCACCAAGTGTCTTTGGCTCTGTTGTCCTGGTTGCTTCCTGGCAGTGAACACCTGGCACATGAACTCATATCCATCATGATCTTCAGCCACAATCTTCTTCCGTAAGTCTGTAATGAAATCATATAGTGTGATTGTTTGGTGAAGTTGAGCCTGTCAGGTGTCATTTGATCTGTCCTAGTAATGTTTCATGGCCTACCCAGCAAACATGTCCCATTGGGCCCCAGGTGGGGCCACTGCGGGCAAAAAATAGGGGCCCACAGCGGGCTGCCCCTGTGGGCCCCACTACCGGCGTGAAATGCGGGGCACGTGTGGGCCCCACACTATGGGCCCACAATGGGGCCCCAGTGGGACAGCCCAAAGTGTGGGCTGGGTGTGGGCTGTTTTACTGGGGCCCCATAGTGTAGTGCCCAAATGTGCCCCACATTTCACGCCGGTAGCGGGCCCACAGTGGGACAGCCCAAAGTCTGGGCTAACTGTGGGCTTACTGTGGGCACATTGGGCAAAGTGTGGGCTAACTGTGGGTTTACTGTGGGCACATTGAGCAAAGTGTGGGCTTTCTGTGGGCACATTGGGCAAAGTGTGGGATAACTGTGGGTAAAGTGTGGGCTAACTGTGGGCACATTGGGCAAATTATGGCCTAACTGTGGGCACATTGGGCAAAGTGTGGGCTAACTGTGGGTACACTGGGCAAAGTGTGGGCTTACTGTGGACAAAGTGGGTTTAATGTGGGAACATTGGGCAAAGTTTGGGCTAACTGTGGGCAAAGTGTGGGCACATTGGGCAATAAATACGTTAGGCAAACCCACAGTGGGCTTGCCCATAGTAAACCCATATAGGGCCCCCAAAGGGCAAACTACTGTGGGCCCCACATGGGCTAACCCTTTGGGTTTGCCCTGCCCACACTGTCCCACAGCATACCCACAGTGGGCCCGCACAGGCATGTTTGCTGGGTATGTCCTCTTTGTTTTCTTAAAGATTAAATGAATAAATCATTTTTGCTTCATCTATGGTGTGATTATAGTCAAATCTTGACCTCTCTGTACCTTGAGTCCCTTCAGATATCACTGTGTCAATCCTCAGTCTCTATTAAAGCTACAGTATGTGTGTGTGTAAGTCCTTTTAAGTAACTCACGTCACCCTGCCACCATATTTGCAACACCTCCAGGTCTGTTGTTAGAAGGCGGAAAACCTGTCGATTCTGTGCATGCGCAAAGTCTCCCAGAGGATTCAGATTGATGATTGGCTCTTTTTAATGGGAGGCGGGACTAGAGCGGCCATTCTGACCATTGCAATCTTCCCCATTCATATCGGTACCAGTGACGCATCTTGTTAATATTAAATATCTTTGAAGTGGCTACAGATCAGACATGGTGCGGTTTGATGAGAAACAGCTGGATTTTGATGGATCTCCGTGCTTTGTGATTGTTCTGTTTCTTTGATGTTAAAATAATGTAATTTGACAATTAATGGCACGCTCTAAAAACAGACCTATTACACCAAGATGAAAGCTTAGTCTTTATCCAGTTTTAAAACGGCTCAGGATGTTCAGATCTGTCTCCTTGTTAAGATGTTGAATGATATATGGTATTGGCTTTATGTTCAGATGTTGATCTTTATGATTTTCAAGAATGGTCTTGTGTGTATGTATCACAGTCCAGGTTTAAGGTTTAACCATAGTTTCACATCATGCTCACAAGAGGGCAGCAAAAAATTTAGGAATTTCTTTAGGAATGGAGGCTAACTAAGCTCATTAACAAATACTACCATGCATAGTTGCACTAGAGATCACACTAATATAGTCACATGACTGACGCACAACCAGACATTTCTTCCCATGTAGCGTAGCCTCAAGTACATTCTTGAACATTGTAAAAACGGTTACATACCTCATTAAAGGATTAGTCCATTTTCTTTAAAAAAATAAATAAATAATTTACACACCACCATGTCATCCAAAATGTTGATGTCTTTCTTTATTCAGTCTAGAAGAAATTATGTGTTTTGAGGAAAACATTCCAGGATTTTTCTCATTTTAATGGACTTTAATGGACCCCAACACTTAACAGTTTTAATGCAGCTTAAATTAGCAGTTTCAAGGGACTCTAAACGATCTCAAACAAAGCATAAGGGTCTTATCTAGCGAAACGATTGTCATTTTTGGCAAGAAAAATAAAAAATATGCACTTTTAAACCACAACTTCCCATCTTCCTCCAGTAGTGTGACGCATAAGCGCGACCTCACGTAATACATCATCACGTTAAGAGGTCACGGATGAAGTATGTGAAACTACGCCCCAGTGTTTACAAGTTTGGAGAAAGAGGACCGTTCCGATGTGGTTGTATGTCGAATGATACTAATTAATGTCTTTGTGTCAGTTTATTGTTTAAAATGGTCCGCAAATGTGCGTTTCATATATGTAACACGTGACCTTTCCACGTCATTACGCAATTACGTGAGGTCACGCTGGCGCGTCACACAGCCAGAGGAAGACGAGAAGTTGTGGTTTAAAAGTGCATATTTTTTATAATTCTTGCCAAAAATGACAATCGTTTTGCTAGATAAGACCCTTATGCCTCGTTTAAGATCATTTAGAGTCCTTTGAAACTGCAATTTTAAACTGCATTAAAACTGTTAAGTGTTGGGGTCCATTTAAGTCCATTAAAATGTGAAAAATCCTGAAATGTTTTCCTCAAAAAACATAATTTCTTCTCACCTGAACAAAGAAAGACATCAACATTTTGGATGACATGGTGGTGAGTAAATATCTGGATTTTTTTTTAGAAAATTGACTAATCCTTTAGGTAAATAAGGGAGCATGGTTAACTTACATGCATGTGAGACTGAGTGATGAAGAAACATGAAGATAAACACACAGATCAAGAGGATCAACAAGTGATTTGGGAATACATGATTTGTGCTTTTATATAGAACTAAATTGCGGTATTGTAACCGTAAAATAAATATATTGTAAATCCATATGTTTGTGTCATAGCTGTTACTATATTGTGTGTTTTAGCATAGATGAAATGTTGTATTAACCAGCATCTAGGTCAAGGTTTTGGCTAAAAAGTAATTCACTGCAAATAATTGCAGTATTACCATTTGTTTTTGATTGTTAGGGAAGGCAGCCGTGGTGAACCAGAATTGGCCGCATTGGCGGAGTTGCAACTCAAGGAGAAAGCTTCACCAGGCGTTGGTGTATTGCTGCGCGACGCTCTTCTTCATTTGCCCTCCATCCGTGGTTGCTACCTCACCCACCTTGCCCATATGGAACCCGCCGTGCTTACTTCCCGTGACCGGTACCTTGGCCGAACACCCTGGCTCACCTCTCATCTCCTACCTGAGCTTACCGGCCCGTCCCTGCCCTCTGATTGGCCCTTCTTACCACTTATCAGCCTGTATGAACGAATGGGATGGTCGGCTGGAGGCGGACAGCAGGTCGAATCTCTCCCGGCAGGATCGGTGGAGTCAGTCACTCACTGCCTTCAGTGGCTGCTGGTTCTTGAAAGCTGGAGAGGGCAAGCGCTTAGCGTGGTGCCACCAGTGGCCAAGTTAGCCCGGCTAGCCTGCGTATTTTTGTGCTCCAGTGACCTCTTCCTGGAAAAGCCTGTGCAGGAGCTTACGTGGGCGCTGTTTCGTGGCCTGACCCTTGAGGTGCTGGATCTGAACTCGCCTCCACCGGGTTTGGCGTCTTTTCATGACCTGTATTCAGCTTTGCTGGCTCAGTATGAGGCCGTGTCATTTGGTGACCCGCTGTTTGGCTGCTTCATGCTTCTTCCACTGCAGAGGCGATACAGTGTCACTATGAGACTGGCTGTGTTTGGCGAACACGTCGGGGTGTTGCGATCATTAGGGGTCTCGCTGCAGAAGGTAAAGGGGGTTTTCTTACATGCTATTTTTTACATGTTTACTAGTTGGTGACTAACAAAAGCAAAGTAATGCATGCATGCTGATAAAATGTGTACTTTGAATGGACTGTATCTTGATTTCTCATTGCAATTGTTTATCCTAGCTGCCTATTCCACTGGAGAAGTTCACGTCCCCTATGGAGGACTCACTGCCTCTGTTAAAGCTGTATTTTCGGGTGCTAGTAACCGGAGCTTTGAAGAGGAACTGGTGCCCTGTGCTTTATGTGGTGGCTGTTGCTCATCTTAATGCATTCATCTTCTCCCAGGATCCAGTGGCAGAGGTAAATTACAAGCGTATCCCTGATTGGGATCTCTCTTAGTATCTATCTATCTATCTATCTATCTATCTATCTATCTATCTATCTATCTATCTATCTATCTATCTATCTATCTATCTATCTAATCTATCTATCTATCTTACACACACACACACACACACACACACACACACACACACACACACACACACACACACACACACACACACACACACACACTCACCTAAAGGATTATTAGGAACACCTGTTCAATTTCTCATGAATGCAATTATCTAATCAACCAATCACATGGCAGTTGCTTCAATGGATTTAGGGGTGTGGTCCTGGTCAAGACAATGTCCTGAACTCCAAACTGAATGTCAGAATGGGAAAGAAAGGTGATTTAAGCAGTTTTGAGCGTGGCATTGTTGTTGGTGCCAGATGGGCCGGTCTGAGTATTTCACAATCTGCTCAGTTACTGGGATTTTCAGGCACAACCATTTCTAGGCTTTTCAAAGAATGGTGTGAAAAGGGAAAAACATCCAGTATGCTGCAGTCCTGTGGGCGAAAATGCCTTGTTGATGCTAGAGGTCAGAGGAGAATGGGCCGACTGATTCAAGCTGAAAGAAGAGCAACTTTTACTGAAATAACCACTCGTTACAACTGAGGTATGCAGCAAAGCATTTGTGAAGCCACAACACGCACAACCTTGAGGCAGATGGGCTACAACAGCAGAAGACCCCATCGGGTACCACTCATCTCCACTACAAATAGGAAAAAGAGGCTACAATTTGCACGAGCTCACCAAAATTAAATAGTTGAAGACCGCAAAAATGTTGCCTGGTCTGATGAGTCTCGATTTCTGTTGAGACATTCCGATGGTATAGTCAGAATTTGGCATAAAGAGAATAAGAACGTGGATCCATCATGCCTTGTTACCACTGTGCAGGCTGCTGGTGGTGATGTAATGGTGTGGGGGATGTTTTCTTGGCACACTTTAGGTCTCTTAGTGCCAATTGGGCATCGTTTAAAAGCCACGGCCTACCTGAGCATTGTTTCTGACCATGTCCATTGCTTTATGAGCATCATGTTCCCATCCTCTGATGGCTACTTCCAGCAGGATAATGAAGGCGAATGGACAATTGCAATGAGAAAAAGGCGAAAAGGGGTCAAACACAGTATTAGTATGGTGTTCCTAATAATCCTTTAGGTGAGTGTATATCCTAAATAATTATAGGAATTGTTTTCCCTTCAACATGATTGATCTCTGGACATCTTTGGCAAATTGTAATTTATTTATATACATATGCTTCTCAGTATTTCCTACAGATAATGACAAATGGACCGGTTGCATGATGATGTATGTTGGAAGAGTGATGCTAATGTGATTGATAGTATCTTAGTTTTCATGTCTTGTCATTGCGCTGTGAGTTATGACCCTGATAGTTTGACTCATCTTTGCAGGAAGTAGAGGCTACGCGTCGGAGCCTGCTAAGAAAAACACACTACCTGACAGATGAGGTATTACACCTGTATTTTTAAGGGCCTTTAAAAAAGCTTTCCTTTGCAATCAATCTGCTTTTTTGCATTATATTTCTCTCTTGTTTTTTTTATGTTCTCACCTTCTCTGGTTTCTTTGTGTCTCCCAGGTGTTGAGGAACCACCTGCTTTTTTTCCATCTACCCCAGCAGGAAACCGAGTTGGGCTTTAGTACCTACGAAGAGCTGCCCCCCATTCGTGCCCGCAGGTTGGAAAGCATTTTGGGAACAGGGGAGAAAATGGAAAAAAGGTGAAGGAGAAAAAACTTTTTTATGTCGCAGACATAAAAAATCCTCTCCTGATTGAGTTGTGGCTACCAATTCTCAGTGATTTATGGCAAATATAAAACTTGAAAATTTATATTAAATAAATCTTTGTATGTGTTTGATTGCGTCCATATGTTTTTTCTAATGAACAAAAGATTTTTGACTCGGATTTTGGAACATTTTTATGCTTACTTGCCAGCAAGACTGTCCAAGGTGGCTTAACTTTAGCTGAAATTTACATTTATGTACAAATGTACAATACTGGAGTGGTTGAGCACAATCCCTGTTGGCAACACAAATATTGGTTTTTGGCTAGGATTGTCATGGTAATGGTAAAATGTAGTTTATTTTCTTTCCACCAGTACCAGGATGAGTTTAACAGCCTTATATCTACTGCCCAAAAATGTTGAGATACGACCACCATACACTTGTCAGTATATTTGAATAAAGCACCACAAAAAATTATTTGACCAAAATCCAATTCGAAAAAAGCCCATAGGCTAATATAAACAAAAGAATATCTGTACTTTTCTCATTCACTTTGGCTTGACCTATGTGGATCTGTGAAACTATCATAAAGCCGCAGTCATTTTTCAATCATAAACCTCAATATTACTTTAGCTTTCCACTGTAGTAGAGCCTGCAGTGGCCCTCTCTATCATTGCAGTAGATAAAAAGATGCAAGGCTAAGCGCCATTTATTTTAAAGATACCATAAGCAATCAGCACACCTGAAAAAACGATAGGTGCATAGAAAAAAATGGTCCAACAACACTGTCAAATCCAATATATTAACATACAGTACACAATCCTACCCACTTCCAATCCTTGATAAATATTTGTTAACACAAGCTACGTTCGGTCCACTGCGGTTCTTTAGGCATATATAAGTGAACTATTAACTTTGGATGATGTTAAACAAGCACAAATTAACCACAAGGAACACCTCATGTACAGTCTTGTTCAAAATAATAGCAGTACAATGTGACTAACCAGAATAATCAAGGTTTTTAGTATTTTTTTTATTGCTACGTGGCAAACAAGTTACCAGTAGGTTCAGTAGATTCTCAGAAAACAAATGAGACCCAGCATTCATGATATGCACGCTCTTAAGGCTGTGCAATTGGGCAATTAGTTGAAAGGGGTGTGTTCAAAAAAATAGCAGTGTCTACCTTTGACTGTACAAACTCAAAACTATTTTGTACAAACATTTTGTTCTCTGGGATTTAGCAATCCTGTGAATCACTAAACTAATATTTAGTTGTATGACCACAGTTTTTTAAAACTGCTTGACATCTGTGTGGCATGGAGTCAACCAACTTGTGGCACCTCTCAGCTGTTATTCCACTCCATGATTCTTTAACAACATTCCACAATTCATTCACATTTCTTGGTTTTGCTTCAGAAACAGCATTTTTGATATCACCCCACAAGTTCTCAATTGTATTAAGGTCTGGAGATTGGGCTGGCCACTTCATAACATTAATTTTGTTGGTTTGGAACCAAGACTTTGCCCGTTTACTAGTGTGTTTTGGGTCATTGTCTTGTTGAAACAACCATTTCAAGGGCATGTCCTCTTCAGCATAGGGCAACATGACCTCTTCAAGTATTTTAACATATGCAAACTGATCCATGATCCCTGGTATGCGATAAATAGGCCCAACACCATAGTAGGAGAAACATGCCCATATCATGATGCTTGCACCTCCATGCTTCACTGTGTACTGTGGCTTGAATTCAGAGTTTGGGGGTCGTCTCACAAACTGCCTGTGGCCCTTGGACCCAAAAAGAACAATTTTACTCTCATCAGTCCACAAAATGTTCCTCCATTTCTCTTTAGGCCAGTTGATGTGTTCTTTGGCAAATTGTAACCTCTTCTGCACATGCCTTTTTTTTAACAGAGGGACTTTGCGGGGGATTCTTGAAAATAGATTAGCTTCACACAGACGTCTTCTAACTGTCACAGTACTTACAGGTAACTCCAGACTGTCTTTGATCATCCTGGAGGTGATCATTGGCTGAGCCTTTGCCATTCTGGTTATTCTTCTATCCATTTTGATGGTTGTCTTCCGTTTTCTTCCATGTCTCTCTGGTTTTGCTCTCCATTTTAAGGCATTGAAGATCATTTTAGCTGAACAGCCTATCATTTTTTGCACCTCTTTATAGGTTTTCCCCTCTCCAATCAACTTTTTAATCAAAGTACGCTGTTCTTCTGAACAATGTCTTGAACGACCCATTTTCCTCAGCTTTCAAATGCATGTTCAACAAGTGTTGGCTTCATCCTTAAATAGGGGCCACCTGATTCACACCTGTTTCTTCACAAAATTGATGACCTCAGTGATTGAATGCCACACTGCTATTTTTTTGAACACACCCCTTTCAACTAATTCAACTAATTGCCCAATTGCACAGCCTTAAGAGCGTGCATATCATGAATGCTGGGTCTTGTTTGTTTTCTGAGAATCAACTGAACCTACTGGTAACTTGTTTGCCACGTAGCAATAAAAAAATATACTAAAAACCTTGATTATTCTGGTTAGTCACATTGTACTGCTATTATTTTGAACAAGACTGTATGTACATTTGAATGCGTTACTGCTTTCTGACATTTTTGAATACAAGTAAAGTGTAAAATTGTTAATCTGAGTAAATTGGAAAGGTAGCAATAAGAGGCCGGAAAAGTTTATGTTAAATGTTAAAGGTGACATAGAATGATTGAACGGGGTATTTATCCTTGTTCTGTGATGTGACATGTAAACACATTTATTTTGGTTTGGGTCTGTAATGCCTTAGAAGCTTCCTAAAAACCTCTCTCAGATAGCGCTATTAGGGTGGGGGATTTTAAACAAGCGGTTTTGCACCTATTTGGCTCCTCCTACTGGCTTAACTTGCAATCTCATTACTGATTGGCTGACTTTGCTGCCACTCAAAAAATTTAGCCAATTATTTTAAAGTGGAGGGGCAGTTAGATGCCTGTGATGTCATAAGCATCAGTTTTTCAGATTGGGCTGTTTTCTGGCTGACATTATTAAAAGAGGAATTTCTATGAGACTGAGATGTTTAGCATGTCTAGCACTTTTTGTATATTCGTGAATGCGGGTAGACTACCATTATTCAACAAAGACAAGGTAAAAATGTTTTTTCATTCTCTGTCCCCTTTCTGTCCATAAAGCATCCATATGTCCATGCCCAGGTTGATTAGAGTATTAAAAACTTGGAAAAGTGTTAAATTAAGGTAAATATAGAACAGCTAAAAATGTGTGAGTTAACTCATTGACAGCAGGGCACAGGAAAAATGAGACTATGTTTGTGTATAAGGCTCTCATGTTTTGCCGTCGCAAACTGTCTTGTTGTCTGTAAATGTCATTAAGGAATTCAATAACACTGAGAAGTTAAATGAGAAAGAGTGGAAGGAACGCCGGTTGCTCTTGTTTGCTCCTTTAGGAATGCTTAATTTTTGCTTGCCAGTGAAAGACAATGAAGCCTCCTGTGAGCTCTGCTAATGCTGATCACATGATTCGGCTGACATCTGGTTTGCATTATATATCACAGGCAGGGGGCACTGAGTTTCACCGCGGCTCCTGTTGACAACAAAACAGCTCAACTCCTGCACCCACTGTGAATCTTATTTGTCCAAATTTGTTTTTGTCCAGACTCATTTGTCGTTTTAAACTTGATGCTTCTACAAACTGCAATTTGTGGTTTTAAATATATGCACTTGCGAAACGAGGAGATGTCCATGTTTAGGTGTTTGCTTAAAGGGACAGTTCACCGCAAAAAAAATTCTGTCATCATTTACTGTAAACATAATTTACAGTGGTTCCAAACCTGTATAAAATGACTTTATTCTGTTAAACAACAAAAAAGATATTTTGTAACCAAACAGATCTTGGGCACCATTCACTCACCATTTCATCTACTTCATCTTCTTAAAGGAAAACACCACCGTTTTAAAATATTTTACTATGTTCTTACCTCAACTTAGACGAATTAATACATACCTATCTTTTTCAATGTGTGCATTAAATCTTTGTACAGCGTGTCGTGAATGTGTTAGCATTTAGCTTAGCTCCATTCATTCCTTAGGATCCAAACAGGGATGAATTTATAAGCCACCAAACACTTCCATGTTTTCCTTATTTAAAGACAGTTACATTAATAGTTACACGAGACAGTATGGTGGCACAAAATGAAACATGGCGATTTTTTAAGCGGTTAAAAAATGAGAACTATATTATATAACAGAAGAGCACTTAGTTTGCAGCCTTTTGACCACGGGCACTTTAAGTGAAAGTGTAAAAACTTTACTTAATTTTTTAGGATACGATTCACTTTGACCCCAGAAAGTCCTCGCATACAAAAGTGCTGACAGTTGAAAAAAATCTGATGTATTGATTAAAGTGGCAGTGTGTAGTTTTTAGTGGTGACGTTAGGTATTGCACCCCTCCCTTTCGAAGCACATAAAGAAGCTACGGTAGCCGTCACAGGACAGACATGTCACTGTTTGAGACAACATAGTGATGCACTTTGTAGAGCAGTTTGTCCGTTTAGGGCTACTGTAGAAACAAAATGGCGGCTTTCATGTAAGGGGATCCACGGCTTATGTAGATATAAACGGCTCAATCTAATGTAATGAAAACAATACAGTTCATTTTGTCAGGTCTTTAAAGTACACTGAAAACATAGTTATCTATATTATATTGCATCGCTGTTAAAAGATCCTTCTAAAATTTACACACTGCACCTTTAAAGTATTCTCCATTTATCATAGCTCAAATTAGTACATAAGGGGTTATAGCTCAAGTAAAAAATTTGGGAAACTGCAAAATTAAACCATAATTTAGCATTAGTATGTATGACACATGACAAAATAAATGGAAATGTAATTTTTTATAGCAAAATATAAAACAACCTTTCAGCACACTGCTCTATGTTTTTTTAATATATTTTTTTCAGTATTTCTGTTCCTTTATTAATATAATTACTTTTTCCTGACATGCATTAAAGCGGACACTGCAGCCTCTTTTGTGTCACTTTAATTGACACTGAATGTGCTAAAATAAGAAAGAGTTTTTGCCTTATTTTAATAGTGCCTTATGGCTTCATGCAATATTAATGCTATTCATCTTATGCCCACAGGCATCCATAACACTTCTGAATGGCCTTCCCCTGCTTGTGCATACACAGGCCTACTGTTTTTCTTTCCTCTTAAAAAAAATTATTTGACAGTTTGCACTTCATATTGGCTCATAAGTCTGTGCAAATCCAAACTTAACCAAAACCACCGTAAATGCATGTCTATTATGTCCTTTACTCTCAACTTACCACTTTGCCAGCAGGCACATGAAGACACCTTACACATCCATACTGACAGTAGTGCAGGCAAATATAAGCCTAGGGATATAGGAAGTGAAACAGGCAAGCTTAAAAAGACTAAATTGGTGTCACCGGGTCATAATGTTATTAGCTGGGATAGTAATCCAGTGAGACTGATTATATTAGATGGGGGACATGGTGCTCTGGCTATGTTTCAAACCCCTGACAATACCCACATTGAGTTAGAAGCATGTCGACCTCAGGCTAAAAACAAGCTTAGGAGAAACTTACCGGATGTAAAGTTTGCTCGCGGCAAAGTTGCAACAGTCATACAGAATTTCCATTAAAAGTTATAAAGTTTCTTAGATGTGGCAATCTGGCCCGTTTTATACAGTCTCAAAAGAAAAATAAATTCGGGAGGGATGTTTTTTCCTTTTGAGCAGAGATGTCTTTATTGAGCAATGAGACATCATGTTTCTGCCAAAAAATAAATAAAATATACCACACATACGTACAGAGATTCAGTGGGATTTCAGTGGACTGCAGTGTCAAGCAATACCATAAAAAATTGTAAATTCTTAAAAATCGTTTTTATTTATCCAGAAGTGTGTCATTTCCTTGTTGTCTGCTAATGTTTCACTTAGTTTCCATCTTGGGTCATCATTTCGAGAGGTTTAGTTAATGACAAAACATCCAAAACATCAAATCGGCCAAACGTTTTGTTTCGTGGAAAACTCCCATAGTCTGGAGTTGTTTTTTTAATGTGGATCTGAATATTTATAAGGTTCGCTTATTCTTTAATGACATGACATTTTGCATTTGAGCTGCAAGATGATTTTTATAATTTATTACAGACTCCCAAATGTTTGTATAAATCGTTCTGCAGGACCTTTTGGAGAACCTCTAAGACTCACTTAGGAAGTGTCATAACTAATCTACTCAATTGTATACAAGAAAAAAATATCACATGGGTTACCAGTGGATCCATGACAGTCTTTAAAGATCTTGATGGAACTTATGGGTTCCAATTTTGTCCTTAAAGGGTCCATTTCCCTAAAATATCCAGATATTTTACTCACCACCATGTCATCCAAAATGTTGATGTCTTTCTTTGTTCAGTCGAGTATAAATTATGTTTTTTGAGGAAAGCATTCCAGGATTTTTCTCATTTTAATGGACCCCAACACGTAACAGTTTTAATGCAGTTTGAAATTGCAGCTCCAAAGGACTCTAAACGATCCCAAATGAGGCATAAGGGTCGTATCTAGCGAAACGATTGTCTTTTGAGAAGAAAAATAAAAAATATGCCTTTTAAAACCACAACTTTTCATCTATCTCCGGTTATGTGATGCGCCAGCGCGACCTTCACCTACGTCATCACGTCAAGAGGTCACGGAGGACGTATGCGAAACTACAATCCAGTGTTTACAAGTGTGAAGAAAGAGGACCGTTCCGACGTTGTTGTATGTCGAATGATACTAATTAATGTCTTTGTGTCGGTTTATTGTTTAAAATGATCCGCAAATGTGCGTTTCATATATGTAACACGTGACCTTTCCACGTCATTACGCAATTACGTGAGGTTGCTCTGGCGTGTCACAGGACCGGAGGAAGACGAGAAGTTGTGGGTTAAAAGTGCATATTTTTAAAATTTCTTATCAAAAATGACAATCGTTTCGCTACAAACGACCCTTATTCCTCATTTGGGATCATTTAGATTCCTTTGAAACTCCAATGAAACTGCAATTTTAAACTGCATTAAAACTGTTACGTGTTGGGGTCCATTAAAGTCCATTAAAATGAGAAAAATCCTGCAATGTTTTCCTCAAAAAACATAATTTCTACTCGACTGAACAAAGAAAGACAACAACATTTTGGATGACATGATGGTGAGTAAATTATCTGCATTTTTTAAAGAAAATGGACTAATCCTTTAGAGTACCACTTTTTCAGAGGATGCCAAGTGTTTCTCCAAAGGGTTCTGTGTATGTGATTATCTGACTCGAAACAGTATAGAAACTTGTCACAGTCATTTGTGATGTCTGATCGCTGTTTGTTTTGCAGAAGGCTACACTAGTTTATACGGAGATACTGCTTAATTTGTATATTTGTATGTTTGTGTTTTCTTCAGCTTCAGATCAACCACAACTGAGAGTTTCTGTTTTGTGTTTCACTTACAATGTATTGATTTATGCTCTCTGTCAAAAGAGAATAATGTCTCTGTAAACCATAGTCTCCCTTCTTCCTCTGAGATCTGAGTTTTACTCACTGCCTCCATAAATCTAACAGCAGGGTGTATTGAGATTTTGGCAATAGTGTATTGGTACTACATTTAGCAAGTTATAGCATGGACTTCAGCAAGCCACATGGATGTATTGCCACAAATGCTGATGCTAGATTGCGGTTTGCCCATAATTAAAAGAGCCCTTGAAAAGGCCATTTGTTATGTAAGAGTGGATCCATGACATTTGAGAGGGGAACTCTGAAAGCAAACGCCTGCTGAGAGCAGTTCATGAACTGACTGCTCTTAAACATCACTAGAGAGAGAAACCTGCAGATACAAAGTTCTCCTATTGGCTTGTGCTAATTTGCTGTGACACTATTTTAAAACACTTGTCATGGCTGTGTTTTATTCTGTGTTTTCTTTGTAACCAATAAATCTCCATTTCCCAGAGGCCACATTACAAGACTTGTTTACTATTTCATTGTTTTATACGTTTTATATGTTTTTCATTTAAAAACACATTATTTTCCACATACAGTACATTTTTGTAGCTCCAGATATCCCTGCCTTCCTCAAATGCTATGATTTTGTACAAAATTCCTCGATTTTAAAAGCTCTGTGTCCCCGATTGGCCAGCTAATTTGTACGTTGTGATTGGCCTGAATACCTCTGACGTCAGCCGGAAGCGTGACGCTCCTTACCATGTTTAAAAGTTTCGATCACAATGCAATGCTAACAGAAGTTAACTTACAGGCTGTGAGTCCGAAGCGGGAGGAATTATGATAATGTCGGTCTTTACTACATCACCAATCCCAAGAAGTAAACGGTTGCCTATAATCCGTGTGTTTGTTGTAGTCCAAGAAAAGAGATTGACATTGGAGACAATAACTTGCGCCATCGTTTACTTTGGGGTTTGTAACTTTGGCATATTGTTAACATGTACTAATAAACACTTACACACCAAAGGAAATTTAAAATCATGAAGCGGACCATAGGTGCTCTTTAATGCTAATACTTTTTAAATAGATTTTTGTGGCATCTGCCTCCTTGCCATCTTCCCGCAATCTTTTGTCCGGGATTCCTTGCCTCGGGTTGGTTCTGCTTTACATGCCTCGCTTTTTTAATAAGTCACATTTTGCAGATAAATTCACAATGGACGAGTGATGTCATAATGTACATGTGATGTCATAATGGACATGTGATGTCATAGTGGACATGTGATGTCATAATGGACGTGTGATGCCATAATGGGTGTGTGATGTCATAATGGACGAGTGATGTCATAATGGACGAATAATGTCATAATGAATGTCTGATTTCATAATCGACGAATAATTTCATAATGAACGTCTGATTTCATAATGGACAAGTGCTATCATAATGAGCGTGTGATGTCAAAATGAGCGTGCGAGTCATAATGACGAGTGATGTTGTCATGGACCAGTGATGTCATAATGGACCAGTGATGTCATGGACAGATGAAAAAATAACTAGCACTACTAGAAGCAGTTTTTTAATAATAACCACACATTTACGTGTTATAAAATGTGTTATAAAACTATAATAATACAAATATTATAATTCATCTGCAAAAGCATGGTTGCTACACTAATGAACCATGGTTAATTTTCCTGAAGGTGATAACCGTAAATATGGCTCACAAAAGATATGACCCCCGAAAATTCAAGCATTTTCCTTGAAGCTTATCAAGAAATGTTATATTTTAGTTTACTGTATTGATAAATATAGTAAGCATATTATATAAAAATATATATTGTAAAAGTAGATTTGCAACTCAATGCTTTGATTCAGCTAGCTGCTAAAATTTAATCACCACAGAATTCTGGGACCCTGATCATATGTTTGCCTGTAACTTAATTTTGACTTATTAAGGTTCTTGTGACTCTCTGTTAGTAAAGCTTCTGACCAGAGTACGGCCTAAAAGTGCATAGCTGTGTGCGTCATTACTGTCTGAAACGATGCCAGTATTATTAACTTTATTGCTCTCATCACTGGCAGCCCAGCGTGGAGCCGGACTAATCGATAGATCTTGCATAGTTAAATGAAGACCGCCTCAATCCCTTGATGCTAGTTGACGCACACCAGTGCCGTTTGAACATCACATGCGTATGTTCAATAATGAGCTGTGGAGACTTCGCAAAAGCAACACTGCTCCCTAGAATCCAAATGTGCTGCAGCCTCCTTCTCCCCCTCTTCTTTTGTAGTTTGTGGTGTTTTTATTATTTATCACATAGATAAGGAGAATGATGAGGAAGCGTTGCCTACAAAGACAGCTCAGGGACTTAGCCCAAAAGATATCAGACTGTAAGATGAGATGCAGCAAGTGATAGAATAGCCATTCTTAAATCGTAACTCTAGCTCATCTTGACCTGGTAAGGTTTAAAAAGCAGGTTTGACATGACACATCTGTCTCATTCAATTTGGAGCTTCACATTGTTAGAACAGGCGACCTAGCTGGATTTTTTGCTGTGATAAAATTTTATTAATACATTATGTGAATGAAAATATTGGGAGGGAAACAGCGACATATGTATTTGGATATGGATATTTGCATTTAATATGGATTTGGCTTCACTTTCAACATGCTAAAAAAATCCAGCCCTGTCACACGAAATTACTTACCTATAGTCACGTAATTTTTTTATTCTTTGCACGAATTTCTGCGTTTTTCTGTTTGTGTGTCATTGTCACGTATTGGTTACTCAACTGCTTTGTTCTATTTTCCTACCATTGTCGCTTCAGTTTAGGGTTAGATTTAAAATTACATCCTAACCCAAACCCAACTCTAACCCTAACACCAAGGGACAATGGTTTAAAAATCAGAAAATATAAAAAATAAATCCGAAAAAATTGTATAAACCAATACTTAAAGTGACATCCTAACGCAAACACCAAATCTAACCCTAAACCGAAGTGACAATGGTTTGAAAATGGGAAAAAGCAGTTGAGTAACAATACGTTATATGGGGTGGTGATAGCGCAGTGGATAAGACACTCGCCTTTGGTGTGAGAGACCCAGGTTTGAGCAAGACACTTAACCCATTTAAATTCATGATACGGTCATGAAAAAATGCGAAAATTTGTGACAGTCACACACACACACACAAAAAATTTTGTGACTATTGGTACATAATTTTGTGAAACTGGGTAGAAAAAATATGGTAATTCACATGAATGAAAATGGTACAGTATAAGTGTTATTTAAACAACATAAAATGTAACACCAACACATGAAAGAACGTAACTGGTGGTAACAAATAATTATTTAAATTTAATATCGTCACATAGGAAAAAGTCACACAAGGAATTATGGGAACGTTCGTTTACTGTTTTCACTGTAAATTTTATGGTGGATTGTGTTTAAAAAAACAAACATAATTTTAGCTATATTTTACTGTAAGGTTATATGTATTCTCTTGTTAAACATTATAAAAAAATTTCACCATAAAATATAACGTATTTTCCGGACTATGTCGCTCTGGAGTATAAGACTGTCAACTCGTAAATCAGTCAAAAATGCGTTTTGAAAAGGAAAAAAAATATATGCAGTAAGTTGCACAGGACTATACGTCATGTTTATTCCAAAAATGATTTCACAAAATCCAAGCCCAAGGACAGACTTTTCATCTGGAAAGGCAAGTTATTCAACTAAACAATGGCTCACAGAACAGCAGGCTGAATAGGCGTCCTTACATGTTAACGTAACATTACCATTTATTCACCTAACACAATAGCATATCGAATATACCTAGGCTAAATTAGCATGACAAGCCAAATCAAGTTAAAAAAGGACCCAAAGTCATTCCACATCACTGAATCCATTGAATTACATTAATACAGGAGAAGCATAGAGCGGACTCTCGAGACTGTAGACGGTAATGGTTTCTCTTGGTTCATATGAATTCATTTTGACATATAAATCGCAACTGATTAGAAGTCGCAGGACCAGCCAAACTATGAAAAACGTGCAACTTATAGTCCGGAAAATATAGTAAATAATGCTTTCAATAAACATACATTTTACATTATTTTACAATAAAATGAAATGTAAAGTCTTGTCAAATCCAGCCTGATCTCATGAGAATTCGTACATATTGTATGGGTTGGCTAATTTGTATTAATTCGTACAAAGTTAATTGTGCAAAAACATGATTAGCCTATCATAAAAACACTACCGAAACAAGGCAAATTGTATAAAAATGTAACCAACAATACGAATTACAAATAATTGCAACTTTTTAAACTAGTGAAGGGTTGCTGTAAATTATAATTCAGCTTTATTTTTATAAATTATATCAAATCCTGAAGTTGAAATGAATTGTAAATTCAAGTTGATTAAGCTTAAAAATTGAAGTACATTAAGTGATTTTTTTACGGTGAGTGAATAAAATACAATAGCGTTATAACAGCTTCCACTCTTCTAAAAAGGCTTTCCACAAGATTTCAAAGTGTTACGCTGGAATTTTTGCTAATTCGTCCAGTACATAATTTATGAGCTTAGGGACTGATTTTGGACGAGAAGGCCTGGCTCACAATCTCCGTTCCAGTTCATCCCAAAGGTGTTTGATGAGGTTGAGTTCAAAGCTCTTTGCGGGCCAGTCAAACTCTTTCTCACCAAACTCATCCAACCATATCTTTATGAACTTTGCTTGTGCCTGCACCCTAGTCATGCTGGAATAGAAAAGGCCCTTTCCCAAAAAGTTAGAAGCAAAGCATCATTCAAAATATCCAGAATAACCATGCACGATGGCC
This sequence comes from Paramisgurnus dabryanus, assembly GCF_030506205.2. NCBI lineage: Eukaryota > Metazoa > Chordata > Actinopteri > Cypriniformes > Cobitidae > Paramisgurnus > Paramisgurnus dabryanus. The sequence goes on from NC_133353.1 coordinate 29,352,362, forward strand.
CTTACATGCAGTCAAAGTTTGTTTTTATAGCGTTACGTGCCATTTAGTTGCAGTGATGTCAGAAAATAAAATTTGCTAATGGTACGACTCTGAGTATAGCACTTTAAATAATCACATAATGTCAGCGATCACAAGTGTATACTAGAAGTTTTTCTCAGTATTTTGTAGAATGTGCATTAGGCGATTAGCAAAGAGTTTATACAAAACAACCCTTATATAGTGTCTGTCCCATTGACTATTTTTGTTACTGCCATTTTCAAACATTTATGTATGCAGTTACTTTGTACCGTAGTGCAAACCTGCGCATGGATCTGAACATTAAGATAATGGATGGAATGGCTCTTAGCAAGAGAGAAATGACTGAATGGAGCGAAGCTTTATTATAAAATGAATCCCATGGCACAATAAACTGCCTATTATAGAATACAGCACTTTGGAGTTTGTTGAAAGAATATAGCTCGAGAGCAAACCAATTGCGAGCACTTATGGTTCATTTCTGCTGCCCGGTAAAAACACCTTTGATGGGGCTGATTTTATCTCTTTGTACACTGGAACGGTTTCAGCTGTTAGAGCAAACTAATGACAATAAGTCAATGTAACAGCTTTTGTTTAGGGTCAAATCAGACATAACAGTAACAATATCAACAATTAAAAAAAAATAATAATAAAAGTGAGTTGTAACTTTTCTTTATATGTCAACTTTTTAGAAGCTGACTTGCTCTAATAATGCACATAAGTCGTAAGTCAAGTCAAAACCACGCTTAGTTATTTAGGACAAAACCCTTTTAATTGGATAATTGTTTAACACCACTTCCCTTTGTTATCCTGCCCTTGTGTGTTAGATCGAGCCTCCAGGCGGGAGGCTAATGCAGGCTAATGAAAAGGAAAAATGGCACTGGGTAGATGCAACGATCAAGGCCCTCGCTTAGCCAATGCATCTCCAGGCAACCGGTATCGATCCTGCATATGCGAGCTTATTTTTATCAGGCTTGCTTAGGGGAAGATCATGCCTTTGGAATTAGTGGACTGAGGTTTCCAATTAGTGGTTCCGCCTGGGTTGTCTCGCACCGGACCCCCTACCATTCCGGGCTAATCAGAAGTGACTAAGAGAAAAGAGACCTCTCTATCTGCAAATTGCCTCTAAACGGACAAGATAGATATTGCAGGCTGTTAGTAGCCCTGGATCAAGGAGTCTAAAGCCTTTATGATACGTGAAACTCGCTATGTATCATTCATTATCTTGAGCTTTTCTGGACTTATGATGTTTATCGTTTCTTGACCGAATACGAGCTAAAGCTCCAATGCAAGAATTGTGTTACATAGTTTTCTCATAGCTTCAATGTTTGCTTGCTTTGTAATATTATATGCAATTGAACAACAATTCAACACCATCCCATGGGAATTCGTAACTTTTACAAGGTGGAAAATTCATATTTGTGTGATACTCTGCCCAGTGGTGGCCGATGACTTCTCCTGCAAGGGGCGCTTGGAGTGTTGTGTGTTGCTTGTCATGTCAAAAAATGTGTTTGTTGGGTCATGTGAACCTTGTGCATCATTCGTCTTATCAAAATATGTGCCTGCTGCACACACGTCGAGTTAAAAAGAGAACAGTTAAAGAGTTAAAAGAGACGCGCACCTTCACAAAATATTCACAAGACAATCACCTAACACTAAACTCTGATTACACATGACATTTTAAGCGTGGTATGGTTGTTGGTGCCAGACGGGCCGGTCTGAGTATTTCATAATCTACTCAGTTACTTGGATTTTCATGCACAACCATTCCTAGGGTTTACAAAGAATGGTGTGAAAAGGGAAAAACGTCCAGTATGTGGCAGTCCTGTGGAGCATAAATGCCTTGTTGATGCTAGAGGTCAGAGGAAAATGGGCCGACTGATTCAAGCTGATAGAAGAGCAACTTTGACTGATATAATCACTCGTTACAACCGAGGTATGAAGAAAAGCATTTGTGAAGCCACAACACGCACAACCTTGAGGCAGATGGGCTACAACAGCAGAAGACCCCACCGGGTACCACTCATCTCCACTACAAATAGGAAAAAGAGGCTACAATTTGCACAATCTCACCAAAATTGAACAGTTTAAGACTGGAAAAAAGTTGCCAGATCTGATGAGTCTCGATTTCTGTTGGGACATTCAGATGGTTGAGTCAGAATTTGGATCCATCATGCCTTTGTTACCACTGTGCAGGCTTGTGGTGGTGGTGTAATGGTGTGGGGGATGTTTTCTTCCACACTTTAGGCCTCCTAGTGCCAATTGGGCATCGTTTAAATGCCACAGCCTACCTGAGCATTGTTTCTGACCATGTCCATCCCTTTATGACCACCATGTACCCATCCTCTGATGGCTACTTTCAGCAGGATAATGCACCATGTCACAAAGCTCTAATAATTTCAAATTGGTTTCTTGAACATGACAATGAGTTGTCACTGTACTAAAATGGCCCCCACAGTCACCAGATGTCAACCCAATAGAGCGTCTTTTTGGGATGTGGTGGAACGGGGGCTTCGTGCCCTGAATGTGCATCCCACAAATCTCCATCAACTGCAAGATGCTATACTATCAATATGGGCCAACAGTTCTTTCAGCACCTTGTTGAATCAATGGCACATAAATTAAGGCAGTTCTGAAGGGGGTCAAACACAGTATTAGTATGGTGTTCCTAATAATCCTTTAGGTGTAAGTTTACATGAGACGCCAAACACATATTTCGATATAATGAGCCACACACATGATGGGCGCTAAGCATCGTGCACCCTCGAAATCACATTGACACGTGGACATTATCTTCACAAAGCGAATTTAGCTAAGATAGCTTTCACAATGCATCAGTACAACCGAGAAAGAAATGAAAGGGTCCAAAATAAATTTTTCAACCTGTCTTTTCTCATGACGGATGTAGTGGCTGATCTTACTACACGAAGGCTCGCGAGTTGAATGTTCTGACAGCGCATTGTGTGTTTTGCCAGGGCCAAGTAATAAGGCATAGAGTGTCAGAGGACTTTTTTTTCTCTGTGTCTTTTCAATTGTCCTCCCCCTCGCCCCCAGATTCTGTCTGGTGTCTCTAGTTCCTGTTATTTTTGTCAGCTGCGAGGACATTCCAGCTGTGCAGCATCCCATGGTGCTTTCCGGACTCTCTTTCCATCATGACTGATTGTTCTTTGTGAGTACATGAAACTGTCCGCGGGCAATCAGAAAAGCTGCTGTTGTGTGATTTTTCACACTGCTAAAGGAAAAATGATAAATTAAATGGATAAAAAGTTAGCGGTATCACAGTACACTTAAAAATAAAGGTTCTACAATGTTTTTTTCGGGCTGTATTGTTCCATAAAAAACCCTTAGCATTCACAGAACCTTTCTGGTGCGCAAAAAGATTTCTTCTGGATTGGTAAATGGTCTTAAATATGGTTCTTCTGTGGCATCGCAAATGCCCTTTTGGCTTTTGGCAGAGCTTTGTGATTGTGTGGTGTTATCTTTATTGACCTATTATGACTATTGCAAAGTTCACCTTACAAAACGGAAGTGTGTAGATTGTATCTGGTTTTATTTAAGAGAGAGACTTTCTGTTCATATGACATCTTTATGCTGCACATTTCTTCTAAAAATATATGGGTTGACCGGGATAATGTAAAACACAGCTAAGCCTCATCGAAGTTGTTTGATGGTTCCCAGCTTGGATTCCAGGATTTGGTGCGAGGAACATGTCAAAAACTAATATTATGCGATCACAGCTGAGACTGCACTCAGTCACACATACCAGACGAAAGCTTTTAAATGCACGAAATGCATCTGAGACCCATAAATAACTCACTCGTTGACATGAACACCCATCATACTTTTCCAGGACGTTTAAAACAATGCATTCACCTAATATTTGAGGCACACCTGTTTTTCTTGCCATGAGTAGTCCCACCCTGTAAAAAAGCACATTATTGGCAAGCTCTCAATGAGCCAGGGTTATTAGCCCGAGGTCCGTGATGTTAATAAACACAATTCACTCCATGTTCTTTATGCATCTGCCCAGGTTTTAACCTAAACAACAAAAATACATGTTAATGCACAAAGTGAGATTGTGAGTCCCATATTTGCTCGTGTGGGAAGCAGGCTCAAATTCTCAGATTAAACCCTTCACAGTCAGTGTTGTCAGACTTTTTATTATAATTTTTTTCTTATTATTCCTTAATATTTTTTACTGCAGTAAATCACGTCAGCTATGAGGAATGCCAGGAGATCAAGCCAAAGGACGATCCATATGATGTTTTTCACTGTGAGTAAACGTGTTGGAAGTAAAAGAAAAGGAAAATTACATCATTTATCTATTTATTTAGGGTTAGGGCTGTTGGGTTAGATTAACCAAGAAAATGTATATATTTGACTCAACATTAGGTTAAAACAACTCAGCATTTTGTGTTAAACAACCCAGCATATGTTAAATTACAACCCTATGGGCTGGGTTCATCCCTTTTTGACACAATGCTGGGTTCAAAATAGCCTTGCTGCTTGCAATACCTGGGATAATGTTGCATCAAGCTTGGTGAAGACTTTTATATTCTGGCTCCTTAGGAGACATATTTTCAACTTGTGACAAAGACATAAAAAAGATGGATTGTATTTTTGCTCAGTGGCTAGCAACGTCTCTGATGAACTGTTATGGATAAGTGTCAAAAGAAAGCAAAAGGCTTATGAGTGACATTAGGCATGGATAAATAATGACAGGATTTTCATTTCTGAGTGAACTATTCCTTTATTATAACATGGGTCTGTTGAATGCTTTATTCTGATTGGTTGAGAAATGTTCCATGGGTGTTGATTATTGTTCTAAAAAAGGCACACCTGACCTGTCAAATGTCTTAAAAATAGGCACAAGAGTGATGTTTGTGGTAACCGTGCTATAAGAGAAATAATTGACTCCGGACCTTTGAATTATTTGAAAATAATCTGCATGCTTTGCGTCGTGCCGCATTATCATATACAGTATGTATCTTGGATTGGAGAGTACATCATGGGATAATTTTGATATTTATATAGTATAGTATAGCTCCAATAAATAAAAAAAATAAGAAATTAAAGGTACAAGAATGTAAACAAGGTACACTTTTGAGGTACATACTGGTACTTCAAAGGTACATCTGTAACAAAATGGTACATATTAGAACCTTTTTAAAAGATATTATCCCAGTGACAGCTTTTGTACCTTTATTTCTGAGAGTATGTAAAACATTTTCCATGTTATTACAGTTTTTCTGAAATGCCAAAACACTAAAACTTTTTTTCTTTTGGCAACCCATGCTCAGGTAGACACAATTTGACACTATAGGTGCTACATACAGGTAGCACTTTTTGCAATTAACTTTTTTAGTGCTATTTAGCGCCATTCTTTTAGAGTGATATGTAAGTGGTTATGATATTACTACGGTATTACTGCATGTGGATTTGATACCAGCCAAGTACAGTATTAAAATAATCTCTGCTCTTTTATAAACTCATTACTTAGATGTGATTTGGCTCTGCTCTTGTGATGGGGCCCTGCAAAGCCAAATAACATTTCAACACACAACATACTGGTCCCTTCTCTTGGTGGATGCTGAGGCAAGGCAGTCAAGTGACCTTCTAAATCTCATTCATTTTCATAATTACTACATTTGGATTTATGATGCACATGGTCAATATAAACACCAAGTTACATACTAGTAAAGAGACACTAAAATAAAAGCAAATGCTTAATTTTAAAAGTCCTAAAGCTAATTTACTTAATATTGTTGCATATGTTTAATCTTGAACTGTCGGCTGCTGATGATTCACAGACAGAATTAATGAAGCGGTTGATGTTTTCTTTGCATTAAACTCATTTCTGATGGGTCACTGAACTGATCGGCATGTTTAACCGCTAATTGGTGATTATTGATTTAAATGTCTAACTTAGTTACAATGAGGTAAATATCTGTCAACCACTGACCTCTTTCTCAATTAAAAGCTGATTGGAACCACATTAAAACTTTAATATAAACAAAAACAAAGACTTTTGATTATGGTTTGTAATCATGAGATAATGATATTAACTGAATGCTCTTTGCACATAGTTTACATTCATCAAATACTTTATACTGTGTATATGGAAAGATTGGGGCTACTTGTCACATGGGAAAGTTGTCACAAGTACCACATTTTAACATTTAGTTTCATAAATGTGACCTTGCCTCTTTTTGATATCTTTAAAATTGACTGAGTAAGGCATGTCTAAGATTGAAATCAAACTTTAATGTGTCATGACTGCTGGGTGATCGATGGCTGTGTGATCTGTGTGTGTGTGTTGTTTACCTGTGGTGCCGGTTCCTCGTGTGTTCACTAACTCCGCCCCCTTGTTTCAGTTGATTGTTCACCGGTGGTGTCTCGTTTACCTTTCCCTTTATATTGCACGTAGTCCTGTCCTTTGTTGCGCGCTCATTGTTTTATCACAGTCCTGCTGCCCTGCCTTGTCTTGTCAGTCGCTCTCTGTCTTCTCCTTTGTTACCCCAGGTTTGGTTTCGGCGTTCGGGGACGCGTCTTCACCCGGACCGCTCGCTTGTAGGAGCATTGGATTATACTGACTTTGTTTGTCTCTCGATACAGCTGGTTCGCTTCGTTTCTAGGCGGTATACCAGCTGTCTCCCTCTCTCCGGTTTGCATCATCACCCGTGAGTGGAGTTCACCCATTTTACCTTGTGGATTATATTGACTCTAACTACTGTTGTTTCTCGGAACCGCTGGTTCGCTTCGTTTTTAGGCGGTGACCAGTGGTTTCCGGGTGGTCCTTCTACATCTGGATTACACAGTGGATTATCCGTCTGAGAACTTGGACTTCCATCTCCGCCTGTCATCCACCTTCAGGGCGGCGTGTTTCATCCCTCTGTTGCGTGTGGTGACAGTGCTGGCGTTCTCGACGGAGCGCGTGGGTGGCTCTCTCTTCCTTTGGATCTGTACTGAATTATTGTGTAGCGCCGACTCACTCTCCCCTACTGTGGGAGTGATTCATTCCCACAGTAGTGTTTCCATCGGAGTGAGTCAACGGGTGTACGCCGTGTGTGGATCTACCAGTGACTTGCTCTCCTGTTTTCTATATTTTTTCTAAATAAACTATTTAACTTGCACTTGACTCTGAGTCCGTTTCCTGACAGATGAGCGCGCCAAAAATGGAGTCAGCAAGTTTAGAGAGTCTGGAGGTACAGACCGCCCTTCACCAGCAGGGGGCGGCCATCGACCAACATTCGTCGTTATTGTCCGCTGCTGCCAGAGATTTCAGCATCCTGTCTGAGCAACTGAAAGAGCTCAGCAATCGCTTGGACCAAGTGACTCCTCGCCATGAAGCCTCAACCTCATCCGGGGGAGCCGCTTCATTTGAACGGGAGCCACACACGGCTACACCCCCCACCTACAATGGCGATCCCAACACCTGCAGACCCTTTTTACAGCAGTGCTCTCTCGTCTTTGCGCTCCAGCCCCGTCGATTTTCTTCATCCACTTCCAAGGTGGCCTATGTCCTGACATTACTCACTGGAAGGGCGAGAGACTGGGGTATGGCCGCCTGGGGGGCCAAAGCTCCTTTTACTTTTTCATTTGAGGCTCTCGAGGAGGAGATGTTAAAGCTGTTTGACCGCTCACTCAAGGGAGACATGGCAGCGGCTGAGTTGGTGAGATTACGGCAACGTAATGACTCTGTGACAGATTTCGCCATACGATTCAAAACGCTCGCTATTTGCTGCAACTGGAATGACGCGGCATTAAGAGCACAGTTCCTCGAGGGTCTCACGCCAGGTATTCAAGACGAGATTGCACTGAGGGAGCCACCCACGTCCCTGGAAGCTGCCATCGATCTGGCTCTGAGGGTCGAGTCTCGCCATCGGCAGAGAGATCTGCGTCGCTCATTTCGCCACCTGATGTCAGAACCAGGGGAGATCGCTTCAGAGACGCCCGCCGAGGAGCCTATGCAGCTGGGCAAGTTCCGAATTTCTGCTGGAGAGAGAAGTCGTCGGCTATCTAATGGCCTCTGTTTGTATTGTGGCAAGCCGGGGCATCTGGCGGCCACCTGTCCGGTAAAAGCTCACGCCCGCCGATGAACCTGGGAGTCTCGGTGGGCGCATCGTCATTTAAATCTCCCGTAAGCAGCACCACACTACCTGTCATGATTAACTCTTTCTCGTCACAGGCGTTGCTGGATTCCGGTGCGGAGGCGTGTCTTTTGGATGCTGGGTTGGCCAAGTCCTGGGGTATTCCATTCATCCCTCTCTCCTCTCCTTTGTCTGCCTGGACATTGAAGGGCCAGCATATGGCTGTGATCACGCACCGCACACCCCCTGTGAGTTTGTTTGTTTCTGGCAATCATCGTGAGGAGATTGAATTTTACATCTTAGAGGATTCACAATCGCCAGTCATTTTAGGTCATGACTGGCTATCCAAACATAATCCTCACGTTGATTGGCAGAACAATGTTGTGTTATCATGGAAGTCTTCGTGTTATGTTTCTTGTCTTGGTCCTGCTCCCTCTCTTGTCTCTTGTTCTGTCTCGCAGGTCCCGGCTATCGATCTCTCAGGGGTCCCGGCGGAGTACTCGGATCTGTATCAGGTTTTCAGTAAGTCCCGGGCTACTTCTCTGCCTCCTCATCGGTCGTATGATTGCGAGATTAAACTACTTCCCAACACTTCTCCGCCTAAGGGTCGCATATTTTCCCTAGCTAAACCAGAAAGAGAGGCTATGGATAAATACATTAATGACGCTCTTAAAGCCGGTCTCATTCGCCGCTCCTCGTCTCCAGCTGGTGCTGGATTTTTCTTTGTAAAAAAGAAAGACGGGTCTCTTCGTCCGTGCATTGATTATCGAGGGCTGAATGACATTACTGTTAAGAATAAGTACCCCTTGCCTTTAATGTCATCAGCATTCGAGTTATTACAGGGAGCGCGCGTATTTACCAAATTAGATCTGCGCAACGCTTATCATTTGGTACGTATTAGAGAGGGCGATGAGTGGAAGACAGCCTTTAATACACCTTCTGGACACTGGGAATATTCCGTTCTGCCGTTCGGTCTTTGTAACGCTCCAGCTGTCTTCCAGACCATGGTCAATGAAGTGCTGGGTGACATGATTAACAGATTTGTCTTTGTGTATCTCGATGACATTCTCATCTTTTCTCCCTCCATGCAGATACACACTCAGCACGTTCGCATGGTTTTACAACGGCTATTAGAGAATCAGCTATTCGTTAAGGCGGAGAAGTGCGAGTTCCACAAAAAGTCGGTTTCGTTTCTGGGTTTTGTCATTGCCGAGGGAGAAATTCGTCCCGATCCCGCTAAGGTTAAGACGGTTGCCGATTGGCCAGTACCCGACACTCGGAAGGAGCTTCAGCGATTTCTGGGGTTCGCCAATTTTTATCGGCGTTTCATCAGAAATTTTGGTCAGATCGCTAAGCCTCTCACCGCTCTCACTTCACCTAATGTATGTTTCCGTTGGAGTAGAGAGGCTCAGGAGGCCTTTGATGTGTTAAAATCCCGGTTCATCTCTGCGCCTGTCCTCTCTATTCCCGATCCGGCTAAACAATTTATAGTGGAAGTGGATGCATCTGATGTCGGGGTAGGCGCCGTCTTATCACAGCGATCGTCTATTGATGGGAAAGTACATCCGTGTGCTTTTTTCTCTCACCGGTTAAACCCAGCAGAACGTAATTACGACATAGGGAATCGGGAGCTGTTGGCGGTTAGACTCGCTTTGGGTGAATGGCGTCACTGGTTGGAGGGAACCTCGGAGCCCTTTCTGGTCTGGACGGATCATAAGAATCTTGAATATATCCGTTCGGCCAGAAGACTAACATCTAGGCAGGCTCGTTGGGCACTCTTCTTTGATCGTTTCAACTTCACCCTCTCGTACCGGCCTGGCTCGAAAAATACCAAACCTGATGCTCTCTCCCGTCTGTTCGAAAAGTCCGATTCGGAGAGGACGGAGACCATTCTCCCGGAGGGGAGGGTGGTCGGCGCCCTCGTATGGGGAATCGAACAGCGGGTGAGAGAGGCCGGCCGGGAGGGGGAAGTTCCGGAGGGGTGTCCAGCGGGTCGCCTATGGGTTCCTGAGCGGTTACGTTCCGATGTCATCCGGTGGGGTCACGAGTCCAAATTTGTCGGCCATCCAGGTATTCGGAGAACGTTGGCTGCCGTCCGTCAGCGTTTTTGGTGGCCTTCTATGTCCACTGACGTCAGACAGTTTGTATTAGCCTGTTCGGTGTGTGCTCGTAATAAAGCATCTAATTTACCACCCGCTGGTCTGCTTAAATCTTTGCCCGTGCCCTCCCGCCCCTGGTCTCATATAGCTCTTGATTTTGTCACCGGCTTACCGGCATCTAATGGTAACACTGTTGTTCTAACTGTGGTGGATCGTTTTTCGAAGGCGGTTCATTTCATTCCCCTGCCCAAGCTACCTTCTGCAAAAGAGATGGCTCAGGTTTTGATTAATCACGTTTTTCGGTTACATGGTATTCCGACTGACGTAGTGTCAGATAGGGGTCCTCAGTTCATCTCTCGTTTTTGGCAGGAGTTTTGTAGACAAATTGGCGCCACGGCCAGCTTGTCTTCTGGTTATCACCCGCAGACCAATGGGCAATGCGAACGGGCTAATCAGGATCTCGGTAGAACGCTCCGCTGTCTGTCGTCACAATATCCGAATTCCTGGTGCGATCAGCTCCCGTGGGTTGAGTATTCTCATAATTCTCTTCCCGTTACGTCTACCAATTTGTCCCCGTTTGAACTTTCCATCGGTTATCAACCTCCCCTGTTTCCATCACAGGAGCCCGAGGCAGCGGTTCCGTCTGCGTTAGCTTTCGTACGCAGGTGCAGACGCACCTGGAGGAGAGCTAAGACACTGTTATTATCTAATTCCAGACGAACCAAAGCTGCAGCTGATCGTCATCGGCGACCTCCACCCCGTTACGTTTGTGGTCAAAAGGTATGGCTTTCTACCAAGGATCTGTCTCTCCGTGAGCCTTCTCGTAAGCTGGCTCCGAGATTCATTGGGCCATACAGTATTTCTAAGGTCATTAATCCGGTGACGATTAAGCTTAAGTTACCCCTTTCTCTTGGTCGGGTTCACCCTGTTTTTCATGTATCCAAGGTTAAACCTGTGATGTTTGCTCGCTATAACCCCCCTGTCTCTGCCCCCAATCCCCCCGCCCCTCGTCTAGTGGATGGTGCCCCTGTCTACACTGTTAAGAGGTTACTAGACTCCCGCCGCAGGGGCAGAGGATTTCAGTATTTAGTGGATTGGGAAGGATACGGTCCTGATGAGAGGAGCTGGGTTCCGGGTCGGGATTTACTGGATCCTGGGCTGATCGAGGACCTCCGTCGGCGACAGGGTGAGTCCCCCGGTCCGTCTGGTGCCGGTCGTGGAGGGGGGGCTACTGTCATGACTGCTGGGTGATCGATGGCTGTGTGATCTGTGTGTGTGTGTTGTTTACCTGTGGTGCCGGTTCCTCGTGTGTTCACTAACTCCGCCCCCTTGTTTCAGTTGATTGTTCACCGGTGGTGTCTCGTTTACCTTTCCCTTTATATTGCACGTAGTCCTGTCCTTTGTTGCGCGCTCATTGTTTTATCACAGTCCTGCTGCCCTGCCTTGTCTTGTCAGTCGCTCTCTGTCTTCTCCTTTGTTACCCCAGGTTTGGTTTCGGCGTTCGGGGACGCGTCTTCACCCGGACCGCTCGCTTGTAGGAGCATTGGATTATACTGACTTTGTTTGTCTCTCGATACAGCTGGTTCGCTTCGTTTCTAGGCGGTATACCAGCTGTCTCCCTCTCTCCGGTTTGCATCATCACCCGTGAGTGGAGTTCACCCATTTTACCTTGTGGATTATATTGACTCTAACTACTGTTGTTTCTCGGAACCGCTGGTTCTCTTCGTTTTTAGGCGGTGACCAGTGGTTTCCGGGTGGTCCTTCTACATCTGGATTACACAGTGGATTATCCGTCTGAGAACTTGGACTTCCATCTCCGCCTGTCATCCACCTTCAGGGCGGCGTGTTTCATCCCTCTGTTGCGTGTGGTGACAGTGCTGGCGTTCTCGACGGAGCGCGTGGGTGGCTCTCTCTTCCTTTGGATCTGTACTGAATTATTGTGTAGCGCCGACTCACTCTCCCCTACTGTGGGAGTGATTCATTCCCACAGTAGTGTTTCCATCGGAGTGAGTCAACGGGTGTACGCCGTGTGTGGATCTACCAGTGACTTGCTCTCCTGTTTTCTATATTTTTTCTAAATAAACTATTTAACTTGCACTTGACTCTGAGTCCGTTTCCTGACATAATGCTCCTATAAACTCATAATTATGGGACTTTTTTGTCATACAGTAGATAACAAGTCGGGACAAGTTGTCACATATTTAAAATGTTCTATATGTTTAAAATATATAAATAACAAGTTCTAATTTTTTAAGGCCTAATGCAAAGTATTATTTTTATGCAATTTAGGCTAATTATTATCTAAAGAGTGGCTGTGTAGAGCATAAGCAAGCACAATGTACATTTTGATGCTCATTCTCTTGAAAAGCAGTAGTGCTTAAATATTTAAGCAATGAATATATACTGTTTTTATATTGTTGTTCTAAATAGAGTGCTTGCTTTTATATTTGTTCACAGCCTTACTATACAGAGTTACTATATATATTATATAAGAAATACTTACTTTATAATACATTTAATTCATACGGTAGCTTACTATTGCAGCCTACTACTAGTCTTTGTTTTCATTTTACTTTTGAATCTATTAAAAAGTCTATTTTACAAGTGTACTTATTAAATAAATATGAACATGGCACATTTTGTAATAATATTTTTTGTATTTATTTATATTTTTATTATTTAATTACAATGTAATTATAGATAATTGTTATAATAATTATCTTTAAATTATTTTAATGCACTTTTGATGCTCTTTTAACTTCAAAAACTTAATAAAAAAACAACAACGAGTAGCCCAAAACCCACATGGTCATTTTTAGGATGTTTACATAATTTCAAAGAAGTGAAGTTTTCTGAAAATGTGAATCTTTTTTAAATCATATTTTGGATTACTAATACTGGATACACTTCCTCTTTATTTTTGGAAAGCTTTTAAAATGTTCTGTAATAGCAATCATATTGTATGAGTACATGAGTGCTTCAATTGCATTCATGCAAATTTCATTTCCCTTCCCTACTATGATAGTGTTTGTCATCCTCAAGCATACTGTGCATGTTCTCCAAACTGTATGATTGAAACGAAAGCACTTCATCATGGTCATAAAACCTTTCAAGTGCGCTGCTAAATCATATCTTTTACAGGAGAAGTGAACAAAAAACAACTTTACATTTATAGCATTTGCTCAAGAGAAATACAAAAAAGATTCATGTCATGCATTTGAAGGTGCTAAGTGTGTGTGCTTGACTTTGTAATGCATAAGTGAAGCATCTGTATGAGGTAAGTGGAGATGAAGAGAGATACATCCAAGGATATTTGCAGAGACAGCTCCCCATGAGACCGACATTTAATTATACATAAAGAACCAAACTGACAAAGACACTTTCTGAAACCTGTGACGGCACTGTCTTCCTCATTCATCTCATAGCATTAATACTCATTATTGGTTAGGTACAATTTCCAAAATTCCACATATTATTGAGGCCAGATGGTATTTGTACAATTTTTATGCTGCTTTCGAAAAAAAAACTGATATAAATGATGATAAAATGTTTCTTCTTGGAGCTTTGGAGCAGTTGCAGTATAAAGTTGCGATTGATAAGAGCAGACCTATTGCAGACATTACATAAACATCAACATGCTGTCAAATGAAACGCCAATCAACACAATTCATCTCCATGTAAAATACACTTTAGCCATTTGGTTATTTTCTCAAGTGTGAAAACACTTCATCTGCCCATGATTGAATATAAAATGATTGCAGAAGCATTTCTAACCTCTTTGATGGTGGTTCTTCGTGGAAAGTTAGCATCATTCAGAGTAGATAAAATGTATTACTTGAATTGATAGGAATGTCTCAGACTTATTAAAAATAAACTATATATCAAATAACTGGAAAATCATGGAGAGCATAGAGTTCAAATAAGAATATAAAGAGTATGATCGACCTTTGGTGTAATGTGACATTTGGGCATGCATTGGTCTACCTAAAAACCGTAAAGACAGATTGACCTAAACTTTGATAAGCCTGTAATTGAGAGTTATGATACATGTTTAATTGGAAAAACAACTCGACTTGTACTTCAAAACCAATTATTTTAGTTCAAACATACTGACTTACCTCATAAATGTGGTCTTTGGATTGGCAAACTGTAAGAAAAATGGTCTCTAGCTGTCACTGGGGCAATATCCTTTAAAAAGGGCCCTAAATGTACTGTTTAGGTACAGATATGTACTTTTAAGGTACTAATATGCACTTTTTAGATGCAAAGGTGTACTCTTTTTTTAAAAGGGCACTGCCCCAATGACAGCTATAGGGACCATTTTTGACCATCTTTTCTGACAGTGCAGTTTATAGTAATACATAACAACAAGGCTTTTATAATTTAATATTATAAATTAATAGATGAGTTAATATTATTCAGCATGCCTATGTTTTTCTTCGGATGATCCTTGAAGAGTAAATAACAGCTTGCTTGATGACTTGAGAAGGTCAAGCGATTGAGAGTTTGCAGCATATAGTACTGTATATACGGCACATAAAGGACATCTCTGAAGCATACCAACCTAAGTGTTTAATGTGGTGAAAGAAGCACTGTGCTTTAATCCCGTGCATGCTGCTGAATGCTGAATATGAACGTTTATAAAGACTTTGCTCTTCTCATACTGTAACTGTGAGTCGAGTGTATTCAAATTACACATGGAGGCTCAGCCAAAACCACATCGCTATCAATCATATGGTTTGGAAAACAGAAAATCAGAATTTTCGTGTCAAGATAAATTTGTCAGATTATGATGGGTTTAGGCTTTTTATTTTGGTCTGTTATTTGATATTTAGCTTTTACACCTGTGTATTCTCAATGTTAAACAATATATACACTGTGGAAAAATGGTCCCAAGCTGTCACTGGGGCAGTACCCTTTAAAAAGGTCCTAAAATGTACCATTTAGGTACAGATACACAGATCAGCCATAACATTATGACCCCCTGCCTAGTATTGTGTAGGTCCCCCTTTTGCCACCAAAACAATCCTGACCCGTCGAGTCATGGACTCCATCAGACCTTTCCAGAATCCGCATTTACATTTTTAGCAATTTCAGCTGCAGTAGCTTGTCTGTTGGATTTGGGAACACCCCCCAAGAGCTGTAGTTTTGGAGATGCTCTGTCCCAGTTGTCTAGACATCAGCCATCACAGTCGCTCAGATCCTTACACTTGCCCATTTACCTGCTTCTAACTCATTAAGTACACTTGTCCTCAAAGTTGATGTGTTAGAAAAAAGGGCAAGCATAAGGATCTGAGCGGCCAAATTGTGATGGCTAGACGATTGGGTCAGAGCATCTCCAAAACCGCAGCTCTAGTGGGGTGTTCCCGGTCTGCAGTAGTCAGTACCTATCAAAAGTGGTCCAAGAAAGGAAAAGTGGTGAAGCGGTGAGAAGGTCTTGAGCGACCCATTGATGCAAGTGGGGAACGAAGGTTGGCCCCCTGTGATCCGATCCAACAGACAACCTACTGTAGTTAAAATTGCTGAATGCCGAAATACGATAGAAAGGTCTGGTGGAGTCCATGCCTCAACAGGTCAGGGCTGATTTGGTGGCAAAGGAGGACCTACACAATATTAGGCAGGTGGTCATAATGTTATGGTTGATCGGTGTATGTATATTAAGTACATATCATTAATATGAATTATTTAGCGGTGAATGTGTACTTTTAAAAAGGGTACTGCTCCAAGGACAGTAAAAGGCACCATTCTTGACAATTTTTCTGACAGTTTTCAGATTGTGTGTGTGGCCAGATGAGTGAACCAGATCCTCCTATAGCTCAAACAACACAGGTTAAATTACAGCCTAACAGGTTGGGTTTGTCCTTGTTTGACCCACGTATGGTAACAATGTCTAAAATGTGCCCAGACACAATGTATATGTTGATATGCATACAGTATAAGTAGAGCGTACCCTGCAATCTTTGCATTTTGTGTGTTTATTTTAGTTTTCAATACACAGAGAGAGACAAGCCCAGCACTTTGGTTAAATTAACCCAGAAAATGTTAATATTTGACATAACAATGGGTTAAAACAATCAGCATTTTGGGTTGAAACTACCCAGTATAGGTTGGATTACAACCCAACGGGCTGCAGGGGTTGGTCCCTTTTTGACCCAACGCTGAAAAAAAAGATCTGTACATTGACATTTGCAGTAAATGGATTGTAAAGCCATTCCACACATCCTCTACATTGCCTAATGTTTTTTATTGACTCTGGTTTAATTGGTTTTCACTGTTCCTTTTGTTTCTTGGGATTATGCCATACTTTTACTTTTCCTCTTAACAGCAAAAAGCTATGCTAAGTCAAGCAGGCCTGTAAAATGTACAATTTTACAAAGTTTGTTATAAAGTTCACACGTGACATGTGCCATTATGCAGTATAGGCCTATATATAAAGAAGATATAAAAGAGAGTTTATTTGGGTCATAAAGCCCAAAACAACGGTTTAATTCTGAGTATGATTTAAAGTAATGATGTTATGCTAATCTGATTAGTTGATTGAATTTCTGACCATCCTCCATTGACAAATGTTGTCATGATCACATTATTTGTGCATTGGGGACCCCTCATCTTACACAGGTCAAACCAAATGTTCCTTGCAGGAATTAATTTGAAATATATTTTTTTAGGGATAGTGCATTTCATATTCACTTATTAATAATATTAATATTCCAGTCACCCCATAGCAATAAAATAACAAATTTGTTTTATGATGTTTGATAAAAGACAGCTCTGTGAATAACTTCAAAGACAGGAAGTGAACTCTTTACTGGAAGGTTAAATGGCAGATGTCTTATCATTATTCCAAGGCATGACAAGCGATTCGAAATTCTTTATTAGAAACTCATGTCAGATGCACGCTGTGTCACATGACACTGCAAAACAACCACCAGTTCTGGTCAAAGCACTTGGAATAAACATTTAACATCTTGAGAGCAATAATAATATAATTTGTACATATTTTGAGGTTGAGTTGATGACACATACTGAAATAAATGTTTCTAATGTGCTAAAAATGGGAAGACATGTTATGAATAAGATTGTATTATGTTTTCTGTATATTTCAAATAATTCCAGATATTACTTGTATCCACAAGACAAAGAAATCGAGTTATCGCAATATAAGCAGGCGTGTAGCCCATAGCATATGTGACGTTTATCATTATGAGAAAAATGTGCACAGTTTTGCAAAGGAAAGATGGATGAGAGCCCAATGACTTCAGTGCACTCAACGTATCTAATGATATCAACATTTACATCACTCGCCCATGGGCGGAAATCCCGGGGGGGTCGGGGGGGACAGGACCCCCCCTATCTGAGGGTTGTCCCCCCTAAATTATCATTAGAATATGTGTATTGAAAATAATTTAATGATTTATAATACTTAAACTAGTTGTGTAAGAAGTGAAACAATACAAATGCAAACGGAGCAACAACATAAAAACGTTTTAAATATTTGGATTCCCCCTCCCTTGCCTCACAGTGGTTTGGTCCACTGCCCACGCCCCTTTTACCTCACCACCACACATTCCGGTGGTAGAGAAGTGTACGGAGCCGACGCGTTAATAAGCTATATACAATACAACGTTTCCCATCACTTATCAGTTTATCCTCATATGTTTTAAAACTGGACTATTTTGACATATAAACATGAACATATTTCGTTTTCTGAGAACAGAAGCAGATAAACGATCAAGAAAACATTTTTATGCATTCATGCAGAGGTGAGGCAGAGCTGAAAGTAACAAATTACATTTACTCACCTTGCTGTAACTGAGATTTTTGTGTACTTTTACTTTGAGTAGTTTTTAAAATCTGTACTTTACTTTTACTTAAGTATGTTTAAAGTATTGTTGGTTACTTCGCTACATGTTAAATCATATCCGTTACTGAGTAAAAATAAATAAAAAAGTAAGGTGATAAAGACGCGCCACGGTCGGATGATTGATTGATGGGCGGGGGAACGCGCAAAAAGAACCATGGAGAGGGACGAGACAGGCGCAGGCTAATGCAGACCCTCAATTCAATTCTTACGAAAGAAACCCCTGGCCATTGACGCAAAGCGATTGTTTCATTCAGGTAGGGTTCATGCTCTTGAGTACGGAGTTTGAGAATTGCCGACCGTGTTTAACCGCTAATTTGCACGATGCATTTTTAATACATGCGCATTATCTTCCGAGGTCTAGCAGCTTCGCGTCAAGTCAAACAACTTGAGAACGTCCTCGAGAATGCGCAGATCATTAGACATTGCAGAGAGAGAGAGAGCGCGAGAGAGATAGATTGAAAGACATCAGGTACACAGGTCTGGGAGCTAATAAACGTGTAAAGGATGTATAGTGTATAGCCATGGCACTCATCTCATTATATGTTCATTTATGTATATAGTTTAATAACAATGTATGTTACCAGCAATACATCAATTACAACCTTCATATAATGATTGTATTTACTAGCTGCTGACCTCATATTATTTTTGCTTCAAAAGTGCATAACTCACCTGTAAAAATCATTAAATAATTCCATAAATGTTTCTTAGTTATAAAAAGCTTTTTATTTTATTAACATTTGTTATTGCACTTTAATTGTAGAGATGTTTACAATTAAAAACATAGTTTGAGATGTATATATCCTTCCTTTGTGAACTATACTAGAAACCTCTCCCCGCTGTAAAAAAGTAACTCTTAAAATTAAAATGACTTTTTACTTGAGTAGATTTTTAGACCAGTAACTTTACTTTTACTTAAGTAAAATATTATTAAAGTAACTTTACTATTACTTAAGTAGAAAATTGTATTACTCTTTTCACCTCTGCATTCATATGTATTAAAATTAAATTTGCGTCCGTTCATAGAGAAAGAGAAACGTTTTCTATCTGTACCCATTTCCTTGCAAGTACAATTTTGCCTGTATTATTGGTGTCCCCTTCAAAAATTGTTCTTGAAAAATTTTATGTTTATTGTCCCCCCCAACATTTAGATGAGATTTTCGCCCCTGCACTCGCCATGTGGACAAGTTAGACATGGGTCCTACAACCATGTGTTTACTTTATACCCAAGATATTAACATTACTAACTATTAGTTTCGTTAAATATCTTGAAAATATAAAGAGTTTGGTTCCAAAACGAGATAATTCTGTTCTCTTTTTTAAAAATTTCAATCCTAGATTTAGTTAAAAATTGAGATATTGAAAAAGCTTTGGATGTGTGAAATTATAGAATGTAAGATGTGGTTTATTTATTTTTATTTAATGTAATTATTTATTTGTATTTTATTTTATTTGTTTATTTTTAAATCCTACCTGGGGTAAGGGGTTGTGTTTTTTTCTGTTTTAAATATTTTGTAAAATCTCAATAAAGACTTGTTCTAAAAGTTTTTTTATTGTACATTTATTTTTTATTGTTTTTTTATTGTTTTGACTGTTTTGTTTTGATTTAAGCCTTCATAACTAAAAAATACATCTAAGTAAAACAATAAAACATAACATAATAATAAACATGTTTTGACAAAAAAATCTTTTTTTGGAACCAAACTCTTCATATATTACTTGTTGCAATTAACCTTAACATTAAGTTTCCTACAGAATATATCTAGTAAACTTAAAAATTTTCATTTATTATTTATTATTTAAATTTGTTTTGATTCACATATAGTTTCTGGTCACAACGTGTATAAATCATAGACTGTAAAAAAAGATATAAATATATACACATATACATGTTTTAATTGCCTCTATAAGGCTATTTAATTGTAGTCCTATATATTTTATAGTGTATAAACGCAAATACTTGATCGCACAAAAAAAAAATACTTGCTTGCAGTACTTACAGTAAAGTATTCGCTATATTCACTGAACTAAACTTGTGATTACAGTAATAGAGATTTTTAACAGTATTTGTCAAGTGTGTTGTTATGTACAATAAACATGTATTTTTCTGTAAGCAGATCTCCTGGATGTTGTGTTTTCCATTTTTTAAGGTAGTGTCTAATGGATGCTTTGTAGTGTTTTATATAATAGACGTATGTGTGTATGATTTGAAAGCTTAGTTTGATTTTGAGTACAAGTGAAATGGTTTTGAAGGAATTGTTTGATTTTCCTAGAAGAGTCAGGGGTTCTGTGAACTTTGTTTAAAATTGGGATTTGTGTTTAAGGTTTTGAGAAAATGAGTGATGGTTTCAAAAAATGTGTTTTAGCAATTCAGAAATCTGTAATAAAGTTAGGCTATGCTACGTAAATAACTGGCATTAGGACCGAGAGGCAGTCCCGCAGGAGCAGTATTTGTGTGCGTGTGTGTGTGTGTGTGTGTGAGAGAGAGAGAGAGAGAGAGAGAGAGAGAGAGAGAGAGAGAGAGAGAGAGAGAGAGAGAGAGAGAGAGAGAGAGAGAGAGAGAGGCTGCAGCATCAGCATCATAATAAATCACAGCAGCTTTGAGGCGCGAGCAGTAAGGCGAGCAGGCGCGAACTTTCAGAGCTGGATGGTTACGCAAATACGCTTTTATTATTATTAATATTAATCTTTTCCAACCCAAGGAATAAAGAAACTGGACAGCGATTAGGTTTACTTTATCTCCAGGATCCTTTTTAAGGAGCCATGGATTATAAAACTCGACAAACTTCTGCGAAACTCGCGTTTCTCATCTTTACAGGTAAGTGTTTCACGTTATACCTTATGAAGTTTATTGACGTAAAATCCGTTCAGATTAAATGCTTTCGGATAGTTTAGATTAAATCCACTCCATCTATTGTCATTAAACAATGCGTATTATACAAGTGGATGTTGTGTATAAAATGATGAACCCAGCTAACAGGTTTAGGCTAGTTGTCCTGCTTTTCACAGAGGGTGTGTGATGTCTGAAGTTACTATTTCAAAAATAACTATCAAAAGTAATCAGTAGGAATAAACAAATGATTTCAGATGAACAGGACTTTACAATGCTTATACGTTCATCATTTTCTCTCAGTTAAATTAACGTATTTTTTTCGCGGCATAAAATCCTATGACGCATCAGACGGGCAAACATTTGCTGACATAGACTAATTAAATAAAGTAATCTTAAGAATTAGATAATAGGCTACTGGATAGAAGAACAATGTTTTCTGGCACGAGCAGGGTTGAAGGCAAACAAGGTGAAGCTGTGGACAAAACTTTGGCCAAAAGAGTTTAATTTCAGCCTTCCTAAATAGGTCCACGTGTTAGATCTTAGTTCAAGATTAGATACAGACTTCATCTCATCAAAATGTTGATTGTCATATACAGTAATCCTATTTTCTAACTCTCTTTATGGATAAACATGAAACACATGATTCAATGAGGCATCATTATACAATGATAAGGACCCCTAAAATGAACTGCAAATATTTACATTTGTTTCCCAAATACTGGTAGCAATGCATTTCCCCTCTGCATTATCTACAACAGCACCTATGTCATTGTTCACAATTATCCCTTTCTGATTTCCATGAAAATCAAACCCATGACCTTGGAGTGCTCAACTAGTTAATCTATAGCTCCAGTGTAAGTAATTTACAGCTCCAATGTATATATTGTTGTTCACACATGCAGTGGAAGACTGAATTTGTTTAGTGTAAAAACAGTCCAAACAAATAGAGAAGTTGGTGAAAAATATTTGAGGTTTGAGGTTTTATTTGATGTTGGAAGTTTGTTGGATGTGGCTAAATCATGTAATCAATTTGTTGTTTTGAGAAGATTTATTAGATTTTCAACCCAGCATTGGATCAAAAAAGGACAAACACAGCCATTGGGATGTTTATTTTTGAACGTACAATGGATTAAAAGAACCCAGCATTTTAGGTTAAAACAACCCAACATATAGGTTAAATTACAAATTGAATCCCTTTTTTAATCCAACGATGTGTTGAAAATTACCCAGCATTTTATCTGATCTTGTTCAAGTTTTTGTCTGACAAATTGACCTTATCATTGTGAGTTCAATGCATCCTTGTGTTTGTTTTCAATAAGGCAGGAGCATTTATGATTTATGTAATGATTGCATTACATAGTATTACAGTATCACTTTGATCAGATAGTGTACAGGCTTCATTGTTATTTAGCAATTGAGAAAAATGGTCCAGGCACACATGTTCTGATCATAATGGATTGTACACCATTTTCCTCGAACTATAGCTTAGCAGTATTCAGCAATCTTCCAATTTTGCATTCAATGCACGCATTATGTACTGCACTGTTTTGTCAGCGTCTAACATATTTATTTACTTATTTATTCATATCCTTCTTGGCACACAAATACAATCGGGGTTACTTTGCATTTATACTTCTGCAAATCTCTGTTGCGTTTTGCTTTTAGCAAGATTGAATAGGCAGATGTCAGGACTGAGGCAAAAACGAAACCCATTTTGAAGTTACTGAAGGCGCATGTGTGTAGTTGAATACTTGAATACTTTCAATATTTCATTTGAAGTTTTCATTCATTTATCTTTCTTTAATGAGAATGTTTTAAGCTAAATTAATTCACCTATGGGCTATACAAAAACAGATAAAACTGTTGACGTGGCTACAGTTACATTAAATATGGAGCACAGCTCTTAGATATGATGTATTATGAGTCTGCCCTGTCAGCTTATAGTCAGCTTTGAGGACATTTTACTGGAGGATTGTAAATGTCAGTGCTTTTCATGTACAGTACTATTATAAGACTGCACTATATATACTGTAATACTATATTTATATAGTATAAATGTCAATTTATGTTTCCATTTAAAGAGCACCAATTATCTGATTCATGATTTTACATTTCTTTGCTGTGTAGTAGGTGTGTATTAGTACATGTTAACGATATGGAAAAGGTACAAACCCCAAAGTAAACAAAGAGATTTATTTTTCCAACATAAATCTCTTTTCTTGGACTACAACAAACACACAGACTGTAGGCAACAGTTTACGTCCTGGGATTGTTGACGCATAAAAGACCGACATTATCATAATTACTCCCGCTTCGGACTCTGTAACTTAACTCATGAATCTTTCAAACATGGTTAGGAGCGTCACATTTCCGGTTAACGTTTATTTATTTGTAATAATTATGTATTTAGGCCAATCACAACATACAGATTTTCTGGCCAATCAGGGACATAGCCCTTTTCAAATCAATGAGTTTTGTACATGAATCAATGTGTTTCAGTAAGAGAGGGAAATCTGGGGCTACAAATGTATTGTATGTGGAAAATAATTGTAACCATAAACCACGTTTATCTGAAATAAACATGGAGAAATTCATTGATAAAGCCTGATTTACCTATTAGAGCAGCAACCTCTTTACAAAACACAAACAATAAGCAAGAATGTGTCTAAACCATAGACTATAAAAAAGTAGTTAGTGTCTGTGACCCATATGTGAAGAGCATTTTTGAAGCTTAAAGTAGGCGTTGCCTGCTGTCGCCATCTTTGCCGTGCGTCACCGCGCATCACTTGTGGATAACAGAAAATGGGTAAAGAGGTGGGACATGGGTGAAGCTGAGGTTCTGGTTGTTGAAACCACGCCCCCTTAGCTCGATTCTAGTGACAGCAGTGGCAGTTCACCTGTCACTTAAAGCCGCTCTATGCTATTTGGCGTTTTTGTCAAACAGCGACCCCTAGAGCGCCTGAGAATACTTGGAACTGTCGTAATTTCCCACTCTAGTACTCCAAAGATAATGACCAGGTAATGTTTCACAATTTCATATGAATATTAGGCTACTGCATAGTCTACTAAACTACAGATGATGGTGATAGGCGCATAATAAGAAGTTTATTCCAAGTGTAAAGTGCATATAATAATAAAATACCGCGTTTGCTAGCTTATAATGTTTTAACATGATTGCAGCTAAATCACAATTAAACATTACAAAATGCCATGACAAAGTTAATTGTGTACGTTGCATTATCTCATAACATTGTTCGTTATAATGTCACTATACATGATTATAGCTATTTATCATAATAGTTTGCAAATTGTGCATGTTCACACTATTAACAACCTCTAGGCTTATGTATGTCCTAATAATTATGTGAGATATTGACAACTGTTGTCATGATAATCGCATGACATACTACAAGCAAACGCAACAACATACAACATAGACCGCAAACAAGTTTACAAATGAGAGATTTACTTACTAGTCCATCATCAAGATCGCCAGATCAGCATCCCTCCAGTGCTGTCTTTAAGCTCACCCCAACGAGTAAAAACCTGACCGAGTGGGACTCTTGTCCGGTTCCTAACGCGGTCAGATTCTCTTTTCCTACTCGCTTCCGAACGCGCTTTCTTAACTTTTAAATTGTTTAGCATCACGTCTCAAATTCGCGCGTGCAGTTGTTGTTATAGGCTTGATTGACTTCATGCAGCGCTGCAAGAACCGACCGCTGGATGACGTCAAAGTGCCGTCTCGGATCATTCTCGCGGTACTTTGACGTCATCCGGCGGTCGGTTCTTGCAGCGCCACATGAAGTCGAACAAGCCTAACGTGTGTGACGTCGTTGCCGTAAAGCAAGTCGTGCTTCTCGCGAGATTTGTCAGGGGCGGTTCTCTCAAGCTTGCATTGCTGG
Source organism: Paramisgurnus dabryanus (assembly GCF_030506205.2). Taxonomy (NCBI): domain Eukaryota; kingdom Metazoa; phylum Chordata; class Actinopteri; order Cypriniformes; family Cobitidae; genus Paramisgurnus; species Paramisgurnus dabryanus. Next base: position 29,377,165 of record NC_133353.1, read on the forward strand.
TTTTGGTAGCGGCGTCCTCCCCGAGCTTCAACAGGAGGATGATTCGCCTTACTATGACTTTGTTTACCACCGAAATAACTTAAGTTATTTGTACTTTGTTGACGACGATGCCTAGCAGGTTGGTCCTATAAAACTCTGTGGCTGTCATGTCTTGCCATATCCAAACATCCTTCTTGGATATGAAATTGTTTAACTCCAAAAGTTGCTCTTTTTTAATAAACTTGCTATCAAAACTACTTAAAACACTATCTAAGGCTGCATTGAAAAGTAACTTCGCATTTGCTGCCGTGAAGGATAAACAAAACTGCTTCGGTTTGTCGCATAGACTTCGTCATCTTCTTGCTGCCCCCAATCCGTTCTGTGATTAGTTTCCTATTTCAGGGGAAAAATTGTTCCATAGTTTCCATGCTAGACTTGCAGCGTAAATAAATTTGCACGCAAGGCAGCATGGGAAACCCAGGCTAAGTTACCACAGACATTTTTAAGACATTGCTGTGGTGGTTATTTAAAGACATTTTACAGGTCAAGTATGCGTTTATTGATAAATAATGCATATTCGTGGAACATTTCTCAACCATCAGACCAAAGCATTCAACATCCCAGAGGTATAAACATACAATAAACAGAAATACAGCTTATTTGTCTTTTATGCGTATAAGATCTTTTTCAATCTGCGCAGCAGAGGTGCAGAGGCATTAAACAGAAAATGTCTTACATTTTGAACAAACAATGTCCAGCAACTTTTTGCTGCCGTTTGACATGAGGCACTACAAAAACAGGCACTGACAAATGAACTCAGCTTTCCTGTGATGTGTTTGATGAATTCTATATTTACAGTACAGTGTTAAATGTCTTTGAGGTTTCTGAGAAAACTGCACTCCATCTATACTTCTAATACCAATGAATTAGATAAATGACCATACGTCAACTGTCATCAGAGAAAGGTTTTATTGTGTGAAGTGAGTGCTTGTGTAAGTGGTGCTCAGCATGAATCTTCTAAAGGAACTTAGACAGCTTGTTTGCTGGATTGGACTTTCTTTGCAGTGACAGCAGCATAATCGTCCAGAAATTACAGCTCTGAATGTCTAAAAACAGTGTTTGCTTCAGACAGGTGCAATAAGTGTTGAGCACTGCGTTTCACAGAAATTTTGCTTTGTTTTTTCGTCACTTACAATTCAGTAATCTGTATACTTGCAAACACATCAAGTGCTTTACGGTCATTGAATGCTGTCAAGAGTTGCATGGTGCTGCAGTCATCTTTGGCTCATGCCATAAAATAGTTTTGATACCTTTGATACCTACTATCGTGTAAGACAATACCTGTAAGATTGATGTTAAATATAAATTATGTTTTATTTAAGGCCACATGTTATTATGTAGTAAAAACCTCTCACACCTGTTACTTACAATAATATCGAATGTATTTGATATACTGTAAAAGGTAGTTTGTGATGTGAGGTGCTGTGATCTAACAACTTTTTTTGTCTAGAGATATCATCTGAGGAGCTCAAATGCAAAGTCGCTAAACACCACCCTTTACATCAAAAATGAGATAATGATATTAACCAAATGCTCTCGGCATGTATTATACTTATTTTATAGAATCTGCTAAACCCCACTGACTTTTTAGCAAAGTACATCACGTGCATAGAATCAAACTGGATGAACAACAGTGCGCGAAAAGACCAAGGATCACATTCAAATTTGGGTCCCTTTTGGTTTAGCTTTTTTCATTTTACATTCTGATTTTTATTATTTACAATGTTTCTTGTTGCATCTTCAGTGATTTTGAAACTGTTAACTTTGTCTTTTCAAAAGAAGTGGCTGTTTTTGCCAAAAACGCTTGTGCACTTAGAGGGTTTTGAAGCGAAAGACAGTTAAATGTGTTTGACCAAAGTGAATTTGTGAAAATAAGACATTTCAGTTACTGACTAATAACCTTTTCCTTGCTATTAAAGTGAAATTACTAAACCCAAACATAAAAGCCTGATTAATAAAAAGGCTCATTTACAAGAAAACACATCAGACGCATTAAGAGGGTTTTGCATCTGAACTTCTCATTTGTTTCCTCCTTTATACTGTGGTATAAATTAGGGATGCAATCAGTGTTGGGTAAGTTACTCAAAAAAGTAATTAATTACTAGTTACTAATTACATCTTTAATCATGTAATTAGATTACTTTACAAATTACTCTTTCCAAAAAGTATTTAATTACTTATTACTAATTACTTTCTAAATCCTATTTAGTACATGATACAAGGATAGGCTTGAAATGGCTCGAAAAAATAATATATAAAAGTACATCAATTATTCTGGTCCCACTTTAGGGTCAATCATCTCTATTAACTAACTAACTACTTTTGCCTCAATATACTCCAAATACTGCTTATTAATACTAAAGAAGTTGTTAATTTTAAGTATTGGTAGAAATGGGGAGGGTTAAGGACGTAGAATAAGGTTTTGCAGAATCAGATATGTGCTAAGCATTAATAAACAGCCAGCATCTCATTAATATTAATGCTAATAATCAACCAGTTAATAGTGAGAATTTTAAACTTAAACCATGTTAAATCCACCTTTGTATTACAGTTAACATAATAGTTTTAGAGTCCATACACAGTATTTAGTTACATCAGAAGTAACTGTAATTAGATTACAAGAAAAATAAGAGTAATCCCTTACTTTACTTTTTCAAGGGAAAAGTAATTTAATTACAGTAACTAATTACTTAGTAACTAGTTACACCCAACACTGGATGCAATGAAAGTAAAATTCTTGGCCGAAGCCAAATAAAATGAAAAATTTGATCGAATAAAGATCTACTAAACAAATTTTTATTTATTTTTCATTTTCCTAATTATTTTGCCAATTTTCACCCTTTTCTGACCCTCTTTGCCGTTATATGACATGAGATGAAGAGCTAAAGTTTCTCGCTTTCTGTGCTTGTGCATTCAGCAGATACCCAGTATCGCTGTCGCTGTGTCTTTCTCATGCGCTGCATGGTGTTCAGGATGTCTTAATTTTAAATGATAAAGGAAACTTGTAGTGCTGTATGTTTTTGCGTCTTTCTCTGACATTTTAAAATGCTTTCATCAAATATCAAATATGTTTGCTGCATTTGCACATCTCTCACTCTGTGCTTGATATTATTTGATTGTGTCATCAAAGACCTCATTGTTCGGTAAAATTTATTTGGCCTTTTTACTTGTTTTTGCTATTTTCAGTTGACGAAACATTTTGTGCATCCCTAGTATAAATTGTTGTGCGTGTTTGTTCGCTGAGTACATCTTTTAGATTATAAAAGAACAGTTAATCTGTTTGGTTGGCTTGACCCAGACATGTTCAACCTGATACTGCGGGTCAATATGTTTTTGACATCTGGCAGTGTAGATTGTTATCAGCTATATGGTTTAGTTGATGACTAAATTATTATGTCAAGTGCTTTTCCTACAGTCACATTGAATCTGATAAGGATGTGCAAATTAATCATCTTAAAAGTTTTTGTTTAGGAAAGAACTGCCTCTGTATAGAACAATTACACTATAGATTTTGACAAACATATGATCAGTTATTGAACAGATGGCAAAGAAATAAAGATTGTTTTTGCTAATTTATAGTTATAACATATTATTCTTATTGGTTAATCAACAAATGCATATTAGTAGCCTGAACAAAGGAAGATATTTTGAGGAATATAATAAGAGGCCACATTGACTTCCATAGTACAATTTTTTCCTGTATGGAAATCATTGGGGCTGATCTGTTTGGTTAAAAACATTCCAAAACAATCCATTAAGAATATCTCCCTTTGTGTTCTTCAGAACAAAGAAATGTATACAGGTTTGTAACAACATGAGTAAATGATGACAGAAGTTTCATTTTTAGGAGAACTATCATTAAAAACAATATTGTTGTGATCAGGGTTTTCCTGCATAGAGATTTTGGAGGTGGCCGCCTCGACCAAATTTCATGCTGCCTCTGGCTCTTTACTTTACTTCAGTTTTATGTTTGTTTAATGGTCTGACTAGTTGCTAAACTGAACTCTTGAACAAATACCCTGTCGAAAATAACAAATGTTTTTGTAACATTTTTCTGTTATTTTAAAACATTATGTGTCATTTCATGTTGATTTTGAGTTCAAATAAATAACTAGACACAAGATGTGCTATTTTAACACATTCGTTTTAAGAGTGTATTGGCAGTCTTGCTGACACTGAAGATGTATAGTAAAAGCATCAGCTTTTTGTAAAGCAATTTGGTTTATCTTCTGTCAAATGTGGTGAGGAATCTTTCTGCAATAATCTGGCAACAAGACAAACATCTGAATGAAATAGGCTTTTAAAAGCAAAGGGGACAGAAACCCACGTAGAAGGTGACGTTCTCACGACCTTTCGCAACGTTCCCTTAAAGTTCTCTAAAGAGGATGAAAAGACCTGAACCTTTAGAGAACATTAGGTACCTTCCTAAAACGTCCTTTGTTGGTAATAAAAGTCTTGCAGTTCAAGGTTCCTTATGTGACTTTAGGGGGACGCCTGAGACATTAACAGAACATTCCCATATGGTACTATTTTGGTCAGATAAAAACGTTCCCGATATGACTGTAGGAAGACGTTCCATATTGGTTATCCTGTGGTCACATAAGAACGTTACAGAGAGGACATTTGGAACCTCAACAGAACATTCCCACATGATACTATTTTGGTCATATCATAACGTTCCTGATATGACTGTAGGAAGATGTTCCATATTGGTTATCCTGTGGTCACATAAGAACGTTACAGAGAGGACATTTGGAACCTCAACAGAACATTCCCACATGATACTATTTTGGTCATATCATAACGTTCCTGATATGACTGTAGGAAGACGTTCCATATTGGTTATCCTGTGGTCACATAAGAACGTTACAGAGAGGACACCTGAAACATTTACAGAACATTCCCACATGGTACTATGTTGGTCAGATAAAAACATTCCCGATATGACTGTAGGAAGACGTTCCATATTGGTTATCCTGTGGTCACATAAGAACGTTACAGAGAGGACACCTGAGACATTAACAGAACATTCCCACATGGTACTATTTTGGTCAGATAAAAACATTCCCGATATGACTGTAGGAAGACGTTCCATATTGGTTATCCTGTGGTCACATAAGAACGTTACAGAGAGGACATTTGGAACCTCAACAGAACATTCACACATGATACTATTTTGGTCATATCATAACGTTCCTGATATGACTGTAGGAAGATGTTCCATATTGGTTATCCTGTGGTCACATAAGAACGTTACAGAGAGGACATTTGGAACCTCAACAGAACATTCCCACATGATACTATTTTGGTCATATCATAACGTTCCTGATATGACTGTAGGAAGACGTTCCATATTGGTTATCCTGTGGTCACATAAGAACGTTACAGAGAGGACACCTGAAACATTTACAGAACATTCCCACATGGTACTATGTTGGTCAGATAAAAACATTCCCGATATGACTGTAGGAAGACGTTCCATATTGGTTATCCTGTGGTCACATAAGAACGTTACAGAGAGGACACCTGAGACATTAACAGAACATTCCCACATGGTACTATTTTGGTCAGATAAAAACGTTCCTCATATGACTGTAGGAAGACGTTCCATATTGGTTATCCTGTGGTCACATAAGAACGTTACAGAGAGGACATTTGGAACATTAACAGAACATTCCCACATGGTACTATTTTGGTCATATCATAACGTTCCCAATATGACTGTAGCGGGACGTTCCATGTTGGTTATCCTGTGGTCACATAAGAACGTTACAGAGAGGACACCTGAGACATTAACAGAACATTCCCACATGGTACTATTTTGGTTATATCATAACGTTCCCAATATGACTGTAGCGGGACGTTCCATGTTGGTTACCCTGTGGTCACATAAGAACGTTACAGAGAGGACACCTGAGACATTAACAGAACATTCCCACATGGTACTATTTTGGTTATATCATAACGTTCCTGATATGACTGTAGGAAGACATTCCATATTGGTTATCCTGTGGTCACATGGCAACGTTACAAAGAGGACATTTGGAACATTAATAGAATGTTCTCACATGGTCCTCTGTTGGTCATTTAATAATGTTCCTGATATCACTAGGAGGACAAAATATGAAATTACAGTTAGAGCATTTTATTTTTATAGGCAGTTAATACAAAGGATGTGTCAATGTGCAGTGGACCATACAAACAAAGTAATAAATAAATGATTTCAGAATGAAGAAAAATAAACGAGTGATTCAGTCTGCACTATCCTACATCAGACAAAGACAAATAGCAATTAAATAAGACTTTACATTAAATTGTGTTAACAAGCACAAAAATACTAGTAAGTAATACTATACTAATATGAATTATGTTGTACTCTCTGAATATGATGATGTAGAAGGCAATGCATCTTGGAAACAGTAGTCCGTTACCAGCAACAGCGTTCAATCCGCTTTATGAAAAGGACTACCTTACCCATAATGCCACAGCTTACAAGAGGACCCGGAAGTCGCATGAAATTCAAACTGCCACACTTGACGACGCGTGATCTTTGTTTTGTCTTTATATAATACTGTAAGGTAAGTTAAGATACTTTTCTTTTTAAACCTACATAGATTTCACTAGTTGTTCTACAGCGAGTTACATGAATGTTTTTTCTGTTTATTTGCTATTCTTTTCTGTGATGTTTTTTATTTCTATGTTAGGCTATATATTCTTATTTTCCATTTAAAGTATAACGATAAACATGCAGGCTTACAGTGAGCTAAACAATTTTAATAAAGAGGATGTTAAAAAAATCTTTAAGATGTTCGATCTTTACAAAATTAATTAATGCTCAGCCCACAAAGAAGCCAACCGAAGATCAAATGTTTTGTGTACAAAACAAAAAAATCGACACTTTTTGGAAATACTTTTGTAAAGGAATTTAATACCTAAGAATCATAAATTAGTGTTTGTCTTACCCATTTATTTTACTTTTTTTTTTTTTACAAAAAAAATGTAATGATTATTGTGCTTTGTTTGCAGAAGTCATGTACCACACATTGTCAAACCTGAAGAAGTGTATCTTCCTGCAATCTGGGTAAAGAAGGTGTAACTTTAATACACTATTTAAAAACATAACAGTCATGTTCATTATTTATCTTTGTGTAATTTGATTTAAATTACAATATTGAATGTATTGAATTTGTTAAATTTTGTATGAGGTAATTTCTTGTATGGGTTAATTTGCCTAATATCAGTATTAGATACAAAAGCACAAGTGTTTTGGTTTAAAAGTGACAGCATGTTTTAAAAATGTTTCAGGTACTGGGGCTTGGATTGTTTAAAGTAGTAAAGAATAATGGCAAATAATGAAGCAGGCAATAAAAAATACTTGACCAACAAGTTTTGGAGCTTAACATTTTTGTAGTTTGTAATTGCTTTTTTCTTTAAGTTGGTAATTTGAAAATCTTTTTGGAAGTCTGACATCTTCCAACATATTATTTCACATCTCGATTTGAACGTTAAAAAAAAGTTCTTGGATTTGTGATGTTTTGTAATATGTGTTTTTGCCCTTACTTATGCATTTTATGTAAATGTATTTTTAACTGGATTTGTATTTGTATGCTCTTATTCTGCAGGCTCCAGACCTGGAGATTGAAGTTCCTAAAGGTTGATGTTTATCAAGCTTGTGACCTTATTGCATGGTGTTATTTTTTTACATTTATATATCTAATACACATTTGCACATCTGTAAACATAAATTTAATATTTTGTGGGTTATTTTTAAATTTTATTTAACCAGTTGTTGTATATTGAAATCTGTTATTACATGTTATGCACTCCAACTGTAAATGTTTTGTTTTAATTGCATCTTTATTGTTTTAAACAATTTAATTAATGTGGGTTTTTGTTAGCTTTTATGTTATTCTTGTATTTTTTGGCTATTTATTTGTTTTTATTATCCTTCTGTTAATTTGCCAGATTTTGACCTTCTATTTGTTTTTCCTGTAATCTCACTTCAATTATTTTCTGTGTTTTTCAATGATACATTTTTGTCACAGTCCCAATTTGTTCCTGCTTGTTTCTCCATGTTTCCCCGTTCATCATCCATTTGGACTTCATTTCCCATAATCCTTTTCACTCTCTCACCTGAACTGTGTTTGTTATTATCCTCACCTGACAGTCATCCCCGTCATCACTCCATTGTCTAAATACCCCACTTTTCCGTTTGTCTAGGTCAGTTCTTGTTTATAGTGATGTGTTGTGTGTTTTGCTGTACCAGTTTCCATGTTCCTTGTTTTATATTAATTAAAGATTATCATTTTGGATTCATCATGATCTCCATCTCCTCCTTTATCTTCCACCACACCAACCGTATCAATTTCACAGTATAATTATATATTGTTTGAGTTATGGCTATTTTCTGTCTTAAATGTTCTGGGAACTTTACTAGGCAATGTCCTTAACACCAGTGGGGTCGTTCCGGGAACATAAAATTTCTACATAAAATATGGTTCCCTTAACATTTTCTGAACGTCCTAAATGTTCCGTGAAGGTCTGCCAAATAACGTCCTTCACCCTTTTAAAGAACTCCACAACACGTTTGTCTCATAACGTTTTGGGAACTTTACTGGGCAACGTCCTTAACACCAGTGGGGTCGTTCTAAGAACATTATGGGAACGTAAAGTGTACATAAAATATGGTCCCCTTAACATTTCCAGAACGTCCTGAATGTTCCGTGGAGGTCTGCCAAATAACGTCCTCCAGCCCTTTAGGGAACTCCACAACACGTCCGTCTCATAACGTTCTGGGAACTTTACTGGGCAACGTCCTTAACACCAGCAGGGTCGTTCTAAGAACATTATGGGAATGTAAAGTGTACATAAAATATGGTCCCCTTAACATTTCCAGAACGTCCTGAATGTTCCGTGGAGGTCTGCCAAATAACGTCCTCCAGCCCTTTAGGGAACTCCACAACACGTCCGTCTCATAACGTTCTGGGAACTTTACTGGGCAACGTCCTTAACACCAGCAGGGTCGTTCTAAGAACATTATGGGAACGTAAAGTGTACATAAAATATGGTCCCCTTAACATTTCCAGAACGTCCTGAATGTTCCGTGGAGGTCTGCCAAATAACGTCCTCCAGCCCTTTAGGGAACTCCACAACACGTCCGTCTCATAACGTTCTGGGAACTTTACTGGGCAACGTCCTTAACACCAGCAGGGTCGTTCTAAGAACATTATGGGAATGTAAAGTGTACATAAAATATGGTCCCCTTAACATTTCCAGAACGTCCTGAATGTTCCGTGGAGGTCTGCCAAATAACGTCCTCCAGCCCTTTAGGGAACTCCACAACACGTCCGTCTCATAACGTTCTGGGAACTTTACTGGGCAACGTCCTTAACACCAGCGGGGTCGTTCTGAGAACGTTATGGGAACGTAAAATTTCTAGGGGGGAATGCATCTCTTGTGATTTTTGCTGCCTGAAATGAGCATCTTTATTTACATCATCAAAGCAGACACTGATCCATATAATTATTAGACAGAAAAGAAACATCTTTTTGATTATTTGCTGAGATATTCAACTATCCAAGAAAACTTAATTTGCTCCTAATTGATTTTTGTGCATAGATGCTATTTCAAATTTTTTTATATGACGCTTTTTACAGTTTACACTGTTGCAAAGGAGCTTTACTGAAGACACAATGTAGAATATTTCTAAATATGTCTTAGGTTTATGTTCTAAAAAATCTCCTAAAATAATTTTATTACTCTAACCGATGGAAAAATTTGTTTTTCTTGCTGGAATTTAATGATAGCTTTTAACATTTGGCGAGCTTTAGCATTCATAACCTAATCACCATTCTTGCTGTGCTGGTCAAAAGTATAGAACCTATATGCAGGACTCGCAATAAACTTTTATTCTCGCTGCAGTATACAAGATAACATTACCATCTGCTAATAAATCTGAATACCGGTTATCTAAAACATTTAGAGTAAAACAAAACACCTCTTGACAGAATTTATCACTCTTGTCTTTAATACAATAAATACTGTGTGTGGAGCTTGGAATGCACAAAACAATGCAGTTTATTTTATTAAGAGTTAACAAAACAAGGAAAAATATCAAAAGCAAAATATAAATTACTCAAAAATTAATTGATGAACAACAGCATTTAAATAAATAATTTATTTCAAACAGATCCAAATGCCTAAGAGTCAATTATCTGATACAGAATAAATGGAACTTTCCAATGAAAGAAAGAAAACCAGTTGTTGTGTCGTTTGGCTATCAAGCTGCATTTGCTTATATACATTTTACCACAAAACCGCACAATTTCTTGGAAAAAAAGGGAAAATTCCACAGTGTTTCAATATATCGGAGCAAATGTCATGCCATGTGGTATTTGTGGTAGAGGAACTGTCCAGGATTGTTGTTGCTTGTTAAATACCTGTTATTTAGTGGACAAAGTCAACAGTGATTACAAGATGTTTGGTTTCATTTTTTTTTTTTAACTTTATATAAGTTGTTTTTGGGCAGTGGTTAGATTGTCTTTATTGTCCTTAACAATTTTACTGTGTTTGGATGGCTATTAGATGCCTTTTAAATGAAAAATTGCTTGCTGCATCAATGCATGTTATCTACAATATAATGCAAGCTTAAATTACCTGAGCTGTTTTAGTGCAGTTTATTGATAAGATAATTTTTGTCCATTATCTCAGAATGTGGTTTGTGTGATCCAGTCACAAAAGATTTCATTTACACCTGCTGTCAGCCCTGTCCACTTGTTTAAATAAGTTGTGGCGTATGGCGTAAAATTCACTTTCATACAATATGGATGTTAAGTCTATATGTAATTATGTACACTTGTTGTTGATAAAAACTAGCTTTTCAAGTCTCATAATTTTCACATGAAACATTTGAAAGTAAACAAAATAAATCAATCTGGCAACACTTGTCACCTCACTCTCAATGTGCAAGTGAATAATATAAAATATATCTCTGCTTATCTAAAGCATTAGGAAACCTAGTTGTAAGTATTGTCCATGTGCCTATCAGCTATAGAGAGCATTAAGAGTTGATAGTTTCCACTCCAAGAAAGGGAAAATCAATAGTTTTCAGTCACATGACCCACCAGGGAGGTTGGCGGGCAAAAGTGGCAGTTCAAATTGGGCTCTCCATAGAAAGACGGTCAATTTTCTGTCTGTTTAAAGCCGTGAATATTTAAAACACCTCTCAACAGAAGACAAAAATTTTGATATAAACAAAAACTACAAGTTTTGGGCACTTGCGATGTATACACGGCACCCCATAACATATTTAATAGTCACTAAAACCACCAGATTCATCCCAGACCTCCACTTTGGTATTTCATGAAATATTCCTCACCTTATACTGATGCCAGAAACATATACTATTAATATTATATCATATTGCATTGTATTATAATATATTAAATCGCATTCATGAAAAACAAAAAAGTAAAATCTGAACACAACTTTAAGGTTTTAATTATCAAGCTTAAGAAAATTATGCAAAGATAAAGATTTATGGCTTAAAATATAATGATAAATATATCTAGTGTTTACGTGAAGTTACATTAGTTGGATGAAGTGGTCACAGTAAATATGAGTGTATATTGATTGCTGTCATTGTTTCCCCTCATTGGGACAGAGGCAGATGTTGTACGTCTATGGCACAAAATGAATTAATTCCTACTTTCTGGGTTTTCTTCGCTGACCTCATTCTGAGGCATAGCCCAGGCATGTCTCCTTGTCGTCAGTGCATTTTATTAAACTAAAACTATTCACTATTTAGGCTAAACAAAAGAAATCACTCACAATGGCAGATAGCGATCTCTTGCTCGCCAGCCAGACGTTACCCTAAGTGCGTGACATCACATAAAAACAAGGAATTGGATCAGTTTTCTGCAGTCTAGGGCTCTGTCTCCGCTGATGAATCCGTCGGACATGCTGTGCTGTGCTGGGTGTCGTGTTAGTTAGGAGAGACAGCGCTCAACTGTTCACCAAGGCAGTGCGGTTAATGAAGCTCAGCTGTCAAATGTTTCTGTATTGGCCTAAACTGGCTGAAACAGGTAAGCCAGGTGTCACGTTTCACCACTTGGACAAAAAGCAGAGGACTGTGATACATGCAAATAAAATAGTTTGTTCTTTATTGGCATTGAAAAATATGCGGAGACAGACCACATCAGATGAATTTTCTACTTTTCTAGAGATCTTTATTAGTCAGATCCAAACCTGGCACATGTCTTGTGCAAAAGATGTCTTTGATCAAAGATTAAAAATATAGCTTCTATCTCTGGTATTGGTTTGCAAACCAAAATGCTTTGTTGGCTTCTTACAAAAATGCAGCATAAGAAGCATCAGCATAAATTGTCCATAATTAAAGCCTATTCTTGCCAAAAACTGAATCTTAGACAGGAACTGACTATCATTAATTTCTGGAACACTAATACCTTAAAGCTTAAACAATGTGCATTAGTTTTACAATAGCAAAACCTCTTTATTTTAGGCAATTCCTTAACTTTAAACAGTATGTACTGTTAAACCATGTATACATTGTATATATACTGTGCAAAACCATGCAATAATTGTTGTTTTGCAATGTTTTAGTGATCATATATAATTGTTTCTCAGTCTCTTTAATAGAATAGATCCAAAAAATACAGGAAATGTGTATAGTATTAAAAACTATATAAAAATTTATAAATGTATATAAACTCCCCTTCCACTTGAGCAATAGCAGGAAACTGTAGGATCTCTTAAACCTTAATCAAATTAAATCCTAATTTATAATTTTTAAAAAATGAGTCTTTTTACTTCATTCTGCTCAAAAACGCTCAAGATGGGTTTAGTGCCAAGAGAGGTCACACTAAACACAGACGATGCCTAAAGAAAACTTTTATTTTTTATGTATCTTAATAAAATAGACTGAAAATAAATATCGATGGACATTAAAACTTCTAAAACAATAAGTCTAACTAACTTGATAACTTTTCCATAAATTCCCCATTGTGTTGGAACATTTAAAACTTTTTTTTTGTTGGAAATTGGTAACTATTAATATATTTAGTCATAGGTCACGATCTTTGTCACATGACAATTTCCCTCTGGGCTATGACCTTTTGAATACACGCTGCACCCCAAGGCAGTCACTTTTGTTCCTTATTTTGCATTTTTCATAGCATTTTTCTAGCCAGTTTATATTGAGGCTTAAGATAATAAAGGCAATGCATTCAAACTCCAACTGAAAAGAAAATAATTGTGTGATCCCTACAGTATATTGACATACTTAACAGCCCTGACCCAAACCAAAACTAGCCATTATGCACGCATGTCATCGATAATAAAGTTTTGTGTTTTATTTGGCATGCGTTTCTCTTTGTGCAGTGTTTTGATTGTGTGCCAAATTTGTACCATGACTCGATTTGTCATGGTATTTAATTTTGGACGAATCGTAAATGATTTCATTGGGTGGACATTTGAAAACCTTTAAAAACATGTTTACAGTATTTGAATTGCGGTTCTCATTCTAGTTGGATTCAGATTTTACGTGCGTTTCTAAAGTTTAAATGACAAACTGTTGAGTTGCATACCTCTTTTTAAAAGAGGCTCTGACTTTTCGAAATAGTGAATTTGTTATGAATGTTCTGTTATAGCATTTGGCACCTTCTGAAATAAATTTTTAGGAAACTCTAGTGGGGAATGGCTGGGGTATTCAAAGTATCATAGTTTTTGATGTTTCATCAAATAGAGTGTCTGGTATACGGCCAGGAAATAACAGCAAAAGTGTACTGCGGACATTATGTAAGACCTTAAATGTGGGTCATAATTGGCAAAACATGTACATATCAGTGCTGCTTTTGTCATAGTACAGTCTGGCGCTTTTCCATTGCATAGTACCCCACAGTTTTCCATTGGGTGCAATACTTAGTACACAATACTTTTTTCATATCACCTCGCTTGGGGTTCCAAGCGATCTGAGCTGATACAAAAACTTGACGCCAAAACACTGTAGATCACGGATTGGTCTGAGAGAATCGTCACTACCAGCATCATCACTATAATGTAAAAGATTAGCTTTACCTTCGTGCTAGCTGGCGCTGTCTCAAACAAATATGTTGTAATCTGTGCTCTGCTGTAAGTTCCCAAACTCCCTTTTAGCGATGAAAAACATCCACAGGTTGAGAATCAGCAACACCATACCAGTTTTTTTCCAGATGGCAGTTTGTGGCGGCACATTCGTGACGAGCATGTCTGCATATGCTTAAATGCAACTTAAATGAGGCTCAGCGGAGTGCAAATCTGAAAACATATATTTGTGGTGGCCAATTTTGATTTTGTGACGGACTGAGAAATAAATGAATGTATGGGGATGTACGACGACACTCTCACTTGTATGATGTCACAGCAGTAGGCAGCGCAAATATAACGACACGTCTATAATCCCTCCCACGGTAAAGCGTTACTAAACTTGATGGAAAAGCTAACCATGCCAAAGTGAGGTGAGGTGACCCGACCTGACCCAAACCAAACCGTGGGGTACTATGCAATGGAAAAGCGCCAACATGGTGTACTATGTGTACTGATAGTCTGACACTAAAGATTAGCTGATAAATAGAAAAGTATGGAACGAAATTAAAACCCACACTGCATCCAGCTGTTCTGAATAAAATACATGTACAGTACATAACTGTACTTACAATATGGTATTATGTAAACCTTTTAGGGTTTTTGTTATTAACAGTGATGACAGATCAAAAAAGCCATTTTTGTGGACTTGAATGCTCTTTTCAAATGAAGGCTTCTTTAGCAGCTTTTGTCATTCAAATTGACGGTCTTATTATTTATTAAATTCTTTCGCTTGAGAACAAGGACTTGCTTTACTGTTTTTGACAGCATGCCTGACCTTTGTACTGATGCAACATGTTCTTGCTTTTTTATCAGTGATCAGCAGCAGTTGTGCTCTGTTGGAACGAATGTTGGAACATCCACCAGCACATCCAGACACTCCTGACTCCAGTTCAAAAGAAGACAGTGAACGTAAGACACTGAGCATTAGTTTATTACCTCAACTGATTCTCATTAGGATGTGATGAACTGCCACGATACAGTCACGAGGAGACAACCAGTCTGTACTGTTGACATTTACTTTTCTTATGAAGTTACTCCTACTAATAAAGAATATGAAGACTGCAGCTGTGCCAAAATCGTGTGTACTGTGACAATATGTTCTGAATTAGATGATGTCGTTTCGTTAAAACAGTACGTTATGTACAGTATGTGTGGTTGCAGTATGAAGACATTTCTGCCATGTTTTCATTGCCGTGTGACCTGTTTGTCCTTTGACGTAGTATAAAAACTATGACCATGATTTACGTATGTGTTGTTTTACGAGTACAAGGAATAATTTTCTTGGTACCAAAATCACTTATAGAGCCGGCCGGTTCATAGATGGCGGGGGATGCTCGGCATAACGGCATGCAACACTTACTGTGGGTTTACACCAGCCACGTTTGAGGCGTCAAATTCACATCTACCGCGTCTAGTTTGCCGCTTTAACATTTTCAGTTTACCTGCTTCATTCGGGCCTGAAATTTTAGTCATCGAGACATTCACACAGAAATTTGCTTCATGGGAGGGGCTTCTGCGACTCCGCTTGCTTCCTAGAGCAAGCTCCTGATTGGTTAACGCGGCACGTTTTTCCGCCAAAGTTCAAATTTCTAAACTCGCGCGTTTGCCGCGGCAATGCCCAATTTGCGCCATTTGCGCAAACGTCTCATTCACGCCTCGAGAGCTCCAGACGCGCGTCAACGCATCTTTACATTGACTTAGCATTGAAATCACTTGCGCTTGATGCATCTACCGTGGCTGGTCTGAACGCAGCATTACTCTGTGTATGTTTTGATCATCGTTCTGAATCTGATGTCTAACAAAAGTCCATTACAAAAATGCAATTATTTCAGCGTTTTGTTTGTTGTTTATTTATTTGTTTGTTTGGAAGCAGAGGGTCTGTTTGCATATTTTATATATTTGTATGTTTACAAATATATGAAATATATTTGGCGGGCAACTTTTTTTAAAGGCTGGCGGGGAATGAGTTTAAAATCTAGTTAAAAATCTAACTGGAAGTTTAAGGTCATCCGGGTTGTGTTTTTTGAATACTATAAATTTGAATACGACTACTCACCTTGCATACTGATATTTCACCTATATATATATATATATATATATATATATATATATATATATATATATATATATATATATATATATATATTAGGGCTGCACGTTTTCAAGTTTTTCATTAACCGTTAACCGACACCCTTAGCGGATACAGTGCTTCAGCCTCTCACCGGTTAGATCACTTGCCCACCGCGACACCGTCTTTCACCATCGTTTTGATATTTTCTTGTAATTAAATCATCTAGTTTCGTTAGAGAGAGCAAACACTTACAACTGAATGTGTCTGATGCCTGAAGCGGAGCTGAATGCGCGTCACGTCACAGAGCAGCCGCAGGTGTCAGATTTCATTTATTTCTGTCAGAGTTTGCGAGGCGAGCTGAATGACCAGACGATAGCAGAAGCCGCGTGCTTACTCGTTTTTTGTTATAATGTACATATATGATGTTTAATATAAGCGAGATCGTTTTGTTGTATTTTTTATCAAGAAAAATAATAAACCCATCATTTAAGCAGCGCTTTATGGAGGAGTAGCCGGTTGCACTGCTTGGAACTGGCGAGTTCTGCGAGAATTACCTGGCCACATTGACTCGAGCACTTAATTAAACCAGCTGTTGCACTCGCATTGCACGCAAATTCATACGCTATTTAACGCAGCTTACGCAAGCGCTGCATTTAAACAGAGTTCCGTACTTCAAAAGTGAAAGTAAAATGCACACATCTGCATGCATTAACAGGTGGGAAAATTCTGTCACCTGATGCCACTTAACCGAGCAAAATGTTTCACTCAGTTAAACAATTTTTAACGGTTAATCGGTTAACCATGGACACCCCTAATATATATATATATATATATATATATATATATATATATATATATATATATATATATAGTATGGAACTAGGTGATTTTGTATGCAGCGTGCAGCCTAAAATAAAACGTATTTACTCACTATTGTTTTATTCCAAACCCATATGACTATTTTTTAAATATCATTTTTTTTATATTTCATATTTTACAAAGACAGGAGCAGTATAAATCCAAAATAATAAAAAGCATAAAATGGTTTACATAACTCATGTGCTTTATATTTGTGCTCTCTGCTTGAGGAACAACAACATTTATGTAATTTTTCGCTGATAACCATGGCTAGATCATTGAGTGGGCTCAAAAAGGATCAATCTGATTTGTGAATAAATCATTCAGGTTGTTTTTTTAGGCTGGTTGTTTTTTCTCCTACATTTATTTCCTTATTATTTCAGTTACCACATTGAACCAAGAACAAACTTTTCCACTTCAAATGTGTGCTGAATCCCACAGGGGTTATGTGGTTTCCCTGTTTTGCGGTCTCTGTTGATCAATAGCTTAATAATTCCAAAGACAACTTGCTTTGTGTTTTTCTACTGAAGTGCCTGATTACAAACAGAAAGCCCTCAGGATTTCTCTCTTCTGCCCGAACTGACATAACCTTTTATTGATTATTTGTTAATTTTAATGTTTTGCATTTTTGAAATCATTAGAGGAAAAGGCAGATGGTGGAGAACGAGAGAATCATAGTTTAATTACATTTTCTTTCCAGGAACCCAATTCTTTCCAGATTTTGTTTACAAACAAGGTCTCTTTTACACCCATTTGTTAAATATAATTGCTGACAGATCATTTGAAAGGTCAGTTTTTAGCCATTTCTTTTCTTCAAATGCATTACTCAAGAAATAATGGCTTGTTTTTGAACACCTACTGTTAAACACATTGTTTAGAAACAATACATCAAAACCAAGATTACAAAATAAACAAAATATTCTTAAATATTATAAACATTGTGGCTTATACACTTACCATCCATGTTTCCAAATGTTTGTGTTTTGGTCTTTCCTCAGTTTGATTCAATATATTTATTTTTCTCTAAATAATGCTTATTTTGTGTGTTTGCCGAAATTTGTGTTATTATAACTCATTTATAACAGGCATTGTTACATATTTCTAATAAGATAATTTCATACAGATTTAAGTATAGGTCATTTTTATAATCTTTGCATGTTGAGTCACATTTAACCCTCTTAGATACTGTTACTTTATCTATCTACAGTTTCCTACTGTGATTTTGAATCTTCATGTTCTTGGACCTTATCCAATCACAGCACAGGAGAGGACTGGTTAGTCACATCACCACAACAACACAGAGCCAATAGATGGGGTTTTCAACCAGTCAAAGATTATTCTACTGGAAAATCTGAAGGTAGAAATAATAACTTTTCTTTGATACCTTTACTTTTTCCTTGTTTTTTGCTGTAACACTCATTTCATTCAGTGGAAAAAAACATATTAGAAATCTTATATGTGTGACCCCTGGACCACATGAAGAGTTTGGTTCCAAAACGCAATAAATCCATTTTGACTAATTTCGATAAAAATGTGTTTTCTATACCAAAAAAGTGACAAGATGAAAACCAATATTTTCTGTTACAAACTTTCACATAGCATCTTTAGGTTATAATAACATAAAAAAATAAAATACATAATTTGATTTTTAAAGATTTATTATAAAAATGAATAATTTTTTCCGCAAAATGCAATGAATCCATGACAAGTTTTTTTTCAAAATGCTATAAATCTATTGAATCAATATATAAATGTGCATTCATCTTTGCCATATTTTATTCATTTACTTAACTAGTGGTATACACTGATTAAAAAATAAACATTAATGTCATTAATCAAAACACTTACTTTGTCACATAAAGAACACGGTCATTGCTGCTGTTACTTGGGATGTCCTCGCTGAACTTTTTTGACAGCGATCAGCTGTAAAATGTTTTGCTTCTGCTCGATTTTCCTTGACTTTGAGTAAAATAATGAAAAGTTTTTCATAAGATCCCCTGGGGTCAATGTGTTAGCATGACAGAAGCTTGATGCTGTCGGGAGAACAAGCAACAATGCTTTTCATGTACATTTTTAGATTTTGATGGCTTACGTTTCTTCCTCGTCACCGAAAACCACCACAGGTTTATCAATGCCATCAAAATTATTATTTTGTTTTTGTTTGTTTGTTGATCACGAAGCAGATAAGGAAAAATTGGATTACGTGTTTATTCAACCATTGTTGAATTGTTGTTTACAATGCATGTGTGCGTTGTTATTTGTTGAGGGATTTATTGCATTCTGCAGAGAAGGATGACTGGCGTTTATCGCGGTTTGGGAAAAAAAGGAGAAAAGATGACAGAATAACATGGCGGATATTGGATTTTGCGTAAAATTAAGAATTTTACATTTTAATACTGACCAGATTCTAAACTACATATTTTTAAAAATGACGTTTATCGTGTTTTGAACCAAAATCTTTATTTGTAGCAATAGCCAACAATACATTGTGTGCGTCAAAATTAGATTTTTTTAAAATGCCAAAAATCATTAAGATTTTAATTTAAGATCATGTTCCATGAAGATTTTTTGTACATTTCCTACCATAAATATATCAAATATTTATTTATCATTAGTAATATGTGTTGCTAAGAACTTAATTTGGACAACATTGAAGGCGATTTTCAGAAAATCCTAATGATTTTTCATTTCAGCTTTTTACTTCCATTGTTATGGTGGTAATATATTTGTTCAAATGTTAGCATATAATCATCATCAGTTTTATGTTTCAGAGATTTTTTTTTTGAAACAGGTCATTATCTGTTACTAAAGCCCAGCTCAACTCATGTTGGTAGATGTATTTTCCACATCACCAGTCCTATAGTGCAAACCAGTGGGCCAACGTGTCGCCTTCAACTCGCTCGCTATCAACCAGAAGCACACAAAGGAAATCTGTCCGTCTTCGTGAAACATGCAGACTCTTCTGACATAACACCGGTAGCTGTTACGCTCAAGGAACAAGGAAGTGGCAGGTGGGCACATTGTCTAAATTCTTAAAAATTCAAATGTGAATTTAGTGATTGCCTCAAACTTGTGACATCTTCAATTTTTTACACTACCTAATACGGTCTGGTACAGCTCACTTTTGGGGGTTTTCCACTGTGTACAGTACAGTAGCTTACCTACTGCAGTACCAGGTACTTTTTTTGGTACCCCCTTGGTTGGGTTCCAAGCGAGATGTAACAGTGCGAGGCAGTAGAGGCAACGCAACTATAATGAAAAACCTATAATCCCACCCACTTTAGAGTGGTACTAAAAAAGCAAACCGAGCCAAAGTAAAGCGAGCCGTGCCAAGCATACCACGCAGTGGAATAATGCCATTAGACTAAGTCTTTGTTAAGCCTGCAGCATACTATACTCCTTAATGTACAAGTGAAAATGTTTTATACGTATTCATATCAAAAAACCACCAGTATTGCCGTAGATTGGCGACATTGCAACAAATCTGGTTGACACGTCATATTGATGTATTGCAGAGACGCTTCTGTAAATAATGCTTTACTTACACGCAGAAGAGCAACCGAAAGACTTTTGTTATGGAGATGTCATTGGTATCGATTTTCTTATGCTGGGCACATCACGGGACAAGATGGATGAAAGCATTTTGTTTCTAAAAGTAGATCCTGATACTCATTTTGGCATAATTGGTCCTGACATCGAGCTTGAAATAGATTGTGATGCAATGTAATTTGGAACGGACCAGCAGAATCATGATGAAGCTAATACACTTTTACTCTCTGGATTTGGCCGCATGGCTCTCGGGCCTAATAAATCTGAGGTTACGCCATATAGTGCGGTGTATTATACAAATCACTCATACATTTATAATGTCGTTTTCAAGCCAAACTCAGAGACTTTAGTTGAGCTTGCATTAGCTCTTTCCACTCTACCAAGCGTCTATATAGGCCTATCTAATAAAGCTAAAAGTCATTCAGCTAACCTCAAACTCTATATGGTTGTGACCTTGAATAGGATACTGAAGTGTGGGTGACACTACATTCTTCATGTACATTATATTTATGCATTTTGTGTGAATTAGAAGTATACATTTCATTAGTATGTGAAACCAATGCAATGCTCTACCAATTGCGATAATTTTAACTACTCATATTTCATGGAAAAAGGAACAATAACTGTTTTTACTCTTTTCCATAAAATATGAAGTTGAAGGTGACACTCAATGAGCATTCATTTTATTATATTGTATATAAAGGAATGTAATGATGTATAATTCTTTTCATTGCGGTCAAGGGCACAGTGGGATGTGCTGGAGGCTCTGATTGGTCAGTCAGATGAACCCTTCCGGGTGACAGTGCAGTACTCATCCTGTAGAAGTCATGAGGTCGGTTTTCTTGCGATTGATTCGCTGGAGCTGATTGACTGTGTGATGGGTGCGTATTATCTTTCCTTGAATCAACACAAGTTTTTTATCAGAGACATTTCAATGTTTTGTTTATTTATTTATTCTTAATTTTCTTTCGGCTATATTCATGCCAAGTTCTGGTTAATCCCATGCTCTACTTAAACCGCACACGTTAGGGGAGGGCAATATAGTGAAAGACCGATATATTGGCCGGCCAATATATCGGGCCGATTTTTGTGAGTTTTATGTGTATCGGCATCGGCCGATATGTGGCTGCTGAGTTTGCCGATAGTTTTTTCCAGCATTATTTACAGACAGAGTGCTGGAAGCCACAAGCGACTGCAGGTCATGTGACTAAAAATGTGACGTTTCCATGACAACATCGAAAGCTCGGCTTTACAGCTGATCAAAGCTGGACAAAGCGGGTTTTTATTTCTCATCTCTATATATATTTGTAGTAGTAAAGTGCTAGAAATCAATATCCTTTGCTGATAGTTCCTCCTCATTGTGGACACCGCAATTTTACTATTTGTTAATTATAGGTTTTTTAAAGTTTAATAAATGTTACTTTTTTTAAATTAAGACTTTTAACATTTGGCATCATCATTGTGTAATTTTGATGATGTAAATTGAGTGAGCAAAAGCAGTATCGGCTCCAAATATCGGCTCAAGAAAATCGGCAGCCTGTATCGGTCATCGGCTAAGGCTGATTAAAACAAAAATTGGCATCGGCACTAAAAAAAAATCCATATTGGTCGATCCATAATTCGCAATTCACTTAACATGCACGTTTTTGGCCTGTGGGAGGAAACCTGGAGTGCACAGAGTAAACCCACGCTGACACAGGGACCACCTCTCCTAGCCGGCGTTCAAACCAGGGTCTTACTGTGAGGCAACAGTGCTACCCACGGAGCCACTGTGCCACCCTTCTGTTATGCAAACCATTAAACTTGGCTGTAGTGTTTGGTCAAAGACTATAGATATTGATAAAATGCTAAAGTTTTTTGTGAACGGGTAAAAGTGTTATGCTCAATAAGTTCAAGTAAAAGAGCCAATCATCGACTGAGGGTCAATCACTTGCCAAACTCATAAGCTTGAACAATCCAGAAATGTTTTTTAGGGCAATTTGAAGTTAACTATTTACTTGCAATTGATGAGTTTTTAAGGCAATCCATATTTCTGCTATTATCCACTAGGTGGCGCTCTTACCCAATTTACAAAACACTAAAGTATCCACTGACCTAAAACTGTAAAAACTCTCTGTATGTTTTAATAATCGCTCTGAATCTGATCTCTAACAAAAGTCCTTGCGGGGAAAAAGTTAAGAAACAACACTTGTGATGTAGTTGATGTCATCTTGAATTGTTGGTTGGAAAAATGTTTGTTATATTTTATCTCTCTTATCTTATTCAAATAGATTTGGTCTTCTTTGGCTCTAATAGCTGCCTGGAGACGTTGCAAATATGACTGTCGAAAGCTTTAACTAAATCTTTATTTTCTTTTGGTTTTATCGCAGGTGATGATGATTTACGGTTGAATCTAGACTGTGAGAATCCTTCATCTTTTCACTGCAATAGCGGAAGCTGCATTGAGCAACAAAGAGTGTGTGATTTTCATATTGACTGCCCACTTGGGGAGGATGAGGGATTAATATGCAGTAAGTAAAATGAGAGATTTTTTATATTTAATGAACTTTGAAAATGTGTAGTTCGGATGCAGCATTTCAAGGCAGGAAGGCATTGAATCCAATGTTTGACTCCTGAGATACCTTTATCGTCTTGTCGATAAAACGCTTTATTACGTTTTGTACAACCAGATTATGTCATCCCACGGTCCTTAAATGCCTTATTAAACAACTTACCATTGGTTGTTGGCTGTTATAAAACTTTTATATCTGGCTTGTCAGGGCAAAGTTGTTTGATATCCATTTACATACCTGTAGTGATAGCTGGGGTACATATTTTGTCCATTTCATCCAACAGTGCATTAAAGGAAAATTCCATTATTTTTCATAAAGGTCCGTTTTTCCTTTAATTTTACTAACTAAATGCACTATACCACCTACAATTATTTGTGCTTCAGTTAAATTATGTGTAAAGCCTTACAGTGCAGCACACACTTAAACAGGAGAAATTGGTATTTCCACTGAGAAATTAAACAACATCTGTTAAATGTGTGTATAGTGTGGATTGTGATCCTGCGAATAACATCTGGAAATGAATCCATATCAGTTCCTATCCCATGTCACCATAACTATATTATTGTTGGACACAGATGATATTGGAATATGCTGATACTCGAACACGATCATAAATTGTGTTGTCTTGGTTGTCTCTACATGTTTTAGTAGATTTGTTCTGGTCGAACTTGATTCTCTGCCAAACTGCAGTAAGAAACAACGTTCAAAAATGTTTAATGTTCAAAAAACATTAAATAAAGCTGTAACAACATGAAAGAATAGTTGAGATTTTTGGTTAATGTACATTATTAATTGTAGCTTCTCTAATAACATTGTGGGATGTATTTGCAGATGCTTTACCTTTTGGCTCATATTGTTCTTTTGAGTCTGACACTTGTGGATGGTCTGCGTCTAATTCCCAGTCCACATGGAAACGAGTTAGCGGAGAACAGCTATCTGAAAACAGTGATCTACTGGGCACAATGCTTCAAAACACTAAAGGTAAATGTGAAACAGCTTCATTAATATTATATTATATATAATATTATATAACATTAAAGGATTAGTTCATTTTCTTAAAAAAAATCCAGATAATTTACTCACCACCATGTCATCCAAAATGTTGATGTCTTTCTTTGTTCAGTCGAGAAGAAATTATGTTTTTTTTTTGTTGAGAAAAAACATTCCAGGATTTTTCACATTTTAATGGACTTTGATGGACCCCAACACTTAACTCAACACAACACATAACAGTTTTTTCAACGGAGTTTCAAAGGACTCTAAACGATCCCAAACATGGCATAAAGGTTTTATCTAGCAAAACGATTGTCATTTTTGACAAGAAAAATAAAAAATATGCACTTTTAAACCACAACTTCTCGTCTATCTCCGATCCTGTGATGCACCAGCGCGACCTCACATAATTGCGTAATGACGTGGAAAGGTCACGTGTAAACGCACATTTGCGGACCATTTTAAACAATAAATTGACATAAAGACATTAATTAGTATCATTCAACATACAACAATGTCGGAACGGTCCTCTTTCTCCACACTTGTTAACACTGGGGCGTAGTTTTGGACGCATCATCCGTGACCTCATGACGTGATGACGTATTGCGTGAGGTCGCGCTGGTGCATCACAGGACCGGAGATAGACGAAAAGTGAATTTTTTTTTTCTTGTAAAAAATGACAATCATTTCGCTAGATAAGACCCTTATGCCTCGTTTGGGATCGTTTAGAGTCATTTGAAACTCTGTTGAAGAAACTGTTGAGTGTTGAATTAAGTGTTAAGTGTTGGGGTCCATTAAAGTCCATTAAAATGAGAAAAATCCTGGAATGTTTTCCTCAGAAAACATAATTTCTTCTCGACTGAACAAAGAAAGACATCAACATTTTGGATGACATGGTGGTGAGTAAATGATCATATATAAAGAATCATTGGTCTATAGAAAGAATCATTGGAGAAAGAATCACCTGTCTCACACATACCGGGTTCAGTGTATTCATTTCGCCAAATAAGACTACAGGATGAGTCATGTCAAAAGTTTTCTCATATCAGTTTAATTGGCTTGGGTTTGTGCAAAGAGTCCAATTAGAGAGGTGCAGTTATACCACAAGGTGGTTAGCAAGTTTTCATCTGAAACGAACAGTTTTTAACGTTAAATGCTCCAATCTCCCCTTGTGCTTTTAGTTGCTTTTGCCAAAGCGTGATCTCATTAAATGAAGGTCAAACAGGGACATGTAGGAGACCCTTGTTTACACAAGACAAAGATATTCGCATGTATGCATTTCTCTAAAGACACATAAATTTAAAAGCTGTGATGTTAGTTATGAATGCGACCAGAGAGACTTTTCTTCCTAATGCTACATTGGAGAAAGTAATTTTGTGACGTGCTTATGGCATATGGGATTGTAACATGATCGAAATGATATCCTTGAGAGAAGTCTGTGCTGATTTAAAGGCTTTAGTGTTATTATGTAGCATTGTGATATAATGTTTTGCCAAACGAAATTTCACATCTGTAACAAAATTGTTCAGTTTATGGGTTATGACTTATTTAATTTCAAATCTTCCAGGTTGAAAAAGCTAAATGTCTGTTTTAAAAAGAAAACAGCTGGTATTAGTTTTTTGTGAAACACTGTGTACCTCTCTAAAGAATTGTCTGTGTTGTATCTGAGGGTTGCAATGCTGTAAAACCCATTTTGGAGATTTTCAATAGTCTCTCTTACGTTTTTCATTTGTAAGCAGTGCAATATCTGAGCGCTCTGTGGAGTACTGATGTTTTCTCGCCTCAGGGCATTTTCTTTTCCTCAAGGTCAAAGGTCACGGTGATGAACGTGACGTGATCCTTCAAAGCCCTGCTTTTCCCTCAACTATATCCAATCATGGATGTCAGGTAAAAGTTTATGTTTTCAAAGTTATGTAGGAACTCTTAATGGTGAATAGTAAAAAGCATGCACTCTTAAAAATAACGATGCTTCACAATACTATAGTTGAAGAACCTTTTAAAGCCCTGCGGTTCCATAAAGAACCTTTAAAGTCCCTGTGAACCAGAAGTTGCTCTCCGTGTTTTGACGCATTTCTGAGTGAAACAGAATATCATGCAAGGAAAATAGTGGGTGTGGCTTGTGTTTTCCACTGTGCTTTGATTGGATATTAAAAACTAGGTCATTCATTGAGATATTGAACTGTCAGCAGAGTTTACAGATGCTCTAGCCCAAACCATATAGCTGACTAGTTAATGGCGCAAAAGAGGATGTTTTTCGCCGACTGAGAATCCAAAAACGGTTACTGAGTTTTTTAAATGAGCGCATGCGTAAGAACAGCCTCCCTCCTTCACAGCTCATTTCTGGGGAACGCCTTCCAAAACTCGTGCACGAATATTTGAACACGAGTGTTTGTTTAACACCGGCATATGCTGTGTCGCGTGACTCGCGTCAGTGGATTCATTATGTGAAATGATGATAATAAACAAATAAGACGTTAAAACATTAGATCAGTCGACGCTACTCCCATTTCAACTAGCATGTAGCAGACTGGTCACTGCCTTACAACTACAGTACACAAACAACGTCAATATACCTGAATAACAGAACAACAATAATTATTCCCCAAAGAAAGAATAATCACTGTTACCTGTCGAGAAGAATTTTGCGAACTGCGCGTCTGTCTTGACACCTCTCTGTTCCTTCATTGCTCTCCAGCGTTGAAATGTTTCTCCAATAACGACTCTGTTTACATTACGTTCTTTTGACAATTTTCTCCTATTCCCAGCGGCTTAAAAAAGTCTTTCTTTTGCGTCCTCCTTCGAGTTTCTTCTCTACCGTGGTGCAAATTCGAGGAGGAAAGCAGGATCGACAATGAAAACAAAACGAAACTTAAGACGGAGTTTTATGCGCATGCGTCGCCTGTGTTTAGTTACTGGAGCGCGCACGTCTCTCACAAGGATCGTAATGGCAGTGATTGACAAGCCAGAGGGCCAATCGCTTATGCGATGACCGCATGAGCAATTGGATGATGTTTTTAAAGCATAACTAAACCCCTGGTCAGAGCCTGACTCCACCCACTGCAATATTTGAAAAATGCAAGAAAAGTGGGCAGATCCCAACGGAGATAGAGGGGACGAACTAAGTGTGTGGTGAGATCGTAACAAGGGCGTGGTGAGCTTGAACCTGCTTACGTCACGAGTCATTTTTTGGACCCAACATCCAATAGGAAAATTCAACTGCAGTAGCCACCGTTCAACCTGAAGAGGGCAGCACTCAGACGTTTTTACACCATATATTGTAGTATTGAAACACTTTATATCCAAATGTCAAAAAACTTACTAAAATCAATGAACAGCACTAATAAAGCCTCATTCTTACAGATCATTAACTAAAAAAAGTTGGTTTAGGGTTTAGTTACTCTTTAAGGCCCTATCTTGTGCACAGATGACGTATATTAATAATATTACGTTCAGTGCAGCTAATAAATAGTCTTTTATCATTTAGTAAAGACAGTTTCAAGTAATATTGCAAAAATGTATAAAACAAACATCCTCTTTTTCACCTTTAAATAATGATTTATGTTAATTAGGGATGTCAAAATGTATAACACGTTAACGCAAATTCATTTTAACGCCACTAATTTTATTAACATGCGATTAACGCAATGTGCAATTTCTGTTTGACCCTTGGTATCCACACTATTCCTACGCCCCATGACGCTTTGCGCGAATTGTGGGTGCGACTTCCGGCGCGTACTGTCACTGGACCAGAGTGGTGATTTCCATGATGATTACGGTCATAATTTCATGTATGAACCAGTGTGAGGATGAAATTAAGAAGTGTCCTGATACATCAATATATATTCAATCGTTTCATGTTGTTCCTCGGGGGCGACGGATCTTCAATGTGCAAATAAAAGCACAGAGACATGCCGTATCTCTACAGTGGGACAGTCAGTCGAGTGTTTAATACATGGAATATACAGAGACTTCTTGTTTTTAAACGTTTCAGGTGATGGTTTAAAATGTCACAACTGTCCCTGGTGTGAGGTTTTTTTAAACGGCAATTTTTAATCGACTTATCGAGTTTTTAAGGCTTCACATCAAGCTTCACGCGATCCGACAGCAGCAGTAACTCATTCAATACAATGTAAGTTATTTAAACAAACCATAATAAACATATTAAACTCCTATTACATGTTTTCAGTTTTCGTTTTATGAAAATATTATACAGTAAATAAGACATGAGCTTATGAAATTATTTGCTTAAATAATTCATTTAAAACACAACAAAAGTAACGGTATGCGTAACACATCACGAACTATTATAAACATTAACTAATAAGCAGTTAATGTCGTAGGCTATATATTATGTGCTGTAATCTCATTTTTGTAATAATATATAGGCCATAGTAGCAGAATAAATAAATCAGCATATTTTTATCTGCATAATATGTTGTTTTTTAATAATTATTGTATTTATTGTTCACTGTCAGTTTCTATGAAAGGTTTTACTGGATGGATGTGTGGATACAGTTAATAGATGCACGTGCGCCACATAAACATTCAGTTCTTGAGCGTGTATTACAGTTAAAACAACCGTTTTGTAAAGGTTTACTGCGTTTGTATCATCTATTATGTTAACCCCTAACTGCACAAATTATGCCGATCTTCCTGGATTTCATAATAAGCATTAAAATGCCAGTCAAAACGGCAGACTCGTATCCCTCGCAATAGGACTATTATTAGCTGTAGTGGCTCACCGGAAGTTTTACCCATCTGAGCTCAAGATGGCGTCGCCCGCATTAACCTCAGGAATAGTGTGGATAGCCCATAGTTGACAGTTAGACAGTAAATGACTTGTGCTGTCTAAATGAGTTGGAGGTTTTTTGAAAAAAAGAACATTAAGCCCTCATCTAGCGTTCCCAATGCTCTAAATAGTTGTTGAGCATCAAAAAAATTTTGTACGATTTCTAAGAGGCACCTGATTGAGTTATTAACTCTTTCCCCGCCATTGACGAGTTATCTCGTCAATTAAGAGAAACATTTGCATAAAAGATACGTGTCTCAGAAGATTTTCCATGTTAATCTGTAATACCACGACTATTCACTAGATCTGTTATGTCTTAAGTGAACTGTTGGGGAAAAAACAGTCTGCCTGTCTCAATGTCAATCAAATAAAAGAAAGAAAAAAGTTTAACATATATTAATAAATAAGTTATGGATTCTGTAATTTTGTTTTTGAACCTTAAAAAAACCTTGGATTTTCCTCTAAATTAACTTTGCTGACTCAACTTCAAACAGGTGTAGTTCTGTCATGTTTTAAAGTTTTTTAATAGAGAATGTCAAAATATAAATAAATTTGCTCATTCCGACTCAATTTGCCAACACGCGTCACAAATGACAACACAGCAAACAAAAATGGAGAAAAAAAAGGGTCTTCTGAAAGGAACATTCATATACTAAACAATGGCAGATGGTTCTGTCGAAAATGTAAACAGGCTGTTGTAAGTTAATTGCTCTGTGCAAAGAAAGAGAAGTAATGGGAACCTGTGGTTTTTCTATCTTTTCCCCATGCGTTTAATAGATAAACAAGTTCTTAAAAAATCTGCTATATTTGAAATATGTTCTTTATGCTCTATTTTGAGTATGGTTTCACTAATAATAAACATACATTTGCATAAAGCATTTATGTTTGTCCACACCCATGTTGATTAGAGTATTAAAAACTTGAAAGTGTTCAATTAAAGTAAATTAATGTGTGATTAATTTGCGATTAATCATGAGTTAACTCATTGCAATCATGCGATTAATCTTGATTAAATATTTTAATCGATTGACAGCCCTAGTTAAAACCTTGAAACCAAATCTTAGTTCTTGTACTTACCCTTTTAAAAGAAAAGCTCGACTGAAATGATTTACTTAACTTTAGAAATATTTAAAAACTGATCACACAGCTCTTTTTATGTACCAAAAGTTCCAAATAGCTTACACAATGCACCAAGTCTGACTGTTTTTATTTCCCATTTCATCTGTTCCTTTACTAATGTTTTCTGTGCAGTTACACTTTTCCCTGTACCTTTATGGAGACTTCAATGGAACGGTTGTTGTGTCTGTGGTAGAAAATGAAACCTCATCACCTTCGCTTGTGTGGGAGAAATCTGGAAAATGGAAAGATAGTTGGCAGGATGTCAATCTGCAGATAACAAAGATCTTAAATGGGTGAGATGAATAGATGGGAATCATGGAAGATTGATTTAAATGAAGAAATTACGCTACATGGACAAATGTGGACACCCAATCAACAAACCATTATGATTTTTATCCATTAACAAAAATAAGTTGTCGGTCTCCTTCTGTTCTGTGGGGTTCAGATCTACATTTTGTGCAGGCCAGACTGTTAAGTGTCGAAATGCCAATCCGAATCAAGCATTCCAACGAGCCGTATTATAACAGATAAACCTGGTTATTACTGTAGAAATGGGTGCCAGACTACTTTTGGCCATGTGATGTATATTTTACATTGTTGATTTTTATGCTTTACTCCAATAGTTAATGCATTTACATAAACAAATCTATTATTATTAAAAGATAATATTGTATGTCATTTGTTTTACTACAGGTTTTATATTAAAGTGCAGACGTCATGGACATCTGGCTCAAAGGCTGACATTGCACTAGATGGTATTTCATTAAGTGCGGGATGTTTTGAAACAGGTACGTTTTTTCTGCCTTACTCACAAGCACACATAAGTGTGCATGCACTCATTCATTGAATCACAGATTGAATCTATTTGTTACAGTCTGTTAAAAGCATGTGGACTATAGCACAGTTTTAAGCATAAAGCTTAACATAAGGTTTAGACGTACAGAAGATTCAAAAGTTGTAATAAATGCACCTAATGTGTTTCTAGCGGGAAATGGTTCTCATAATGTTAATGGAGACTCTGCTAAACTGCTTTTTATTTTTTTATTGGTTTTTTATTTCACAAACCCACAAAACACATTAAAAAAGTGTCATTTTCCCAGGCAAAGCAGTGAGGAGGGCAGCATACCATACACATTTCAGTCTATGGGGACTGGTGCTCCTTTATATTTATATTCATTTAAATACTGCATGTTTAGCTCAGTTTAAGGAGCATGTTGCAAATCTGTTAAATATTTAGCAAGAACAATTGGTTTTGTTTACAATATCCAATCAAAGTTTATATAAAGTATAGTGAAGTAAAAATTCACCCGTTTTCCACCCGTCGATTGACCACAGGAATTGTTTGGCCTGTTAATTGAAATTGGAGGCTCCCATGACATTTATGAGAGGAGATTTATGGTCCTTGTTAACATTACTTCCCATAATTTGTTATTTTGTGAAGTTCTTGAACACAGCCGCTCCTCATAAATCATCAATTTCCTATTCTTTATTGTGTTTTGTTCACTCACCACCTTTATTCTCCAGCACATTTATAATTTATCTCATCCAATAGCTCATGTTATCTGCTGAGCTATTGACTTAAGCTTTTAGTCTCTGCATCAAAATGCTTGTATTTTGTTGCAAATCGGCGTGTAAGTGTGTGTAAAATATAAATGACATGAATATGTAGTGTATTATAAGCTATCCAGAGATAGTGAGATAATGTTTTGTGTGTTGCTTGCTCGTGACTCGCTCCACCCACAGTGCGTCTCAAGGAGCTCGTGTTTATTCGGAAAGAATCGGTACAGCTGATTCGTCTTTTATAAATCTGATTAAACTAAAGACTCTTTGGATATATTTAGAATTTAATACTACTCTATAGGTGCTCATGTTAAAATAAACATGAGATATGCAGAAACAGAGTGTGTTATGTGAGCTTTATCTCAGTGCTGGGATCTTAAGTTGAGGTGCTCTTTTGGGCAACACTTCTGTTTATCTTGTGAAATCAGCACTTTGCTGTTTTCTGTCTCTGTACCATACTTTACATATAATAGGAAAAAATCCTTTTAAAGTTGGTTTAAAATAAGATACAACATCACAATGCATCACTTCTTCACTTCTTTTTTGCAGATTTAAATAAATACCTTTTGGAAAAAAGGGCTTCAAGACTCCAGCTAACCAAAGACCATAATTTGGACTCCAACAGTGATTTAGATGACAACAGCCCTTTACCGGAGCCCTTTGCATCAGGTATAGTGTTTTGCTTTCATGATATGATAACATTAGGTAGAGCCATTAGTTATTTTAGCAATGCCATCACCATCTGTCCAAGTGCCAAGGTACCAACAAATGAATGTCTTTTTAGATGTGTCCCTAATGACATGGTTGTTTACCTCCTGTGGAGCAAGTGGACCTCTAGGACCGACTCAAGCCCAGTGTGACAGCGCTTACCGCAACACCAACATCAGCGTGGTGGTGGGAAAGGAAAGCCCTCTCAGGGGTGTTCAGATGTGGAGGGTGCCAGCTACCCAAATGTACAAGTAAGTAGATAAACTTGAAATCATTCGATAACATTAACCCTGCTGTTCCAGCACAAAAATGATCTGTGGATGAGGTTGAAGTGGTACTGCATGTGTAATGTTTAATCACACTGCCACCTCTTTATTTTTTAAGCACTGCGCAAAGAAAAAATTTTTAAGATGTAAATTAAATCTTTGGTGTCTCCAGAGTGTCTATGGGCGCACTCACATTATCCAAACCAAACCAAACCATGCCCCAGCGCGATTGTCAACCCTCCCTACTTCCCCAGATGCACGCACTCACACTGTACTTCTTATCGATCCGAGTCCGGACGCGCTTTCGTCATTAAGATGCGATTGTTTTGAAAAAAGCAGGAAGTAAAGCTCTCTCTTAACACTGGAACCCACCGTGATGATAAGTCTGTGTTTTTTATTCGGAGTCGTTTGGTGCGCGATTACAGACAGCCCTCTCACATGTCATCATATTGCTTAGTTGATCTGTCACGTGTGCAGCTCGGACATTCACGGAACCCCGCTGCTCGCAGCAAAAGGTTTTTACGGAGGCAGATGAAGGTGAGTGGTCGTGCAACTGACGTCTTCACCTTTTGAATCGCGCTCAGGCGCGATTGCGCTCACACCACAGCCTTCCGCGCCTGAGCCCAAGTGAACCGCGCTCCGGCCCACCTCTGCAACCCGGCCGCGGCGCGAATAACCAATCCGCGCCCGGGCACGGAACAGAGCGATCACACTAGTCAAACAAACCAGGCTTTGGGGGTCAAACGCGCCCGAGCGCGGTTTGGTTTGGATAGTGTGAGTGCGCCCTCAGTGAAGTTTTAGCTCAAAATACCATATAGATAATTTATTCAATTTATTATGTTAAAATTGCCACTTTGTTGGTGTGAGCAAAAATGTGTCGTTTTGGGTGTGACCTTTTAATTGCAAATGAGCTGATCTCTGCACTAAATTGCAGTGCCATTTTCTAGGTTAATAGAAGCACTGGGGACCCAATTATAGCACTTAAAAATGGAAAAAGTCAGATTTTCATGATATATCCCCTTTAAAATGTTAAAGTGTCTATTTTTTGTGTCCACTCCCAATATAAACAGAATTTTGTGCTCTTCGCAAAATTAAGAAAATAAACATGATTTTTGTTCTCTCTTCCTCAATGAAGTACTTTCAGAAATGCTTTAGAAAAATTTACTGGAACTTAATGAATAC
Organism: Paramisgurnus dabryanus; assembly: GCF_030506205.2. Lineage (NCBI taxonomy): Eukaryota > Metazoa > Chordata > Actinopteri > Cypriniformes > Cobitidae > Paramisgurnus > Paramisgurnus dabryanus. Next base: position 29,410,993 of record NC_133353.1, read on the forward strand.
TTGTTAGACAAACAAAAGATAAATGTCTACATAATGCTTGGAACTTTTAAATGATGTAAGTGAAATCTTAAACAAATATTCTAATTTTATGTAAACTGTATGAGAAAAAAAGAGGTACTGTCTTTCTCCTGTTACTTCATTACCTAAAATGAGCTGAGATTGCCACACCCCCATGCTTTTGACAAGTAAAAGAGCTGAGACGATCCATATGCATAGCTCACGCCACAGTCAATATTGTTAAGTTGACCACGCTCATCCTTTACTAAAGTTACAATGATTTACTATAGTAAACCACAGTAACCACAAATCTATCATTGTCTCATTACAATACAAATTGCATTTAGTCAAAAACAGTTGGTTTGTTTTGATTTTTAACCTTCATAACTTAAAAAATACAGCTAGCACCATAAAACAAAATAATAACATTATAACATAATAATAAACATGTTTTGACAAAAATGTTAAAAAAGGAGTTATCTTGTTTTGCAACGAAACTCTTCATATATATATTGCATTTTTTTATTTATTACAAATAAATGTGAACTGCTATAAAAAAATTATAAGAATTGTAAGTAATTATAAGAAATAATAATTATATTAATTTGAAGGTGTACATCACGTTTTCACCCCCCCCCCCATTCAAAAGGGCTGCACCAGTTAAAGTGTTAATGGCTTTCCTTCATTGATCATCAGAACACAAATGAAGATATTTTAGTGAAAATCTGTGAACCTTTCTGACCCCTAATACACAGCAACGTAACTCGCAACGTTTAAGGTCTAGAAAGGTAGAAAAGGCATAGTTAAAGTAGTTCATGTGACTACCGTGGTTCAACCCTCATTTCATGAAGTGTCAAGAATACTTTTTGTGCCAAAATGTCAGTCTCCACTGCACATTTACAAAAGCAGCACATAAATGTGTGCATCAGCCATAGACATAAATACATAGATGCCTCATTTGACCTTTACGTATATGCCGGATGTTGCTTTTTGCACACTCACATTCTCGTCACTTCATAAAATGAAGATTGAACCATTGTCGTCACATGGACCATTTTAACAATTTTATTGCCTTTCTGGGCTTTGAAAGTGGTAGTTGCATTGCTGTCCATAATAAAATTGGGTGAACTAACGTTTTAATATCAACAGTGTCTAGGGTTTATCTGGCATATGAGCACAAAGTTGTCTGGATTTGTGGACAGGACCCAAACGCAGACAGCTTATGAACACACAAGGACTTTTAATATAAAAAAATTTAAAACAAAAACCCACAAGCATGTGAAACAAGACAAATATCAATGACGATAAACAGACTAGAAAGGACTGAAACTAAATTTGACAGGAACATAACAGTAACCCACTTAACCTACAGAGTATACACAGGTAAGGCACAAAACAAACCAGCACAGGTCAGCAAACACAAGGGCATTAAATGGAGGATAAATAATGAGGGTAACAGATGAGAGCAATGAATTAATGACAAGATAATTAAAATTAGGTTAAGTAGTCTTGAGGAGACAACGGGGTGGGGTCAGGACACCAGAAAGGAGACCGGAGAGCACAGGGCATGTTGAAAACAAACAAAAACCACATGCCTCCACCCAAAACACATTAGGCTGTCAAGATCCTGACCAAAGGATAGAAAAAGCATGAACAAGACAGGCATAATCCTGACAGAAAGTAGAGTTTGTTTTTCGTAACTCTCTCTTACTGTCCTTCTCCTCCTTTGCTTTATTCACTGTCTCGTCTCGGTAAAGCAGCAGGATGCATCATGATGACTCACTGGCTGTGGGCACAGATAAATCTCTTCTTGTACTTTGCTTAATCTGGCCCCTGTGTAGTGATGCCTTTGAACAGATTTAGAGTGATTATAGAGGCTTGTCATGGGAGCTCATTAAAATCAACTCAGAAAAAAGTAAGTAAGTATACATTATGTCAGGTAAGGGATAATTTATATGCAGCTGGTTGTTATCGCAGAAATAAAAGAACACACAATCGCACTATCACACTAAAGGGGCTTATTTCACGATAACAACCAGATGCCTGTACATTATCCCGCTTATTACATATTAAAAGTTGTCCCCCAGAATTTTTTGTGATTTTCACAAAAGTTTCACAAAATGCCTTCCAGTAAAATTTTCTTCTAAAATATATATATAAACATACAAATATATCAAATGAAAGATCAGACCCTCTGCTTTCAAACAAACAATAAACAAACAAAAAACGATCTATATTTTTTCTCTGCTTATAAACTCTTAAATATGTTTTTTATGCACTTTTTTTCGCAAAAAGCTGAAATAATTGCATTATTGTGAAGGAATTTAGTTAGAGATCAAATTTAGAACGATTATCAAAACATACACAGAGTTTAAAATTAGTAAATAACGTTTTTGGGTAAGTCTAGTGGATAATCGCGGTATTGCAGATTAACATAAAAATGAATCAGGAACACATTTTTTATGCAAATGTTTTCTCTTAATTGACGAGATAACTCCTCAATGGCGGTGAAAGAGTTAAATATTGATTTTTAATATAATCTTTTTCATTTTTAACGAATGCAGACCTTCCATGAGGAACACCCGTTAACTTTTGGTTTTAAGATGAGACAAGACGTTCAAATGTCACAAACACACTATTTGGTTTAATCATTTGTAAATATAATATCATATATGTTATTAAAAGACATATTTATATGTAATATTTAACTTGAACTGTCAGGATCCTGCCAGATCCTTGTTTGTATTTAGATCTAGTCATCATGGCAGGGTTCTGACAGTGCAATGTTTTATGTGGGAGATGCGGGCTTTTAATATTGGTTTATTCTGACCACGCATTTCCCAGGTTTTTCCCGATCCCTTACTTGTGATTATTTCCAGGTGTATGTAATTTATTTTCTCCCTATTTAAGTGAACTTGTGTTTGTCGTCCAGTGCGGGTTCGTCAGTGTTACTTTGTTCGTCAAAGAGTCTACCAGTGAGTTCAACAGTGTATACCTTGTGTTCCTGTTTATGCCTAGTGTTTTGTTTAAATGATAGTGTTTAGTCTGTTTGATTTGTGTTTGCCCTGATTTGTTTGCCCCCTCGTGGGTTTTGTTTTCCTGTTGTTTACCCCGTTTTGTTAATAAAAGTCCTGTGTAGTCTATCCACGTCTGCGCTTGGGTTCTTCCTCGTTCCGATACCTGACAGTACCTGTCAAAATGATTTTGCACAAAATGGTTTGCTGGCCAATCAGAATCAAGCATTCCAACAAGCCGTGTAATAAATAATCTATACCATAAAACTATAGGATTGTATGATGCCAGACTGGAAAGCAATTGATCAGACCCAGGCAGTCCCTCTTCTTGGGTGAAATGATTTTATAAAATCTTTTCTTTTGCTATTTTGGCTGAGCTGGTATTAATAAAAAAAGTTATTTTATTTCCCTTGTGACCGGAAATTTTATCTTATGCAAAATTAAGAAATTTCCTATGCAACAAGATCTTAGTGTTAACCTCATCCGGGTGTTGAGTTTTGGAATTGCGTATTTAGTATGTTAAAGTAATATTGTATTATATTCACATGCCTAATGATTATGACTGTAGGGCCTCTTATTGCTTAATCCTTATCATTGATTTATGAGAGATTGAACAAAGCATATTTAGTAATAAACATTTTACTGCCATTATGATATTACAAGAATGTTTTTACAAAAATGTACAAATTTATATTGCAGTATATTAAAATTATACATTTCCATCTAAATTATGAGTTTGCACAATACATAACATATAATTTTATGCTGTATATATAATAGTGGCCAAAAGTGAAGCCAGGAGGAAATTATACAATATTTGCTTTTAAGCAAAACTAGGTTAGATTAATACATCAAAATATGAGGTTACAAAAAGGACAAAACACTAAACTTAATTAAACTAAATATTTTTGGCATAAAGGTAATAAAGCATACATTGATTACAGTTTTATGTGTTATTAATATTTGTTGATCCTCTTTTGTGTAATCATTGTCTTGGACTATGTCTTTATGAACGTTGCATATGTGTTGTGTGTGATTTTTGCATAAAATATTTGAATAAAGATCAAATATGTAAATTATTCAAAGTTGAAACTACTGTAAATGATTTCTGAATGACTGCTATTATTAACTTATAATTGTTAATTCAACATCCTCATTTTCCAGGATTTCAGCGTATGGAGCCGCAGGTGGCAAAGGAGCAAAGAACCATAACAAGCGCTCACATGGTGTAATCATCTCAGCTATCTTCCCTCTGGATGCAGGAGAAATACTCTACATCCTAATTGGTCACCAAGGGGAAGATGCCTGTCCAGGGGTGAGTGATAACATTTCTCAAAACAGGAAATGAGTCTGAACCATAAAGTAGTGCATCCACATTTTTATGTTTTTTATGTCCTCCAATGTTTTCTTTTTTCTTTTTCAGAGAAACGACCTTACGCAAAACATTTGCCTGGGCGAGTCTTCTATTATCGAAGATGGGTTGGACGGTGACGGTTTAGCTTTGGAGGTGGCAGGGGGTGGAGGTGGCGGTGGGGGAGCTACTTACATTTATCGAGTAAGGTTTTACTTTTTTCTCCTTTCTTGTCTTATAGCTATAAACGCATTCATAACACTCTTGCAAGTCCCCTAAAGGGAATCATGTGGACAACAGTCTGATAGCGTCTGTCTAGACAGGCATTTTTGATACATGTTGAAATCATTTAAAGTCGAATTGGAATGCTGAAGGAAGCGAGGGCCCGTCTGGAAGCACAGTTGGTTTTATGTTTACTGCGATTTAAATCTTTTTTTGGGATGTCTGGGAGCAGATGGAGAACGGGGAAGCAGTCCCTTTGCTGATTGCGGCAGGAGGGGGAGGAATGGCCTACCTGGAGGACCCTGAAAGCAGCCTGGAGCAGATGTTTCTGGAACAGTATGAGAATGAGATGGCAGCCACAGGTGTCAATGGCAAAACTGGAGCTGCAGGTGTTTTTCAAGCACATTTCACTCCTATATTTATTTACCAATTTTTAAATATTAATATATCTTAAAGGAACAGTATGTAAGACATTTATATCAATTAATCATAAAATGGCCCTGATATGTCACTAGACATGAAGAAATCATTTTCATTTCAAATACTTATATCACTGACAACAGTGGTCTGGTCAGGATATTGTCATTTAAAAAGTGGATTTGCAGCCCTCAACTGATGTTTATTTTGTCATTTTGTGTATTGGCCACCAGTTGTGTAATTGCAGTACCAGTTTTAGCCACAAGTTTTGTGATTGCAATACCAGTTTTGGCCACAATCCTACATACTGTTCCTTTAAATATTATTTTATATTGTTATATTATTATACCAACCCAGTCTCATGGAGTTGCATATAAATAGCACAAAGTGTGAAAATCATGCAATACATACGCCAAATTTCACTTTGATGTGCATATGATACGCCAGTCCTTCCCATTCACTTAAATGGTGCATCTTTTTTGTCATTTTATTTATTGGTTTCTTAATTTTTTGCTATTTTTTACCATTTTCGCTTGGGTTTAAGGTTAGAACAACTTTTTGTTATATAAAAATGACATCCTAACCCAGGGATGGGCAACTTCGGTCCTGGAGGGCCGGTGTCCTGCAGAGTTTAGCTCCAACCATAATTAAACACACCTGAAGCAGCCAATTAAGGTCTTACTAGGCATACTAAAACTTTTAGGCAGGTGTGCTGAGGCAAGTTGGAGCTAAACTCTGCAGGACACCGGCCCTCCAGGACCGAAGTTGCCCATCCCTGTCCTAACCCAAACCCCAATTCTTATCCCAGCTCCAAGCGGCCATGGCTTAAATATAGACAAAACATGGAGAAACCTGTATATTAAATAACCTCCTTAAGCAAATCTCAAATCTAACCCTAAACCCAAGCGAAAATGGTTTAAAAAACAGAAAAAATGGAGAAACCAATAAATAAAACGACAAAAAAAAATGCGCCGTTTAAGTGAATGGGAAGGACTGGCGTATCATATGCACGCCAAAGTGGAATTTGATATATGTATTGCCATATAATTATTGTGATAATTACCAGGTACACACACACACACAGAAAGCCAATCTATAAGTTTTTTTTTTTTAATAATTTTTAGGGATTTAAAGGAAAAGGTTTAGACAGAAATGTGCAATACTGTGTAGGCAGGCAGCTCAGTTTACTGCAAGTGTCTGTGTTTTTGTGTGTTTAGGTGGAGGAGGAGGATGGAACGACTCAACTTCTGACTCCAGGGCAGGAAGATCTGTTGTTGAAGGAGGGCAAGGAGGCTCATCCTGTCCTCAAGCTCTGGAAAAGCTAGGATGGGCTACATCCGGAGGATTTGGGGGAGGAGGTGGTGCGTGCACTGCTGGAGGGGGCGGTGGAGGTTACAGAGGTGAGTTTCAATTAAAATATTTTTTTTAAACTTGCATAAATGTTACATTCACACACCATTTATTTCTTCCCCCTGTAAATAAAGTCTGAATGTACAACAATTAAATGAATCTTAATATCGCCTCTGCTCAGGTGGAGATGCGCCACTTTTTGATGGAATCATAGCAGACGGACAAGATGGAGTCTCTTTTGTTCACCCCATTGGGAAGATATTTCTTCAGCCACTGGCAGGTCAGGCTTTCCTGATCTTCAGTGTCTGTCCTGTATGTGCACAATATACAGAATTGAATCTGCAATGAATTTCACAAACTGACTATTTTAACAATCTAAGTGCATTGTCTAAAGCGCATGGCACACAGTCACTTTTGCTAATTTAACTACTGGAAACATAGTTTATGCGCCAAGTGCACGGCCTAAATGGGCCTATTCTTTTAATGAGTAATGGGAGTGTTTTGGGCATAACGTGCAATAAACCAAGGAGAGTCTCAGCTCTCATCCCCTTTAAAAGCAAGTTGCACCTGGCGCCATGCCTAATCCCTATTTAGAAAGCGGAATTTGTAAACTTGGTAAATCTGTAAACAGTTCAAGATTAATGTTAAAAAATTATGTTGTTTTTTGTATGAAAATTAAAAAAAAATTGGATTAAAACCTTTAAAAGCCGTTTTCTTTCTGTCATGGAAGTAAAAATAGCAGGCTTTTAATTGCTGTAAATGTATTGATATCCTACATAATTATAGTAATCTCAAAAAATAAAAATAAAATGCAAAAATGCAAGAAAAGGTTTGTACTCTAAAAAATACTTTATTTGTAACAAACAGGAGATAAAGAATTTGCAAACGTGCGGAAAGCCGTTTCAGCACTCGGACAGCTGCATGTTTTTTTTTTTAAAAAAAGCATTACTTAAAAAAGTTTCTAAAAAAGAAAGGCCACACACAATAAACCATACTGATTCAGTAATGGAGATTGTGATAGATAATAAGAGACCTTATGTGACTTATTAAAGTTGGCGCCACTGTTTATTACTGCAAATATGCTTGGAGTTAAAGGGTCATGACTGACTGTTTGCATGAGGAATAGTACTTCAAATATAAAATGAATGACCAATTTAAAGACAAAATGACTTGAACGTTGACATTTGCTGTATTTTTATTTTTTTGCGATATTTGCTTTATTCCAGCCATGGAGAGTCATGGAGAAGCAGAGATCAAGGTGTATCTGAATTGCAGCCACTGTCAGACACAGAGTTGCAAGCGAGATGAAGATACTAAACTCATCTTCTGCTTGTGTGACAACGATGAGGTGCTTGCACCAGACAACGTCACCTGCTTAGGTAACTAAATACCCTGTGCTCATTTGTTCCTTAATCAATGCATTTATTTGAAAGATTTAATTTATTGCTGTTTATCTCCCCCTCAGTTGTTCCACTGGGGTCTCTGGCAGATGGACCTCCCTCCCTCATATTTATCCTGGCGGTGATCGCGTCCACGGTAGTAACCGGTGTCGTTCTGACCTGCGCCAGCCTCACTCTCAGTAAGAGACTCTTCCAGTCCTGCATCAATTCTGTGCCTTCAACCTTTCATCGACTCTGACATGACCCATTTTCAATCTCTATGTGTTACGCTAAACAACAGACTTAGTCATGTACAATTATAATTCCCAGAAGAGCAAATGCATCGATGTTTTAGAGCTGGCGGAAAAAATTGTAAGGATGATGGAAATATAACAGGAGTTGGTAGCTTTACTTTTTTTTCTTTTTATACCCCACAGCTATTTTGGAAGTTAAAAACAAATAATAAAAAAATACACTGGGCATTAGTGTTATAAAACATAAAAATGCCTTAAAGCTTTAAAAGGAGCCAAATGTGACATAAACAAAACTGTGACATGGACACATTTTAGGGACAATCTTATAAAGCCAGGCCAAATTTGATATAGCACTTTAACTCGGTGAGAAAGAATCAGTTGATGCAATAACACGCGGGGCACAAAATATTATCTACTGACACAAATGTAACATAAATAAATCCTATGTAACATATACAGTATAATGCCCCATATAAAAAATGTTATATGATTTACTGACAATAAGACTTATCATAATCACCCAAATATTTCTGTATTTACGTAAAATATTAAGTCAACATTTTTTTTATATTTGTGTTCAAAACCCAAAGGAAGCCTATTCTAATTGCTTGCTTTTTTTGTTACATATATATAGTGTTGCACATTAAAGGAATAAGCAGGGAACTAAGACATGTGGCTGGTTGCATAAACATACTGTAGCTGCAAAGTTAAAGTTAAAATTTCACTTTTTTGAAAATATGCTCATTTTCCAGCTCCACTAGAGTTAAACATTTAATTCTTACTGTTTTGAAATCCAGTCAGCTGATCTCCGGGTCTGGCGCTAGCACTTTTAGCATAGCTTAGCATAATCCATTGAATCTGATTAGACCATTAGCACCGCGCTAAAAAATAACCAAAGAGTTTCGATATTTTTCCTATTTAAAACTTGACTCTTCTGTAGAAGCCCGTTACATCGTGTACTAAGACCGACAGAAACTTAAAAGTTGAGATTTTCTAAGCAGATATGGCTAGGAACTATACTCTAATTCTGGCGTAATAATCAAGGACTTTGCTGATGTAACATGGCTGCAGCAGGCGTAGTGATATTACGCACTGCCCGAAAATAGTCCCCTGCCATTGAAAGTAACCAAGGGGACAATTTTTGGGAAAATTAGCATATTTTCAAATAAAAGTGGAATGTCCATTTAAGACCAACTAGCAATTAGTAAAGTAATTAAACCAATCTACCGTTTATGTAACTGAGTTTAAACAGTAATGACTATTCTTGATAATACAAATGAGATGACTAATTGGTAAGACAGCTCCAAGTAGTTTATGCAGCCAGCCAGTGGACTTCATCATTTAAACATGGGCTGTTGAAAGGGCTTTGAAATTAATGAATGTACATAAACAATTAAGCCAACTTTTTTCTAAGCATTTTCTCGCCGGGCTTTTTTGTAAATGCTCACTCAACGATCACTATCTTGATATTGATAGCTGCTATTTAACATCTGTGTTTTGCAAATGCTGTGTTATTCAACATTTATTTTCCAGTATAGGACAGTGAGGGAATATAGAGGGTGTATTAAACACTGTCCCAGAGTCCTGCACTGGTCAATTTTTTGGGACCAGCTCCCGCCCGTACCCGCCAGTACAGGACAGTGAGAAAGGAACAAGACTCTGCGTCTTCCTTGTCATAAATTCTACGTCCCTGCAATATTTGATTTCAGATAGCGATATACTTCCTGGCTCCCGCATCACCCTGTCTTTGTCACAAAGCATTGGTTGAATTTGATATACACATTCAGACACTTTTATGCGGGTACCCGACCTGTTGAAGGACTCTGCTCTGTCCCTTTAAATGTGAGCCTCTTTTGGAATGAATGAGCATATAATGAACTTTTTTCTATTAAAAAAATAACGTGGTGTTATAATGTTAACTGATAATTGCATTATTAAATATTAACTCTTTCCCCGCCATTGACGAGATATCTCGTCAATTAAGAGAAAACGCTTCCCCGCCAATGACGAGATTTTCCGTCTTTCCGCAATACCGCTATTATCCACCAGGTGGCGCCCTTCCGCAACTTTTTAAAACTGGAAGTATTGCTCTATGGCAAGCTGCTGCATGTCCGTGTCTGTTTTAAAGATCGCTCTGAATGGGATCTCTATGAAAAGTTCGTCATAAAAATGGAATTATCTCTGCTTTTTGCTCAAAATATGGTGTTTTTGCAAAAACCTACCCATATTCAAAAGCTGATTGCAAAAGAACCACTAAAGGTAGGATGAAACGGTTTTTTTTGTTTGAAAGCAGAGGGTCTGTTCTTTCATTTGGTATATTGTATGTTTATATATTTAAAGAAGAACATTTTCTGGAAGGCATTAAACTTTGGTGAAAATCATGAAAAACGCTGGCGCTGGCTGGCAACTTTTTTTAAAAACGCTGGCGGTGAAAGAGTTAATATTCAGTTTTTTTAGATTAGTATTCAATGTTTCTGGTGTCATGGCCTAATGGTAAGACGGTCGGGGTTGAAATCCGGGAGGTTACGACTGAGGTGTCCTTGAGCAAGGCACCTGTCCCCTCAATACTTCCCAGTGATAGCTGCCCACTGCTGCGTCAGGTGTGTGTGTGTGCATGACTTGCTGTGCGTGTGTTCACTACCCACTGGATTGGTTAAATGCAGAGGTCACACTTTTAAAGTATGGGTTACCATACATTGGTCATTACGTCAGTTCACTTATAATGCATTTTTATGAGTTATGGATTTCATATCACAGCGAGAATGTTGGTCTGTATATCAGACCTGTATGTTTCTAAGTTCCCAAACCTTTTGAATGTGATCGAGGTTTGTTTGTTGAACCAATATGAACTCTTTCCCCACCAAGTTTATTGCTTTCAGAAAATGTTCTTTCAATATATAAACATCCAATATATCAAATTAATTAACACACCCTCTGCTTTAAAAATTTCATCCTACCTTCATTAGTTCTCTTTGTATCACCTCTCAAATATGGATAGGTTTCTTTAAAATCACATTTTCAGAAAAAGCTAAGATAATTAAATTTTTGTGATGTACTTTTGATGGAGATCAGATTCAGAGAGATCCTCAAAACATACACGGACATACAGCTGTTTGCCCTAGGGCGATACTTCTGGGTTTTATAAGTTCAGGAAGAGCGCCACCTGGTGGATAATAGCAGTATTAAAGATTGCTGGAAATACTCGTCATTGGCAGGGAAGCGTTTTCTCTTAATTGACAATGGCGGGGAAAGAGTTAACAGTATGTATATGCGATGGACTCTCTCATTATAATGGCTGTCATTAATAACAATATATTTTATATTTGACAAGGCTAAAAATCAAGGATTTCCCCAATGTTTAAATCCATATAAAGCATATATTGTTTGACTGCACTAACTGTAATGCTTGACATGTTTTTAATGTCTTTGTAAAATAAATAAACACTTGCCATAGCCCAACCCTTTATTCACTTTAGAAAGACAAACAGGTGAATTTGCTATTTTTGCGCAAAATATTTAATCGCAAAAATCTGCATGGGTTCACTGTAAAGGAAGATTTGTTGTTTTAACTTAAAAAAGTTAGTGTTTGTTCTGCCTTAAAATTTTGAGTTAATTCAACTAAAAAAGATCCCCATGTTAAATAAATATGTTTACAGGCTGGTACAAAAAGTCTGGATAGCTAAATTTGCCCTTAGTGACAACTGTGAGGGGGTGAATTTTTTTGTAACTCATCCGTTTAAATTAAGCCTTAAAGTTCTGCATAAATAAGGGCGTGGCCACGTGAGTGACGGGTGAACTGCCACTATTGTCACTAGAATCGAGCTTCAGCAACCAGCCATCTCAACTTTATCCATGTCCCGCTTTACTCATTTCCGGTTATTCCAGAGTGATGTGCAGTGACCATAGACTGCAAAAAAAAATTTGATTTAGTGTCCGTGACGTCACCCATCTGAATATCGTTTTTGAAGCCAATAGTAGGCGGTGCCTGCCGTCGCATCTTGGCCGCGCGTCACCGTGCATCACTCGCGGATATCCGAAAATGGGTAAAAGGTGGGACATGGGTGAAGCTGAGGTGGCTGAAACTACACCCACCTAGGTCGACTCTAGAGACAGTAGTGGCCGTTCACCCGTCACTCAAGTGGCCACGCCCTTAATTATGCAGAACTTAAAGGAATAGTCCATTTTCTTAAAAGAAAAATCCAGATAATTTACTCACCACAATGTCATCCAAAATGTTGATGTCTTTCTTTGTTCAGTCGAGATGAAATTATGTTTTTTGAGGAAAACATTGCAGGATTTTTCTCATTTTAATGGACTTTAATAGACACCAACAATTAACACTTAATTCAACCTTTAACAGTTTTTTTCAACGGAGTTTCAAAGGACTCTAAACGATCCCAAACGAGGCATAAGGGTCTTATCTAGCAAAACGGTTGTCATTTTTGACAAGAAAAATAACAAATATACACTTTTAAAGCACAACCTTTCGTTTAGATCCGGTCCAGCGCGACATAACGTAAATGCGTGGTGACGTAGGGAGGTCACGTGTTACATATATAAAACGCACATTTGCGGACCATTTTAAACAATAAACTGATACAAAGTTATTAATTAGTATCAGTTGACATACAACAACGTAGGAACGGTCCTCTTTCACCACATTTGTAAACACTGGGGCGGAGTTTTCGCGTTCGTCCTCTGTGACCTCTTGACGTGATGACGTATTGCGTCGGGTCACGGTAGCGCATGACGACCGGATCTTAACGAGAAGTTGTGCTTTAAAAGTACATATTTCTTATTTTTATTGTCAAAAATGAAAATCGTTTTGCTAGATAAGACCCTTATGCCTCGTTTGGGATCGTTTAGAGTCCTTTGAAACTCCGTTGAAAAAACTGTTAAGTGTTGAGTTAAGTGTTTAGTGGTGGTGTCCATTAAAGTCCATTAAAATGAGAAAAATCCTGCAATGTTTTCCTCAAAAAGCATAATTTCTTCTCGACTGATCAAAGAAAGACATCAACATTTTGGATGACATGGTGGTGAGTAAATTATCTGGATTTTTCTTTTAAGAAAATGGAATATTCCTTTAAGGCTTAATATAATTTAAATAAATGAGTTACAAAAAACACCCCCCCCCACAGTTGTCATGAAGGGCAAAATTAGCTATACAAAAACAATTTTTGTACCAGGCTGTAAACATATTTTTTCTGCTCGAAAGATCGCCATTTTAACATGGAGGTCTATGGGAATTGAATCCTTTTGAAGCCAGCCTCTAGCTGCCAGTCGATGAATTGTAAAAGTCACCGTCGTATTGGCTTCATCAGATAGATCAGAAGGTTGCACCTCGGCGAGACCCGCTGCCAAGATGGCAACGGCAGGGTCTGCCAACTACTGGCGTTATAAAAGCTCTTCACAAACCTATGGGTGTTGTCACAGACACTACATCCATATTTTTTACAGTCTATGGTCAACAAGTTGAATTCACTCCAAATGTTAAAGCAGCACGAACACTTACTTTTTTAAAAGAATTTAATATCCAGGTATTCATTCACTTGCATGGTATTTTTGAGTACACTTTTAAAAATAAAGGTGTTTCATAATGCCATTTAAGGACCATTTTGGGCTACATGGTTCCATTTGTTTTACAGAAAAGGTTCTTTTTAGTGAGAAAAGGTTATTTGGATTATAAAAAAGTAAGAATGAAATGCTACCTTGAAGAACCTGAATGGCTCTTTGAGCAACCAAATTTTTTTCTTCTATGACATCATCGTTGTGAAGAACCTTTTATGCACCTTTCATTTTAAGTGTCAGAAAGAGCAATGCGGGACAGATCCAGCAAACTGTGCCAGATTGCAGCAGTCTGTTGTATCCTCAACAACCCAGCACTCTGTATGGATCCATACTGCGACACGCAAATCTTTCTCAGCACAGATTTTATGAATGCATTTGTGCCGTTACCTGATTTGCATGATTCCTCTCTTAAATTATTCAAATAACATACAGTAGGGCGTGCAAATGACTAGTGTTTTATGAAATGCAATTATTCTTTGTCCATTTGCCTTAATTTGACTGATATTTTGTATAAAACGTCAATAAACGGAATACATCTGCTTAAACTCATGCACAAGACCATCTCAAATCAGCAGACAAAGATCTCTAGGTCCTCAGATTGCAGTGCTCCATTGGAGGTTAACTGTATCTCCTGAGCTCTCCCCCATGCAGGTTGGTAGTCTTGCTCGGGTCACCCCCTCTCACCCCTAATCACTGGTCAACTTCCTGCCGGCTTCGCGCCACTGCGCCAGCAGACCGACGGCATAAGGGGACCTCTCACCTCCACGCAGCGCCCTCCCTGGCAGACTACCAACCTGCATCTGGGACATGGGCCGCTTCCATTGAGGGTGAGTCCACCCTGCCCCATTGACTGCTGAAAGGACCAGAGCTCCAGCCCATATAATTAAGGAATCTGTTTGTCGATTTCTTAATTCAAAAGTAAAGTCTTTAGCTGGGGATCTTTTTTTCTTAATAGAAGAGACATTTGTTCACTTGATTGTTCTGTTTCTTGGAATCAATTATGTTTGAAAAGTACATAAAAAAGCCTGTAATTTTCCATTTATCCTTATTGTGTTTTAAGACCACTGAATATGAAAATGAAACAGGTGAACAAAGACTAACAAAAACATCAGTGTTTTCTGATTTCTGGTTTGTGTTTTGTCTCATTGCAGTCTATTATCGTAAAAAGAACCACCTGCATGCGGTCAGGATTCGTCTGCAGAGCCCGGAGTACAAACTCAGCAAAATTCGTTCTTCCACCATTATGACTGATTACAACCCTAACTACTGCTTTGCTGGCAAAGCACCCTCACTAAATGAGCTAAAAGAGGTGCCACGCAAGAACATCACACTCCTCAGGTACTCTTCATCTTTTTTTTATTTTTATTATAAGTGCAAAACATACAACAGATAGTTAAGTAGTAAACAACAAAAACAAAACAGACAACAAAAACAAAAACAACAAATGTGACAATGATTTGTTCTGCTCAATGATATAATAAATAAATGAATAATAAATTAAACGGATAATAATATAGATGATAATATTGTTATGAAGCAATGATAATAAGCAAAATAATAATAATAAGACAAAATAATAATAATAATAAGTTAAACAGATAATAAGATACATATTTGGGTAGTAATAATAATAATAATAATAATAAATATAATATCATGTATATTATGTCATAATAGTATTACAATAATAATGGTAATACCAATGATAATTCTAGGGATTGTTATGGTTTTAGGATTTTTTTACTCTTCATCTTTTAAATGCTACCCTCCAAAAGTATTGGGACAATAAAGTTAAAATAAAAATATGGGTGATTCTCGCGAAATTAGATTTATGAGGTGTCATGAAACATTTTGATAAAAAAATTAATTGCAAAGTAAGAGTATCAAAATAAGAAGCATACAGTTACAAACATCACTTCATGTACTATTTTGCACATGATTTCAAATGACATCATACAAACCAATTTTGTTGTTTTTTCCACATTTAAGGGGAACATTTTCATTACCGCAACGTGTCCATGACTGGATTTGGGTTCTTTGACATGGAAATATTTATAATTAAAAAAATGTAAAAACTTAAAAGCTTCAGTGCATGTTATACTATAAACATTTACAGTAAAGAAACATGTGGTATTTGGTGATCACTGGTAAATGTAGAGACAATAATAAGGAATACAAATGTGTCCAAGACTAATTTTCTCATCCTCCGCAACAATTTTCAATCATTGTTTTAGCCCTCAAGGAACTAACATTTAAAAAAAAAAAAAATAGTTGGAAGGGACATAATTGACTGTGACACTCAAGATGGCCATGTAAGCAGTTCTTATTTTTTCTCTCAAGATAAAAGTTTACATTTTATTTGTCATAGTACCTAGACAACTTTTTAGTTGTCATTACCGAAACATGATTTTGTAAATGCATATATTTAATGTAATATCATGTTGCGGTAATGATAATTTTTTATAATGATGATCTTAAAAATGTAAATAATTCTATAGGAAATATTTTTTCAATCCTCTAAAATAATGGTTATAGTAAGTTCAGACCTTAATCTTCAATGTGCAAAAAAATGTCTTCAAGGGTTTTTTTAAAAATCTGATGCTGGACACCTTCTAAGTCTGGATTTCGTGAGAATCACCCATATGAATCCCCTGGAATATTAATTTAATGCCGATGTACTGTATAACAACATTATATTAAAGATTGCATACTTATTTTTGTACTTACAGTGTGTACTTTTTCTTGGGTTGCAGGGCATTGGGTCACGGGGCCTTTGGCGAAGTATATGAAGGACAGGTGTTGGGCATGAAAGGAGACAACACTGCTATGCAGGTTGCTATAAAGGTGAGTCTTTCCAGACCTGCCTTTGAAGACTTTTGTTATCTGTTCCTGGTTGCTCGTAATTGGCTCTGTGTTTTGTCACTATGACAGACTCTTCCAGAAATCTGCTCCGAACAGGATGAGATGGATTTTCTTATGGAGGCCCTGATTATGAGGTAGACTTGGCTACAGTTGTTATAGCCACACATGTGTGGTACAGATTTTCAGCCATTATCATTCCAGTCCTTGAGTTATTTTTACTACATATTTGTGTTGTTTTTCAGGTTCACATCTGTAGTTTGTTTTTTAAGGAATATACCGTAGATTACATCATCTTTGGACAGGCAACAGATGTTTTGTAAATAGTTTAGCAAACTGCACTATTAGTTAATGAATTAATCATATTGTGTCTACCTAAACCGCCTAATAATGCATGCAATTTTAATAGTGTAATAATAATAATAAATGTTGCTAAATTTGAAAAGGATGATAAAATGTTCACTACTGTTCTGTAATGTCTTCTTACAGTCTCAGAAAAAGGTACAAGAGCTGTCACTGGGGCGGTACCCTTTCAAAAAGTACACATTTATACTTGAAGAGTGCCTATTAGTACCTCAAAGGGACATAATAGTACCTCACAGGTACATATGGTACATACTGTTATCATTTCAAAGGCTACTATCCCAGTGACAGCTTTTGTACCTTCTTTCGGAAAGTGTTATCGCAGTCCCCATATTGTGCCATACACAGACCTTCACTTCAAAAATGCAATGATGGATATTATTAATGAACCAGTTATCCTTACATACATTAATAAGATTAAGATGTATACAATATTTTACACAAAATTGTGATGATTAAAATGAAAATTATGCCATTACTCATTCTCATGTTGTTCCCAATCTTAATTACTTTCTTGTGGGGAGATATTTAAAAGAATGAAAGTTTATAATGAAAGTAAATGAGGATTGGGACTGTCAGTCACTTAACACCTCCAATCTCGTGTTTCATGAAAGCCCCATAGGTTTGGAAGAACTATCTCTCTTGTGACACACATCTTTATTGTAAAACTAATATTAGGAATTTCTTATGATTCGTTTGGATTTATTTCTCGCCTGTTTTCTGTCTCCAGTAAGTTTAACCATCAGAACATTGTGCGCTGTATTGGAGTCAGTCTGCAGATTTTGCCTCGCTTCATCCTGCTCGAACTTATGACCGGAGGAGATTTGAAGAGCTTCTTGAGACTGAACCGACCCAGAACTGTGAGTGTTTGTAAATATCATACTTCATTTTGTCTTTCAACTATTTCATTTCTTTGATGCCATTTTATTAGATAACAAATAAGATTATTTATTATAAAGAAAGCCAGTGTAAGCATACAGTACATTTTAATCAAAACTTTTCACTAAATTTACTAAACGGGGCAAATTAGTTTAATTCCAAAAAAGCTTGATGGAAGTGATAATATCTGCGGGTTATTAACTAAAAAAGCGCAATCTACTAAAAGCAGCGCAAACCAGTTCAGGGTCGCAAATAAGCAGATGAGGTGCAGGTGATCTACATACGCCTGATGCACTTGAGTTCAGCACCACGGCTGAAAATGCGAGGTGTGAAATCCCAGCTAACAAAGCCAAGGTACACTGAAATGAACCAGAGGACAAAAAATTAAGGTTTGCAAAACGTTTTGCAACACCTGGTATTGTTTGACTTCTCCTAATGACTCCTCTTTTATTTCCTCCAGCGAGTAAAAAATAACATGGCTTTGCAAACAATATTTTTGAATAATAGTCTGTGCTCCTCTGGCATTCCAAATAAACTGTTACGTGTTGAAAAAAATACTTGATGATGCATCTTCTATCAGCAATAATTGCAGCCATTTCAAGAGCAAAATGATTAAGGAAATGTTTTTTCCGGCATTAAATAATACCAGTAAACACACGCAAACATTAGTAAATCACATCGGTAAATCATTAAAATACTCTTCTCACATAAATTTTGCTCTCAAAAAGGGTATGGTCAGTTGAAAAATAACTAGACCACACCTTTTTAGCGCTAATTATCCACTGTGCATCTTCAGTAAATCCCGACAGTCATTATTTAACGACAAAATTATGATTTGCGCTGGTGCAAGCTGTTAGTAAATATGGCCTTTTATGTCAGGTTTTGAAGGTCCACTGTGTAGATTTTAGCTGCATTTAGCTATGAGCAGTGTTGGGAAAAGTTACTTTTAAAAGTAATGCATTACAATATTAAGTTACTCCACAAAAAAGTAACTAATTGCGTTTCTTTGTTACTTTTTATGGAAAGTAATGCTTACGTTACATTTAAGCTACTTTTGCGTTACTTTTTCTTACTTGGCTGAGGCCTGATCTCTTTCAGGCCTTGCAGGTGTTTTTTATGATTGCAAAAAATGTCAAGCTCTGGTCTGCTATCTCCGTTTCTGACTCAAACTGTTTCCCCTCAGGCGCACAGAGTGCGTAATTCTACGTTAATATATTCAGTTTAATTCAGTACATTATTTTATTTTTAAATTGAATTAATTAAACTGAAAAGTAACTTGCATTACTTAAAAAAAAAGTAACTCAAATATTAATGTGTACATTTATAAAGTAATGCGTTACTTTACTCGTTACATCAGAAAAATTATATTTTACGTAATGTGCGTTACTTGTAAATGCGTGTTACCCCCAACACTGGCTGTGAGTTTGTGAAATGCAACCAATTGCTCAGTCCACAGCTCACCCCTCTCTTTTGAGAAGCTACAGTTGCCACCACAGGAAAAACATGTCGTCATCCGAAACAACTTAGTGACAAACCGCTCTCTATGGAACATTTTGCCAGTTTAGGGCTGCTATTAAAACATGACAGCACAAAATGCCGACTTTCATGTAAGGGGCTGCTTGGTAATAAAAACAATACAGTAACAATACATTTTGTAAGGTCTTTATACACCATTGATAATATAGTTGCATGTATATTATATTGCATTTTTGTCAAGAGATCTTTCTAAAAGTTACACAATGCACCTTGGGAATCAAAACCATGACAATAACGCAATGCTGTAGCAATTGATCTACATGAACCCCACAGTGTTTATATCTGTATTATAAGCCAGGCGTATGCCTCTTGTGTGTTAGAGTGTATGAATTTGTACTCGGATGTTATTTGTACTTTAAAATTTGAACACTTTACAATTGTTAGTATCTCTTCCCACAGAACCAGCCCTCTTCTCTGAGTATGCTTGAACTGCTACACATGGCAAGAGACATTGCACTCGGCTGTCGCTACCTAGAGGAGAACCACTTCATTCACAGGTGAATACAAGCTTGGATAAACCTAAACTAAAATAGCTTCACTGTCTTATTAAGTAAAATCAAGTGGTCTCTGAATGGGCAATATGTTCCACACCTCTCCTTGATGTGTGCGTCAGTGAGTCACATCTTTATTTTTGGTGCATTGTTTCAGAGACATCGCAGCGCGCAATTGCCTTTTGACCTGTCCTGGTCCAGACAGAGTGGCTAAAATTGGAGACTTTGGAATGGCTCGTGACATATACAGGTGCTTTTATCAAACCAATGACTTTGCATTTTGTTTGTTACTGTGTGTATCTGTAATAATGCAGTGAGCTTGCATTACAGGGCAAGTTACTATAGGAAGGGTGGTCGTGCCATGTTACCAGTGAAGTGGATGCCACCTGAAGCCTTCTTGGAAGGCATTTTTACCTGCAAAACTGACACTTGGTAATAACCAAACTGGTTTACGTTCTTGTTGTCATTAGTGGTAAAAAGCTATTAATTTTAAAACACGGATGTTATGTCTGTGATTCAAGGTTTGTTTGGGGTGTTTAAATAGCTTAAACTTACAGTGGGTGATTGTTTTTTCTAGTTGCCAGCTGCGCAGCAGACCCAAAGCCATTATGTTTAATTTGTCTCCATCTGCAGGTCGTTCGGGGTACTGCTGTGGGAGATTTTCTCTCTTGGGTACATGCCTTATCCGTGCAAGACCAATCAGGAAGTATTGGAATTTGTAACAGGGGGAGGTCGTATGGATCCTCCTAAAAACTGTCCAGGGCCAGTGTGAGTAACATTGACATAACTTGTGTTCATTCTAAACTGAATGACTTACTGTTAGCCATTACCAGCCTGATGTTATGGATATTCTTAAAGGGATAGTTCACCCAAAAATAGTAATAATAATAAATAATGTTATTATTGACTTCCAAACTTATAAGACCTCCATTCATCTTCGGAAAACAGTTTACAATGTTTTATATTTAGTCCGAGATCTTGTTGACCCTTCATTGAAAATCTATGCACAGTACCCTGTCCATGTCCAGAAAGGTAATAAAAACATCATCAAAGTAGTCTATGTGACATCAGTGGGTCAGTTAGAATGTTTTGAAGCATCAAAAATACATTTTGGTCTAAAAATAAATACAATTACGACTTTATTCAACTTTGTCTTTTCTTCCGCGTCTGTTGTGAGACTAAAGTCACATGACTGCAGTTACGCGGATGACGTACAACATGGCTGACGTGTTATCTGGTGTGCCCCAGCTGGTGTTTTTGTGCGCCTGAGGGAGACGCATGCTGCAAGTTTGGAGAAAAAAACTTTACAAACATGCCTGAGGATAACACGTCATCCGCGTCACTGCAGTCACGTGACTTTAGTCTCGTGCATGCACTTCACAACAGACAACAATGCTGAATAAAGTCGTAATTTTTGTTATTTTTGGACCAAAATTTATTTTCGATGCTTCAACTCATTCTAACTGACCCACTGATGTCACATGGACTAATTTGATGATGTTTTTATTACGTTTCTGGACATGGACAATATACCTTGCAAAGATTTTCAATGAAGGGTCAACAAGCTCTCAGACTAAATATAAAACATGTTCCGAAGATGAACGGAGGTCTTACGAGTCATTAATGACATTATTTTAATTTTTGGGTGAACTATCCCTTTAAGTAGCCAACCACAAGGTGGCTAATTCGTATTAAATTTTATTTGTATAAAATGTGTAATTAATCGAAAAAACATTAATGAAGCCCCACCCCTAAACCCAACATCAGTTGGGCGAAATCAGATCATACTTAAACGTACGATTGTTCGAATTCATACAAATTGACTACCTCCAAAATTGTTATTAATTGCTGTGAGATTGTGTTGCATTTACCTATTAAAATATGCATGATTGTTTATGTAATTATTCATATTTTGACTTTGTTTTAGTTATCGGATTATGACACAGTGTTGGCAACATTGTCCAGAGCACCGACCGAACTTCACCACCATTTTAGAGAGGATCAACTACTGTACACAGGTACTGCATAACAGATATACCAATGTACATTGTACCTATTCTGCGCTCCTTTTTTCCGCTTTAACCTCATCTTTCAAACACCCAGGACCCTGACGTCATCAACACCGCTCTTCCAGTGGAGTACGGTCCGGCTCTGGAAGAAGACAGTAGCACTGTTATCCACCCAGATGGATCTGTTCGCATGAGTCCTCTACTAGCCGGGCACTCTATCTCCCAAGATGCTTGTTCCCAAACAGGAATCTCATGCCAATCTCCACATGCCCTCAAGCCACATTTGCAGCCACAAGGAACACCCCAGCTTGCACATGAGGTAGGAACGTACCATGAAACACTGGAGCAATGTTGGGCTGAGTCTGGTGCCTGTCCTGTACAATGGCTTCAGGTCCCAGACCACCGACCGTGCTCCAGAACCAGCTCATCATCAGGTAGCCAGAAGCTGAAGAACAAGACTAAAAATCTGTGGAACCCCACCTACGGTTCCTGGGTTCTGGAGAGCATTGGAAGAGGCAAAACAACCCTGTCCCACACACAGTCCATGCCTCCATCTTGTAACCCTCCATCAACCACTGTTTCAGGCTGTACTACAGAGTGCGTTGATCCAGAAGTAGCGGATGCAATCGTTTCTACGCCCAAATGTCCGCCTCCATCTGCCACGTCCTCCCCGACCGCCTTTAAACCTAAGCGTCCTCCATCAAGCTTGGCTTCTCGGAAAGGTGCAGAAGTATCTACAGGAGGCTCGCTTGCTGCAGTTATGGACTTGGCAAAACTCCAGAGCTTCCCGTGTGGCAATGTAAACTATGCTTATGACGAGCAGAGCTATGAGTCGGAGAGCTTGCCCGTGCTAGGGGCCAATGCCGTGGAGCCCAGCACTACATCTTCACTGGCCGCTCTAGGCCTGGCCACAACCATAACCCAAAAGCCTCTGGTCAAGCGGCACTCTAGCTATGGACATGAGGATGTCAGAAGGTACACCCAACTTGAGAATCCCATGAGGGACAGAGATTCTGGCTTTTCACTGTCAGAGGACCTCAGTGTCACCTCGGTGTAACATTGCAGAAAGGACTTGGACAGCAGTAGATATGGAAAAACACCCAGCACCTCATTTTGTTTGGCCCTAAACTTTTATCAGCTTTTTGGTGTTTTGTTTTAATGTGTTGATGCTAGTTGCCATGTATTAGCTAGAAGCCGAATGTCAGGTTAGTACTGCTAGTGGATGATCGTAAAAGAGAGTGTTGCTTTTGTGGGTTACCAAAAACACCAAAGACATAGAGAGTTGGTGTAACTAATTTCTCTCTCTTCTTAAATGCTGATGGTTTCTATGGAAACTTGGCTAATAGCAGCCCCTTTACACTGGATTCTCATCTGTTGTCTACACTGTGAAAACACATTAGGTTCACTTTATGGACCCTCTTAAATGACAAATCCTACGTGTTTCTGTTTTCTACTGATTAATCGTTATTATTACTGCGTATATATGTAAGTTTAAAGGTGCCATGTGTATTTTTTAGAAGGATCTATTGATAGAAATGCAATATAATATACATAACTATATTACAGGGTGCGTTTCGTCTCCCCCACGCACAGCTTAGTGACGCCGTTCTAAAAAACAGAACACATTGTTTTTTATGAGTGTACGCACACAAGCGCCGCTGTGACTCAGGACACTGCTCAAATCCCTGTCACGCCACAGCACCACTCACATAGTTTACCATTAAAAAACATCATATTTGTCCCAAATCATTAGCGATTAACATTGGCTGCTAACGTATATTTTGCATTTTGAACAGTGGCGGCTCGTGACTGCTCTTCCAAGGATGCGCTAATTCAAAATAAATGTTTGGATTGTCACGTGTGTGGTTCCCTTTTCCAAAACATGTGTCATGCGTGTGGAGAGATCCTGTGTGCATCACGTGTTTTGTCAAAATAAGTGCCTGCTGGAGACGTGTCAAAACCGTTTATGATAAAAGATACGCTCACGTTCCCTAAATACGCGCAAGACACTCCCTTAACAGTAAACTCTGATTAGGCATGAGATTGTGCGAGTATCTGGCACACGCGAGCGTCTCTTTTCAAGTTCAAGACAGCAGGCACTTATTTTGGCATGACATGTGATGCACACATGATCTCTCCACACGCATGACACATATTCTGGAAAAGGGAACCACACACACGAAAAGCTACATACATGTTGTGACGAACTTCGCATCGTGCGCTTCACAAAAAGAAGTCACCAGCCGCCACTGATTTTGAAGTGGATGCTTTTTGACTAAGCTTGCGCTATTTAATGTGCATTTCCTGTGTACGATACCTCCGAGTTGTCTTAGACGCGGTGCTGAGCTGCGCGTCCGGTGTGCGACCCGCTTTAGACGCCGACATGTTTGTCCTGTGGCGGCTACCGTAGCTTCTCATTGCGTTTCGAAATTGAAGTTGGTTGCAATTTGGAATATCACCACTAGATGCCACTGAATAACACATTACACCTTTAAGTCATGTTGCCTTTAGAGGAACTTGTTTTGTGCATTGATCTGCCAAACTGAACTTGATTTCTTATGTTTTGCCTCGTTTATTTAAGTGACTTGGCACAAATGAGGTAAATAAAACTTGATGGGGTTGTCATAAATCTTCTATTGTAGTAAGAATACTGGTAGTCTATCACTGGTAGCCGAGAAATAATATAATAAGTTAGCCGTGTATTGCAAGGTGGTAAAGAAATCCACTGCTATTTTACTATGTTCTTACCTCAACTTAGATGAATTAATACATATATGTCTTTTTTCAATACGTAAACTTAATATTTGTACAGCGCGTCATGAATGTGTTAGCAATCATCATTTTTATCCGCTTCGAAAAAAGCCATGTTTTATTTTGTGCCACCATACTTACTCGTGTAACTACTCATGTAACAGTCTTTAAATAGGGAAAACATGGAAGTGTTTGGTTGCTTTTAAATTCATCCCTGTTTGGATCCTAAGGAATGAATGGGGCTAAGCTAAATGCTAACACATTCACGACACGTTGTACAAAGATTAAGGGCACACATTGAAAAAAGATAGGTATGTATTAATTTGTCTAAGCTGAGGTAAGAACACAGTAAAATATTGAAAAATTGTGGTGTTTTCCTTTAAAGGGATAGTTCACCCTAAAGGTAAAATTCTATTGTATGGAATGGATGATGAACTATCCCTTTAATTTCACATTAAAAAATCAGGTTGTGCCCCCTATCTGTCACTCACTGGGACAGTACCCTTTAAAAAAGGTCCTGATTAGTACCATTAGGTACAGATGTGTATACATTTGTTAACAATATGTATCAATACCCTTGAGGTACCAATATGAACTCTTGAGGTCAAGCTGTACTTTTTAAAAGGGTGTATTATTTAGACTATGGTTAGGTTGGTTCTGTGTTTTGGGGTTTGTTTTGACAACAACAAGACATTTACAAAGTGTGTTGCTGTTTTACAGAGGCTGTGTTTTGTGAACCGCTGAGGTAATGTGTGGGCATAAGAACGGTGTAGCACCCATATGTGTTGGAAGTAAATGAGGCATGTGACACTGGGTGCAGTTGTTACGTCTGTAAAGAAAATATTGATTTTCACTTCAATGCACTCGTCTGGGATGTTAAAAACCATTCTGTGAAAGTGAAATTTAGCAGTCTCTTTTTTTAGTGTGCGATTTGACATCTTTTTTCCTCAACAATAAGTTGATTTTTTATTTTTTTACATTAAACCACCCATTTTCTTATTGTTTTCATGTCTTTACAGATATGCAGTGCATACAGCTTCACAATCACAGACCACACAACACCTCAGTGTGTGTAATGCGACGCATGATATTTGTTTGTCTCATACAGTATAGGATTATTCTTAATAATTCTTAAGATTATTCATATTCAAGATCGTTCTTATGTATTTTGTTACATATTGTAAGGTGAGGTGACTGTAAAAAGTGTTTTTATAAGAGGAATTGTGTCTCAGTCATTTTAGTCAGGGAAAACTAAATATATTCTTATGCAAAAAGACAGATGAGGGTAAAACCAGCCTAATCTCACAGAAATCCGTAATTATTTAACAACGTGGCCATATAAATACGTAATATTCGTCATAAAGCATAGTCATTTATTCGTAAAAATAAATATACTATACTTAGAAAAAGCAATACATGAAGCCCCGCCCCTAAACCCATGGTCATTGGGGCGAACTCGGATTGTACCGACAAGTAGGAATGAGATGTTACAAATAAGCAAAATAGTTACGAATTGCCATTAGCACAAACTATTGCTAGTTTTTCCTAATTGTTTTGGCTCTCTTTCATATTTTGACTGCCATTTTGGGTTCTTCATGTTATGTAAAATTAGAAATGTAGCAATAGAAAATGAGTGCTGTATTGTATTAATATTCATTTCAAATTAAACTAACCCTTATGTAGCTGTAATATTTAATCTCATGTTTGTACTGGTTTTTATTATTATTTGTTGAATTATGTTGAGGTCATCACTGCCAATGTTCTGCATATTATGTTTATTAAAGGCTTTGCAGAGTCAACCAGATCAGAAATGTATTTGTCATGATCCTGCCAGCCTGTCACAGTTATTCATAGTTCCTGTGGCGGGATTGTGGCGTACCCATGTTTTGTGTGGTAGCACATGGCCTTTGTTTGGGATTTCTGCTTTCTTGTCTCTAACCCCGCCTCCATGTCTCCTCGTTAATTATTCATAAATGGTTAACTCCCCTCACATGACCTTTCCTCCTTATCTTGTTTAGTTTTTCCTATTTAAGGCCCCAGTGTGTTCTGTCCATAGCTGAATCGTTTTGGTTTGTTTGTTTCCATTTCATCTTTTTTAAATTAACAAAAAAAAGAAAAAGAAACGCATTTCCATGTTTTAGCGAATGACGGTGGTTTTGGTAACCTACCAAAAGTAAACAAAACAAAGTATGTGTGGACAATGGAGACAGGACTGCATGAAGTCAAGATGAGGCACGTTATTAATTTATTAGCAGTGCAGCTTGTAATTGCCAAACTGAATGCTGTGCACAGAAGAAGGAATGCAGCATTTTTGATGAAGGCACTCGAGGACATTAAGACGACGTCGAGCCCCATATATGGTAAGGACAACTCCAGCGGAAACAGACGGTCAGTCCCGTGGGTGTTTACTACGTAAGAATTAATTCTGCACTTTAAATTTTTTTTTGCGAATTAAGAGATTTTTTATCGAAATTTGGCGTTTATAATTGCTCGTTTTTGATGCGGTACCTCAAAATGCGCATAATTTTTTGTGATGGAAACATGGCTAGTAGTAACTTAGCTGGGTTTCCATCCAAACGTAAAGCAAATATTTTCAAAATTCGGCAAAAAAAGAAAAGGAAAAACAAAGAAACGCGAATTACGTGCGTTTCCATCAAGTTGTTTAAGCGAATGACGGTGGTATTGGTAACCTAGTGACCAATAGTAAACAAAACAATGTATGCGTGGACAACTGGGACAGGACTGCATGTAGTCACGATGAGGCAAGTTATTAATTTATAAGCAGTGCAGCTTGCAATGGCCAAACTGAAGAAGGAATGCAACATTTTTCATGAAGGCACTCGAGGACATGACGTCGAGCCCCATATATGGTAAAGAAAACGCCACCGGAAACAGACGGTCAGTCCCGTGGGTGTTTACTTTACGTAAGAATTAATTCTGCACTTTTAAAAATATTTTTTTTGCGATTTAAGGGATTTTTTATCGAAATTCGGCGTTTATAATTATTCGTTTTCGATGCGATACTTCAAAATGCGCATAAATGTTGTTGATGGAAACATTACTTAGCTGGGTTTCCATCGAAACGTGAAGCGAATCTTTTCAAAATTCGCAAAAAAAAAGGAGAGAGAAACCAAGAAATGCGAATTAGGTGCGGTTCCAAAATTGTTTAAGCGAATGACGGTGGTATTGGTAACCTAGTAACCAACAGTAAACAAAACAAGGTACGCGTGGAAAAGGGAGACAGGACTGCATGTCATCACGATGAGGCAAGTTATTAAACTGAATGAAGAAGTAGAAGAAGGAATGCAACATTTTTGATGAAGGCGAGGACATTATAAGAAGACGTCGAGCCCCATATATGGGCTGCGTTCAGCCCCGACAAAACGTTGCACAACGTTTATTAAACTGAAACGGTGATGCATTGAACACCCTGTTGTGATGACGCAAGAGTTGCAACTACGGTAGCTGAGAGGCCATTCTTTGTGTTCTTTTTTAAATGTTTCTGAAGCCTGATGAAATCGTTATAAATGTGTGTTTAATACTGTTAAATACCCTCGATGTTACAGTCACTGACCTTGCCGTCCAGAATGAAAGACAACATCCAACTTGAACCCATTGAGCGAGCTGTCTCTTTACTATCGCGTGGTTTTATACATCTTGCCGCTGATTGGGCGGACATTTCTGACACACCCACCAAACAAGAGAAAACGCTTCTAAAACCTGTTGCATTCCGTTGCACACCGTTTCCAGGAAACATGTCGTTCAACCCGGAAACCGTAGCAAAACGTTGCGCACCGGTGTGAGATTGAACGTGCCCCATGGTAAAGACAACTCCAGCGGAAACAGACGGTCAGTCCCGTTCGATTCCATCTCCCTTTGTTTTGTTTTTTTGCATTAACTCTTTTTCGCGCACATCAAAAACCAATTCAAAGGAGCATTTTTTTTTTGCGAATTAAGGGATTTTTTAATCGAAATTTGGCGTTTTTAATCACTCGTTTTTTAAGCGATCCTTCAAAATGCGCATAAAATCTTGATGGAAACATGGTTAGTAGCTGGGTTTCCATCGAAACGTGAAGCGAATCTTTTCAAAAATCGCAAAAAAAAGAAAAAAAAAAGAAATGCAAATTAGGTGCGGTTCCATCAAATTGTTTAGGCGAATGACGGTGGTATTGGTAACCTAGTAACCAACAGTAAACAAAACAAGGTACCCGTGGAAAATGGAGACTGCGTGTAGTCACGATGGGGCTTATTTATTTATAAGCAGTGCAGCTTGTAATTGCCAAACTGAATGATGTGCACAGAAATAGGAATGCAACATTTTTGATGAAGGCGAGGACATTAAGACGACGTCGAGCCCCATTTATGGTCCAACGGAAACAGACGGTCAGTCCCGTGGGTGTTTACTACATAAGAATTAATTCGGCAAATTCGTTTACATCTCCCATTTTTGGCATTAACTCTTTTTCGCACAAATCAAAAACCACCTCAAGCGAGCGTACATTTAATATTTTTTATAGAATTTTTATAGAAATTTGGCGTTTTTAATCACTCGTTTTTGATGCGATCCTTCAAAATGCCCATAAATTCTAGTCGATGGAAACATGGCTAACACAGCTGGATTCCATCAAAACATGAAGCGAATCTTTTCAAAATTCGCAAAAAAAGAAATGCGAATTAGGTGCGTTCCATCAAGTTGTTTGAGCGAATGATGGTTGTATTGGTAACCTAGTAACCATGCAACTGTAAACAAAACAGGCAGGCATGGAACATTGAGAGAGGGCTGCATGTAACGTTACTGTAGTCACGATGGGGCAAGTTATTAATTTATTAGCAGTGCAGCTTTTAATTGCTAAACTGAATGCCATGTTTCCATTACAACAATAGCCATGTTTCCATCACCATAATTGTATCGCATCGGAAACTAGTGGAAACGCCACATTTCAATTAAAAATCTTTATTCGCAATAAAGTTTTTACGCTCGCTTGAGGTGGTTTTTGGTTTGTGCGAAAAATAGTAAATGCGAAAAATGGGAGATGGAAACGCATTTGCGTTTGAATTAATTCTGACGCGGGACTGACCTTCTAGCTGTTTCCGGAGTTGTCTTTGCCATATATGGGTCTCGACGTCGTGGCAATGTGCTCGTGTGCCTTCATAAAAAGTCTGCATTCCTTCTTCTGTGCACAGCATTCAGTTTAGCAATTACAAGCTGCACGGCAAATACATTAATAAATTGCCCCATCGTGACTACATGCAGTCCTGTCTACATTTTCCACGCGCATTGTTTTGTTTACTGTTGGTTACTAGGTTACCAATACCACCGTCATTCGTCCAAAACAACTTGGAAACGCACCTAATTCGCATTTCTATGTTTATCTTTTTTTTTGCGAATTTTAATAAAGCTAATGATTTTATGGGCATTTTGAAGTATCGCATCAACGAGTTATGAAAATGCCGAATATCAATAAAAAATCCCTTAATTCGCATTAAATGTTTTACGCTCGCTTGATGTGGTAATTTATGCGAAAAAAAAATAATGCGAATAAACTGAGATGGAAACGCATTTGCCGAATAAATTCTAACGTGGCGAACATAAACTCACGTGACTGACCGTCTAGCTGTTTCCGCTGAAGTTGTCTTTACCATATATGGGCTCGACGTCGTCTTAATGTCCTTACTGCTAATGCTGCATAAAAAATGCTGCGTTCCTTCTTTACTACATGATTACATGCAGTCTTGTCTTAATATTCCAAGAGTGCTTTGTTTTGTTTACTGTTGGTTGGTTACCAGGTTACCAAACACCGTCATTCGCTCAAACAACTTGATTAAAAAGCGAATTTCGCTTCACGTTTGATGGAAACCCAGCTATTGTCAAGTAAGTCTCGTGTGTCTGTCACGTCATAGTCTCATTTATTGTCATCAGTTTATGTCATGTTATTTTTTTCCCATGTGGGCCTTTTGTTTTCTTAGTTTAAATAAAAATTTTGAGTTCACAAGTTAGTAAATCTTATTGTGTTTATTGTGAATGTTGCTGAGTAAAAAGCAAATCTTAAATTAAAGGTTTTCAACTACTATTTGTGATAATAAATAAGCTACTAAAAAAATCTGAAATATGATACCCAAACTTTCTTGTTTAACTTCTGGTTCCTTTGCTGAAAAAAATACCAAGTGATTTTTGAGCAGACGTTTTATTGTCATAAACCTACTGCCCAATGAACACTATAACAAAACTCACCCACTCCAATATAAAATAGTGTCACAAGGTTAAGTTTGTGTGAGCCATAAAATAAAATAAAAACTTTCTGATGTGCAGAAAGATTGCGACCCAGATCTTCATACATAACACCTATACAATACACCCGTGTAATCATCAAAAGAATAACCTGTAACACCACCCTTGATTGATTACTGCAGTGTCAAAGCATTAAATATCATCAAACATATTGTGAATTGGGAAACACTATTTTATGGTGTCTTTGTTCCACATGTTACATGTCAATTACTATAGTAATATAACATGCAGCTAACCAAAACCAAACCCCAACCCTATAGTAATAAAATTTATATATATTATAATGTATAACAATGCAACAGTGACACCGTAAAATAAAATGTAACCAAAATTTGTATTTGCACTCCCACCCTCCCACTAGTTTGTGTATACTATAAGTTTGTAAATCAGTTGTTTGACTAGTGTTGGTTGGGCATAGACATCTAGCAATGCTGCATAAAACCAATTGTTCTTACAAGTTTGTTTCACAATGTTAAAAAAATGCTGGCTTGTTTCAACCCGTGGTTGGGTTTGTCCACATTAGAGTGTACACAAAGTGAACAGAATTGATATTAATCAATCTTTTGACAGGTTTCAACATGCACACTACCACCCAAACATTTGGACGCACACCACAAAATTTTGTTTTTGAGCTACGCTATGTATGAATTTTCTACAAAACTATTTTTAATAATGTAAAGTAGCCATCAGGTGACTACCAAACTCCAATACTGTGAAAGTATTCCAGCATGCACCTTATTATTAAGTTTGAGTGTCATAAGGGGTTAAATGCTAAGATGGTGCAGAGCTGTAAAGAAGACACATTTTTAAAGATAAAGTATAACGTGTTTCAATACCGTTTTGATCGCAGCATAATTTCCATACTTCAGTTTGTGTGTCCAAAGTTTTGACAGGCAGAGCACATAAAATGCACACAATTACAGACAATATGTTAAAGATATATTGCAATACTAAGGACAAATGTGAGTTTTCAAAGCCATGATTATGTTCTGACAGTGAAATGCTTTTACAGCTTAATACTGTAAAGTAATAATTTTTTTTACACAATGATGCCTCCCCATAATGCACCACAAAGGTTTGTACTGTAAATGTCTATTATCATCATCCGTCCTGTCACAGTAGGGCAAAAGTTTGCAATGGGAAGTCAGTAAGACTATTCTCTGGCCAGTGATGCAAGAATCTGCAACAGGTTGTCAAAGCCCCATAAGTATCCATCCTCTCGGTTGCCCTCCGCCCAGGGTTTGTAGTGATCCAAGATCTGTCCTTCTGGGAGAGGAATGGTTTTACCAAAATCAATGACCCAGACTTCGGCTCTGCCTTTGTGATTGTGAATGAACAGCAGTGAGCTTCCAACGACCTTAAAGACACAAATGAAGAAAATTGGGAAGGACCAAACATTTGGCAAAATTTACAAACATTTTGTTTTATAATTTGTGCTATCCATTGTTACCGGTGTCTCTCTGGTAAACAGGTACACTAACCATTCATAGCATAGTTATTACAGTAAAAAAAAAAGAAAGAATAATGGTACATAAAAATATTGAAATCATTTACATTTTACTCAACACCTAAATTACCAAAGTCTTACAAATGCAAAAAAGTATAGTAAAATATTTACATATAATATAGTGCAACTCTTTACAAATATATTCGTAACAAATTTAAGCGAAAATCCAAATTTGGGTTAACTATGGAACAAAAAAGTAAGATTTTTTACCTCGTGTTTTTTGAAGAACTCTGATTTCATCATAGCCTGTTTAATATCCTCAAGTCTTGTAATATATGAGTTCTGTTAGAGGTATGTGACGAAGAAAAGCATAACATGAATCAATAATTATACTGATGGTACATATTCAGCATTCATGAATAACTGTTTTAACTTAAAATGTTAAAAATAAAGGAACTTAAATTAGCGACTACCTCAGTTTTCCTGAATTGCTTAAATACACCTTATCCTGGGAAGTAGGGATGCATAACGATTAATCGCGATTAATCTATAGCAGAATAAAAGTTTTTGTTTACGTCATATATGTGTGTAAACTGTGTATAATAATTATGTATAGATAAATGCGCACACATGCATGTATATATTTAAGAAATGTTTAGATGTGTATATACATTTGTATATTTATGTATAATTTATATTATATATAAATATAAATACTTAATATATAAATATATATTCTTTCTTAAAATTATACATGCATGTGTGCATATTTACATACATAATTATTATTCACAGGTCACACATATATATGATGTAAACAAAAACTTTTATTCTGCTATAGATTAATCGCGACTAATCGTTTGCCTTTACATATTTCATACTGCATTCATTTGGGCTATTGTAATACTATTTATTACACAGCTCATTGGAATGCTTGATTCTGATTGGCCATTTGCGACATTTGCAGGTTTGTTATTCTCGGATAAAAAACACTCAAAACTAATAACTATAAGAATATGTCTTTTAAACTATTTCTCTGCCAGCTATTTTTTTTTTAAGTTGCCAGTTAGCATTTTTTTGGGGGTGATTTTTGCAAAAGTTTCACAAAATGCCTTCCAGGAAAAATTTCTAAATATATAAACATACAATATATTAAGTTGGACCGTCTCCCGTTTCCAAAGCGTTTTCAGAAATTGTGCACTTCACCTTTAAACAAAATAGTGTGTTCGTGCCATTTAAACATTTAAAAAAAAAAATGTGTTTTTGTTCGCAGAAGCTCTGAATTTGTTAAAAATGAACAAATAAAATAAAATATTTAAAATTAATATTAAATGTTACCTTACACAGTAAAAAATTGCAAAATTAAGTTAAAACAACTTGTTTTTTCAAGTCAACCTACTTTATAAAGTTTTGGCTGTGAAAAGTTGACAACTTATAAAATCAAGTTGAAATTGTTTAACTTAATTTTTTTTAGTTAAAGTAACATAAAAATATATGTTGATTTGACAAAAATGCTGCATTTTTTACAGTGTACTTATAAGGTAAAGAGCCGTGTCATAAGCGGGATGATGTACAGGCAGCTGGTTGTTTTCGTAAAATAAGCCCCTTCAGTGTGATACAAGACCCTTCGCTTTGTGTTGAGTCCCTGTCAAGGCTTATTTCTGCAATAATAACCCGGCTGCCTATACATTATCCCCTTACTTAACCACTTTGTGGGAGCATCTAGTAAGTGGATAAACATATTTATTTAGCCAGACTTATAAATTCTGGATTAAAAGTAATTTCCATTACGTTACCATGAATGCAAACAATGTTTTATGAAAATGTAGGTGTGCATGCCTAACATAACACAACCGGTTGATCTAGTTTCTAAGAAGTCACGCACGATTATGTTTTTATTTCCATGGACAAAATCCCTGAAGACTTCAGTGACATCATCTTTTGACCGCGTCCTTTTAAAGTCTGTGCTGCAGTTGTCACCCCTCTGAAATAAAAGAAATAAAAAATATTGTAATTCGTGTGCACATTTTTTCATATTAAAAAGTATTAAAAGCATAAAAGAAATGTGAAAAATTATGTATTTTTAGAAAGCTGTTTTATTTTATTTGTAATAAATGACAAAAGTGCCATGGTTGGATAGTGCAGATTAAGGGGTGGTATTATCCCCTTCTGACATCACAAGGGGAGCCAAATTTCAATAAATGTTGATAGAAGTACTGGGGACCCAAATATAGCTCTTAAACATGGAAAAAGTCAGATTTTCATCATGTCCCTTTAAAAATCAATACTTGTCATGGACACCTATGTGTTTATAACTATTTATATCTTAGCTACAAATTAAAGGGCACTGTGGGTACCTTGATGCCCTCAATACGGAACCCAAGTGTGTTAGTAGAGCTGACGCTTTCTCTCCACTGCATGTAGCGTGGTTTTGTTATCGCCCGCTTGTTTTTTTCCTCAGGTGTAGGCGCCGTACTGTCCACATCCAGCATCTTTTTGTATAAATCTTCACGCATTTTTGGCTTTACCCTGGCCAGTACCAGTTCCTCCTCCAGATATGTTCTGACAGACAGAAATAATACATTTTTCTGTTATAATTGCACATTTAAAAGCCAGTTGAGAGAGCTGTGAGGAGATCAGTCAGTCAGTGCTGATTTCAAAGTCTTTTTTTGAACTTTACGTGACTTCCTGTGTGCTAGAAAAGGAAGTCACAGAGGGACTCCTTGCACACAGCGTCTCTCAGTGTATTGAACGCGTGAAATGTTTGTGAGAAGGAAGCCCTCAGGGACGCCCTGCGTCTGCCTCTGTAAAAATGCATGTAGTTTTGACTGCATATGCACAGGAAGTGGTTATTATTGTTGTTCGTTGTGTGAGAGAGCCTCTCTCTTCATGAGCTCCACCCACTGCCCTGACAGGAAGCAGACCAAGTACCAAAACAGGTGTTTAGCAGGTCTAGTTTTCCACAGCACACAAAAAAAGCTCATAAAGTGTGAGTCTTACTATACAAAGGAGAGAATTACACGTTAGAAATTTTGGTGCGGCTTAAAATTTCTCTAAAATCAGTTATCGGCTCTAGTGTTTTACGCGCCGTAAATAGTCAACTAAAGAGTTAACCATGTACATTTTTTTTTTTTTAGGTTTTTAACAGCAAATTTCTTCATTCATTTGGTTAATTTTAATTGTATTTATTTAAATTGATTGAAAAAAGTAAATTCATGGTTAATGTAGTAAAACCATAGTTTTGTTATTAGTAATCAATACACCAAAAAAAACATGGTTACTACACTTTTACCACAAAAACACATGGTTAATTTTCCTAAGGGCACTGGTGAAGATCAGAATGTATCATTATGGTACAAAAAGCTATGCTACTACATATATTTGTTCCATTTCTGATCGAAGATTTTCCGTCTTTGACAGATAGATCACTGATAGATCTGCACAGCGCTGCTGAAGTACAGTGACATAAAAAAAGTCATTGGGGTTTAGTTTAGTTTCTTTTTACACGTTTGTTAATATTTTAATTGCAATAGCGTTTTGTAATTTGATTTGTTAATATTTGCCTGTTCAGGCACAAAGGTCGCGTGTTTTACCACCTCCGCTGTCACTGCTGGAAAAAAACCAATCTGCTTCATGTGATTGCAGTATTTTCTTCAACCCATGTAAATATAAGTGGGTGATTCTTGCGAAATTAGACTTGCGAGGTGTCTTGAAACATTTTGATAATAAAAGTAAATGCTATCAAAATAATCATACAGTTACAAACATCTTTTCATGTACTATTTTGCATATAATTTCAAATGACATCATACAAACCAATTTTGTTGTTTTTTCCACATTTAAGGGGAACATTTTCATTACCGCAACGTGTCCATGACTGGATTTGGGTTCTTGTCATGAAAATATTTATAATTAAAAAAATCTAAAAAATAAAAAGCTTCAGTGCATGTTATACCATAAACATTTACAGTAAAGAAACATGTGGTATTTGTTGATCATTGGTAAATGTAGAGACAATAATAAGGAATATAAATGTGTCCAAGACCAATTTTCTCATCCTCCGCAACAATTTTCAATCATTGTTTAAGGCCTCATTTTTACACTCAAGATGGCTACCAGATAACCAGTTCTTATTTTTTCTCTCCAGATAAAAGTTGACATTTTCTTTGTCTTAGTACTTAGACAACTTTTTAGTTCTCATTACCAAAACATGAGTTTGTAAATGCATGTATTTAATGTAATATCATGCTGCGGTAATGATCATTTTTGATAATGATAATCTAAAAAGTGTAAATAATTCTAGGAAATATTTTTTAAATCCTCTAAAAATAATGATTATAGTAAGTTCAGACCTTAATCTTATATGTGCAAAAAAATTGGCTTCGAAGGGCTTTTTAAAAATTCTGTTGCTGGACACCTTCTAAATCTGGATTTCGTGAGAATACAAGTTTGTAAAGCAACCTGCCAATTTTTTTTTTTGTCAAACACAGATGGCGATAGAGAGGCAAACGTAATGAATGTAGCTTTAATCATCAAATAATTTTGACTGACAATAAAAGCTGTTTTGCTTGGCCAACGGAATGTAAAAATATACAAAATAATCTAAACAACATGTTGTGCATTAAAGGCCCATTTAAGGTCTTTCTGTCAATGTACCTCATTCCCATCTTGCAGTCCATGACATTTGGTGACTCAAAGCCGGCCAGCAAGTCTTTCATTTTCAGAAAGAGCTCGCCATCTCTGTCCACCACTCCATAGTAGCTTGGCACGAAGGAATATAAAGCATCCTCTTTCAGCCACTCGAAACACATCTTCTCATTCTCAGAGAACTTTTTTAGTATGGATCCTTCATCTGCCGCTTTGAAGCTGCCTGGGCAGAAACACAAACACAGACATGAACCCACTGGAGCACAGATAATCAAAAGCAAAGCATACAGGGCTTTGTCAATCCTTAAAGGGACAGTTCATCCAAAAAATTTTATTGTGTCAGCATTTACTTGACCTCAGAGATTTACAGCTAATACTGTGCCTAAAGGTCGAAGTATGATCTATTTTTACGCATGCGTGTCATGCAAGTTTCGTCATCAGAAGAGTGCACGCGTACTGTACACCAGTGGTTCTAAAACTTTTTTGGTGTGTGGCCCCCCTTGTGTACAGAGCCCCCCCCCAAAAGAAAATGTATGACATAAAATATTTAAAAACATCAAATTTGAATTAAACAAACTTATTAAAATATACAATGTAGTGATGTTGGTTATGTTTAATTACACACAATTCATGATAAATTAATGTATTTTATAAACTGTCATAAAATTGGGGCCCCCAGTTTGAGAACCACTGCTGTACAAGCAGCGTCGGATTTTTGAAACCCTGCGTACATTATATGCGTAGTTCACGCATGCGCCTACAGGAGAATGTAGTATGTAGCCCAGGAGATGCATTGCATTTTTGTTGCATTGTCTGTGTACATGTACGAGCACACAGCAAGGCTGTGTGTTCGACTGTGTACATTCCCATACACCTAAAAAAACAGACCATACTTTGGGCTTAAAAGGACACTCTACTTTTTTTTTAAATATGCTAATTTTACAGTTAAACATTTGATTTTTATTGTTTTGGAATCCATTCAGCTGATCTCCGTGTGTGGCGCTAGCACTTTTAGCATAGCTTAGCACAATCCATTGAATCTGATTAGACCATTAGCATCGCGCTCAAAAATAACCAAAGAGTTTCAATATTTTTCCTATTTAAAACTTGACTCTTCTGTAGTTACATCATGTACTAAGACCGACTGAAATTTAAAAGTTGCAATTTTCTAGGCCGATATGGCTAGGAACTATACTCTCATTCTGCCGTAATAATCAAGGACTTGTGACATGTTACAGCAGCAGGCGTAGTGATATTATGCAAAGCCTGATTATAGTCCCCTGGCTGCTATTGAAAGTAACCAAGGGGACTATTTTCCAGCAGTGCGTGATATCACTACGCCTGCTGCTGCCATGTTACAGCAGCAAAGTCCTTGATTATTACGAAACCCTTTGGTTATTGAGCGCGATGCTAATGGTCCCAATCAGATTCAATGGATTATGCTAAGCTAAGCTTAAAGTGATACCGCCAGACCCAGAGATCAGCTGAATGGATTTCAAAAAGGTAAAAATCAATTGGGCACAGAAGATTGACAGAAGTTTGAGCGAGAGGGGGAGTAGTCAGGAGTGATGATGTCACTGCGCACCAAGGTTGAAGTGCTGCAAAATAAGTGCTTTTCTGCCATACAATATAGTTCTTATTTTCTATCCGCTCATGTAACAGTCTTTAAATAGGGAAATGGAACACTCTAAAAAAACAAACGGTGCTATATAGCACCAAAACAATTGCTTTGGATCGTAACGATAGAAGAACCATTTTAGTGCCATATAGCACCGGTGAAGAACCAGTGAAGCACCAGTGAAGCACCAGTGTAGAACCATATAGGGGCCATATAGCACCACATATGGTTCTACATAGCACTATATGGTTCTACACAGGTGCTTCACTGGTGCTTCACTGGTTCTTCACCGGTGCTATATGGCACTAAAAATGGTTCTTCTATCGTTACGATCCAAAGCAACTGTTTTGGTGCTATATAGCACCGTTTGTTTTTTAGAGTGAAGTGTTTGGTGGCTTCTAAATTTATCCTTGTTTGGATCCTAAGGAATAAATGGGGCTAGGCTAAATGCTAACACATTCACAATGTGCTGAACAAAGATTAAGTGCACGCATTGAAAAAAGATAGGTATGTATTTATTAGTCTAAGTTGAAGTAAGAACATAGTAAAATATTGAAAAACGGTGGTGTTTTCCTTTAAAGCTGGGTGCACAATGCTAGCGGCTGGCAACGGCATGTCCAGCAAAGTTCAACTTTACGCAAATGATGAGTGACTTTGGGAGCAACTACAAATGAGAATGAAGCATGCACTGTAAAAAATTTGCAGCATTTTTGTAAAATCAACATTTATTTAAATTAAACAGTTTAAACAATTTCAACTTGATTTTATAAGTTATGTCAACTTTTTTAAGCCAAAACTTAAAATAGTAGGTGGAATTGACTTGCAAAAGCAAGTTGTTTTAACTTCATGCTGCATATTTTTTACACTGCAGTGGAGCTCACGTTATCCATCTCTCAACAGTTACTGTGGTGGACAGTTGCTCATTTGTTCATGACTGTTACTAGGACAAACAGATTTAGGAACTGACCTCTTTAAAAGAGACACTGGCGGTGTGCACAGAGCCATAATATGTCTTTCTGTGTGCTACGTATGAAAATAAGTTATAGTTGTTTGGAATAATAGGAAGTTAATGATAAGTAGTTTAATTATGTGAACTGTGTATTTAACTTAAAGCTTGAAGCACTCTCTGTCATTTTTGAGCCTTGACAGACCATTCGCTTTTAATGCAAGTCAACATTTTAATGAACATTACTTGTGTTTCATGAAAGAAAAAATCATCAGTTTTGAAATTATATTAGGGGTAATTAGTCAATACAAAGTATGATTTATTTAATATATGCACCAACGCTTTATTATTTTACTGAGGAAAAAAATAAAACCATGAAACCGTCATGTGAATACTGTATGTACAAGTATCATAACCCTGTTCAATCCCACTTCCCTAAAAACAGGATTAAATGACTACTTCCCTTGTGCATTTAGTATAAAAGACTACCATTTACACAAGGCAAAGACGTACTACAATTTAGAGATATCAGACCATTGCTCACTTACCTTCATGGCCTGCCAACTGAACCCATGGCAGTCGCCTTGAATGTGAAGTTAGCAAATGGCAATGGACAAGGGTCTTCAGCTTCCACCTGGTGTTGTTGTACTGGTAGATAATAAAGCATACGTATTAATGATGGACCAACAGCTATAAATTCAAACATTATATAAATACACTATGTATGCTTTTTTGCATAGAGCAAATCAGGCCCACATTTTTAGTACCCAGAGCGATTCAACCATAAGCCTCAAACCCTGGTAGTGGATCCAATAAAAACACTCTGATCGGTCACCAAAACCAACTGAGAGTGTTTTTTCAAGCCCTGCACAATGTCCTTTAACTGTGTGATTTTGACTCAGACACACTTGGTCTCAGTTTGAGCTGTGAAGACTGGAGATCTTTAGCACT
The DNA here is from genome assembly GCF_030506205.2 of Paramisgurnus dabryanus. Lineage (NCBI taxonomy): Eukaryota > Metazoa > Chordata > Actinopteri > Cypriniformes > Cobitidae > Paramisgurnus > Paramisgurnus dabryanus. The sequence continues at coordinate 29,451,331 of NC_133353.1, forward strand.
TCAGCCCGTTTGATTTGCTTTGGAAACCATTTCTGTTCATTTGAGAAGTGAAAATCTGTATTTTGCTGTTGCTTTTTTCATTTCCCGGACAGGGCTTATCCTAGTCCCAGACTAAAATACATGTTTGAATTGCCTTAATTTAATAACATCTTGTACTGACATTTTAACATACTGTATATCAAGGCTATGGTTTTGTCTTAAGATGCACACCAGTTTTGTTTTTGTAAGATTTGTTTGTAAAATACACTTAAATGTCCTAATATATAAGGCCTAGTCTTGGATTAATCTAAACCCTGTCTGGGAAATTGCCCTATAATGTATTTGAACCAATGCATCATACAAGATGATGCGAATAGCATGACAAAGCAGAAAAAAAATATATACAAACTTGTACAAACTGTCAAATCATCACTTGTAGTCAAAACTAACAAAAAATATTAGGTCGACATGCATGTTAAACTTAAAGGAAAACACCACTGTTTTTCAATATTTTACTATGTTCTTACCTCAACTTAGACAAATTAAAACATACCTAATTTATTCAATGCGTGCACTTAAACTTTGTACAGCGCGTTGTGAATGTGTTAGCATTTAGCCTAGCCCCATTTATTGCTTAGGATCCAAACAGGGATGAATTTAGAAGCCACTGTTTAAAGTCTGTTACATGAAAAAAAATTTAAGTGGATAAAAATGAGAACTATATTGTATGGCGGATGAGCACTTAGTTTGCAGCATTTCGACCTCAGCTCAGTAATATTTATGGAAGTTTAAGTAAATGAAGTGCTCTTCTGCCATCCAATATAGTTCACATTTTTATCTGCTTAAAAAATAACCACGTTTTATTTTGTGCCACCATACTTACTCGTGTAACTCCTCATGTAACAGTCTTTAAATTGGGAAAACAGGGAAGTGTTTGGTGGTTCTAAATTCATCCCTGTTTGGATCCTAAGGAATGAATGTGGCAAAGCTAAATGCTAACACATTCATGACGCGCTGTACAAACATTAAGTGTATGCATTGATAAAAGATAGGGATGTATTAATTTGTCTAAGAACATAGTAAAATATTGAAAAACGGTGGTGTTTTCTTTTAAAGGAGCTATATGTTACATTGACTCTAGGGTGTAAATTTGGTACCGCAGTCTAAATTCAAAATATTGGAGATGTTTTTTCCCTTAAACCAGACACAGGAGCGCAACTGATGATGGAAAGCACAAGTTTATCTGCTGTGTTTTTTGTTTTATGCAAATTACAAACCCCCTCATGTGGATTTATTTGCAGCTCATTACGGAGGTTGCGTCCGCCAGAGGTCGCATTTAGGGCCATTGCGTTTTCATTTAAGCAGCCGTGATAAATGGCAACCGAGCTGTCGCAATACATCCCGGAGGGGCCCTTCAAACGAGCCAACCCGTCTCTCTAACCCTTTCCCCTGCTGAGATACGGCGTACCACTCCCTGAACCTCAAGCGGCCGTAGCTCGGGCGCCTTAGGTCCGCGGCCTTTGCCCTTTGGGTCGCTTGGGTGAACTGGCAGTGGGCAGAATCACACAGACCAAAAAAAAAAACAGACAACCCAACACAGAAGGGACATTTCAAACAGAGAATAACTGTTTCCTAAATATCTACAAATATATTATAGTATTTTTTATTTAGCAGTAAAAATGGGTCTTTGTTGTCCCAGATGGTGTATGTGAAATTTTAGCTCAAAATACCAAACAGATAATTTATTATAGCATGTTAAAATTGCCAATTTGTAGGTGCGAGCAAAAATGTGCTGTTTTGGGTGTGTCCTTTAAAAAGCAAATGAGCTGTCGGAGCCGATGGTGTAGTGGGCTGGGCATTGCTCCAACATGTGGTGCTTTCGCACTTTTGGCAACCCGAGTTCGATTCCCGGCTCGTGGTCATTTGCCAATCCCATACCCCTCTCTCCTCCCTGTACTTTCCTGTCCTCTCCTTACTCACTGACAATTAAAGGCAAAAATTGACAAAAAATATCACTTTAAAAAAAGCAAATGAGCTGATGAAATGCAAACATTGATCGCCATGATGGTAAAACTCAATTGTGCTGTCAATTATTTTTTTCTCTCTCTTTATCTTAGCCCTAAATGGCAGTGTCGTGGTTGGATAGTGCAGATTAAGGGGCGGTATTATTGTAATAAGACTCACTACCTACGTCACAAAAGAGGGAAAATCTGAACTACCTATTTTCTCACATGCTTGCAGAGAATGGTTTACCAAAACTAAGTTACATGGTTGATCTTTTACACATTTTCTAAGTTGATAGAAGCAATGGGCACCCAATTATAGCATTTAAACATGGAAAAAGTGACCCCTTTAAAGGAAAACACCACTGTTTTTTTTAACATTTTACTATGTTCTTACCTCAACTTGGATCAATTAATACATACCTATCTTTTTTCAAAGCGTGCACTTTTACTCTTTGTACAGCGCTTCGTGAATGTGTTAGCATTTAGCCTAGCCCCATTCATTTCTATGGCTCCAAACAGGGATGAATTTAGAAGCCACCAAACACATCCATGTTTTCCCTATTTAAAGAATGTTACATGAGGAGTTACACGAGTAAGTATGGTGGCACAAAATAAACCTTTTGTTTGGCGCCATAGGAATGAATGGGGCAAGGCTAAATGCTAACATATTCATGAAGCGCTGTACAAAGTTGAGATAAGAACATAGTAAAATATTGAAAAACGGTGGTGTTTTCATTTAAGACAGCATTTTTACAGTGCATGTAAATTTTTACTCTTTTTGGGAATATGTAATTTTAATGCATTACATATAACCATTTAAAAATGTTGCTGCCTGAATTATTGACTCTTTTGTCTTCTAAATTGTAATGCATACTGTTGAAAGGTGTTGAAATCATAAGGGCGTAGCTAAACTGCAGCAGTCTTTGTTTTTCTTTCACCTGACACTGCAAAAACAATGTAATATATTTTTGGTTGCGTTCTTCCTCTAGTAGTAGTGAAGTTTAGACAAGGTCAGGTTTGTCAGCATGCGACTATTATATTATAGTCATTCATCGAAAAGCAGTTCTTCTTATAACTGCTTAGGAGGGTTGGACAAGATCCAGAGTGTACTGTACATCACATTTAACGTCAAGCACACGGTGTACAGCCCTCTATAAATACTGAAGAAGCCATAAACCAAAGGCTATGTCCTGCACCTTGTAGAGCTGTGCATACACACATTTCTAACACACCCATAACTAAATATTGAACGGGACAGTCATGCAGATAATGCAAACATTATATCGACTCTCAAACAAATACCAATTAAGTTTTATAAATGTCTGAACGTTTTATTAAACAACAGAAAAGCTCTAAAGAGGGCATGAAATTTATAGATAGAAAAAAAGCCACGTGACATCTGAAGTTACTCTTCCTTCAAATGCTGTTGTTTATGACACTGTGGCTTCATTTTAAATGTCAAGTTTATCTTCTGATAAATATAACTTCGTGTCACTGTGCGTGGTTTGTACGTGTGAGCAGCTTTTCATTATAGGTGTCTGGGATCGGCCTTTAATACTCTTTTAAAAACGATGAATGGCATTTTTCATTGCCGTTTGACTTATCGTGTGATGCAAAAGTTAAACAAAGACGAGTTTATTCAATGCAAGGTGTGTAACTTTTAGACACTATGCAGACATGGCCTCTTGACTTAAACAGACACAGGGTGTTTAAAGTACAGTGACAGCGGATACCTTCTATGGCTGTGATTGAGTTTATCACATCCATTCAAATTAATCACAACATGGCTGTAGTAAAAAAACAAAATGAATTTTTAGAAATGTTTTTGTCTATTTTAGATATTCTTCAAGACTTACAGACACCTTTATCCAAACCAACTTTAAGTGCCCTGAAATGACATTTTATCAAGGCTATCAAAGCCACAACTTTAGTGTTGCTAGCACCACGCTCAGAATAAGCTGAGCTCATTACTTTTAAAAGGTGCTTGCTTAGTTTGTGTTTCTGCAGGTGAACAGGTAAACCATTGTGTTTGGATTTGAACACAAATAAAAATGTATAGCGAGAATGCACTTTGGATAGTAGTGTGAAAGTAAATTTGTTTAATGTGTGCGCACCACAAACCTAAAATCTGTCATTAAATTTGTATAAAGTTCTTTGTTCCGCTGAATACAAAGAAATGTAGTTTGTTTGTAACCAAGCAGATGTGGGGCACCATTGGCTTTCATCACAGGAAACAAAAAATAACACTGTGGAAGTGAATGGTGCCCATATCTTCATTTGTGTTTAGCAGAACAAAAAAATGGTTTAAAACAACGTGAGGGTGAGTAAACTATCCCTTTAATAGTTGTTATCTCTAAATTGGAGTCATTTGAAAATCATCTACATTGCTTGTCTTATCCACAAAAGCATTATTTTTAAACATTGCAAAGGTCACTACTTCAAAAAAAAAAAAAATAAAAAAAAAAAAATTACGAGGACATGAAGAATATATATCTAATCTTCAGGTTTAACAACACTACTTGCCTCCTGGTTAACAAGGTTGCACATTTGTTATATTTACCCAACTCAAACCACCCTGAAGTAGCTTCATGCAAAATTCTGAACAGCCTACTTTGTAAACAGTTGACTTTAATTGATGTTGATATTTTGGTTACGGTTTTTTCAAAGAGGTACACCGCAATTGTTAATTCTATAGACTCTCAATAGTGCAAACATTTCATTAGAAAAACATACAAGAGCAACGTATTGATCAAACCATGTGCCAACCACACACAACGTTCACAGTAACAACCAAGTACAGGCAAGCCTAATAATAAAAAATGTAACACAAATGCCACAGCTTGAATTGTGAGAATTATGCAGATCTGGATTAAAATGTTGTCTGATCTCACTTTGACAACAGATGAAATTTCTCGAGGTACAAGTTAAAGCTACATCAAATACTCCAGCAGAGATAAAAGTATTTCATAACTTTGTAACTCAGCAGTTCCTCATTACTGGTCTATGTTCTAATGTGAGGTTTCGAAGAGTCTGCTCTTATTTTAAGAAGGCACACTTATAGGCTACAGTTTATATATTGACCCCAAATCACAATATATAATATTTCATGTCAGTGCACCATGAATTACCATGCAAATTGTTTTATTATCTGGTCATCATATGTAAAGGGTGGCACGTTTTTTAATTTATTATTTATTTTCCTTCTGAAGATTTGGCTTCATATTATATAAAGGCTATTTACAGATAGGCCTATTGTATAAAACAATGAAAAAATGCACCCTAACTGAAAAAGTCAAGTGTATGGCTATTTAGAAATGGAGCAATAAAATAAGCACGATTCCTCTGTTGACATTCGTTTTAAAGCACGTGAGCCACTAAAATCAATAGCTTAACATACCTCTCCAAATGCTCCAGAGTCCCCGCAATGCTCCAACGTCACGATCCCTTTGCTTTTGGTCTCGTTGTCACTGAGGATGTCATCCTCCGATTCTTCAAACCCCGTGGAGGAGCCATTGGAAGAGAGGGATGAGTTTGAGAGTTTACGGCGCAGTCGTCCGATCTCCCCCTCCTCCTCCAGGTCATCGTGCGTGATCTCCCGCGAGTCCCCATCCGAAGTGATCGTCACCTGCGGCACCTGGCACTCTCTCACCGGGTTAGCGTCTGAGCTCGCTCGCCCACTGTACTGTTCCGCCATGTGTGTCTGATCATCACAAATCTCGGTGGATGAAAAGTTTCTTTCGCGTCCTACTCCTCCTCTGCCCGATCCGTCGCAAATAGGAGACAACCGGGATAACGCCGCCTCTCTCAGCGACCTCCGCCTCTCTTTAGGCATCGAGCCCGGTTCGGGGTTGGGTTTATTCCCTCGGTCCGAGGGGCCACGGGTTCCTGAACTGGGGCCCCCAAAAATCAATCCAGTCTAAATGTGTCGCCACTTCAGTCACTTTTTTGCAGGAAGTTATGTAACAATCGATGTCCATCCAGATAATTCTGTTTACCTTTAGGTGTCAATTCACACCTAGGGAAGCCCAGTAATAGCGCGCAACCTCAGCGCGGTCTACTGTACACTGTGAAGTCAGATCTTCCGCATTGAAGCGTTTCACCTCTCTTCCTGACTTTTAAATTGACTTTTGATATGTTATTTCCTTATTCAGTGTAGTACTTTGACACAATGGTGTTATTGTGGAGTAAACATAAAGTTGACTTTGTCAAACCACAGAACTTGAAAGGTTTATGAAAATATCTACAATATAGGCTGTTGAAGCAATATGTGCAGTAAGATAGTAGGATAGCTAAAAAAAAAACACTTTTAATAAATTTATAGTTTTAATTACGTGTAAAGTTTATGCTTTCCTATCGATACAACAATAGACATATTATTAAAACATTAGGCTATATAGAATAATACTTATAATAGTACCTCAGTTTCGAGATTTATAAATTAGTTTTATATTGAAATTACACTTTAAAGAAAAAACTTTCGAGCCAACAATGCTAATCATATAAAAGATCTCAAAGTACATTTATAGCGTTAAATAAAACAATAAAAAACAGGACAAAGGACAAAGTCAGTCCGTCTCTCTGCGAATTGTTTTTAGACTGTAATTCATACCTTCATACAGTAGGTGGCAGTAGTAAGCTTTAGTGATTTGTGGATGCCACCTATAAAATACTAGAGAAGGAGAACAGAGTTCTTTCCAGAGGCTTTAAGTGAGGTTTTCGTTGCCCTCTGCACTCTCCTTTTTGCTGTTGGGTAACTTTCTGCTTTATCTGGCATATATTTCGATTTCCCAACATGTTTGCTGCCAGACGAGCGCTGCGTCTTTGTCAGAGAGTTGCAAACATTAATTTATCGCGACGCGGATGCGCCGGTGCTGTTCCTGTCGATGACATCGTCAACGGGCTCACCGACGAGCAAATCCAGGTATCTGGCTTGCATAACTGCACGCAAAAGTTTGCAAAATGTCAGCGTTTCTTGTTTAAGTCACGTTGATTCACAGAACTTTGAAGGTATGAGCTGTATCACCCGGCCAGCTCACACGATGACCTTTGACACAATTTATCAGTATTTTGGTAATCATGCTCGCAGTAGTTGTTCAATATTTACAGAGTGTATCACAATGGCCAAGTCACTGTCGTGGAGATTTGATGTGTGCCCACTTTTGCATTATATTTTATGTAATGCAAATGTATTCGGTAACACAAGGATAAAACGGAACTCTCTAGTATATGTTACCTGCTGTCACAGTTTTAATGTATAACATTGTGCCATTTTGTTATTGTGTTGCCTCTGGAAACGAAACATTTTGGCCAGAGGTGTACATAAATGGCAGCTTTTGATTGGCCAGAATCATTTCAGATGCCCTGCATTATATTGTACCAGAGATACAGTAACTACTGAAAAATCCAGCTAAGACCAGCATAAGCTGGTTTTAACTGGTCTCCCAGCTTGGTTTTAGCTGGTATTGCTGGTGTAGCAAGCTGGTCTAGCTGTGTTTTGGTCACCTTAAAAGCTGGACTTAACTGGTCAGGCTCGAAGACCAGCTGACCCACCAGCTTGACCAGCTTTGCAAGTCTGGTATGACCAGCTTAAACCAGCTACTGCCACCTTAAGCCAACTAAAACCAGCTACCATCTTATGCTGGTCTTAACTGGATTTTTTAGTAGTGTTGACAATATCGTATGTTATTGAGGGGTAAACATGCCCTGAAATTAGAAAAAATGGGCAATGTCAAAACGCATTCTATAAATTGTCTCAATTGTAATATTTATTTATTACATATTTTTTATATTAGCTTGGCTTGGTTTACGTATGTTAACGTTTTAAACAATACTAAAACATATCAGCAAGTAAAATACAATTAAATCAACAGGTAAAACAATTTTTTTAGTAGACTATATCAAAAAGTATCCCTCCAGATTGTTTTATCCATTGTGGTATCCAACCTTTTTGTTCTTTTTTTATATTTTCTAAGTTGGTAGATGCACTAGGGACCCAATAATAGCACTTAACCATGGAAAAAGTCAGATTTTCATAATATGTTCCTTTAAAAAAAACTAAAGGCCATACAGTTTGTGGTGGATTATAAACATTTTACTGTCTAACATACTGCAAGTAGGCTAGAAGTTTTTGATTTGTTGTATTTTCTTCACAACCAGTGTTGTGCTAAAATATCTGGCAACTATACACTGTAGTTGATCGATTTATGACTTGATAGGTCTAATAAAAATGAGATGCTATGGGGAAATAAGTTGAATAAATAATACTATTATATATTAAATTGATAACTATGGGGAAATAAAATCAGCATGTGTGCAATGCTCCATAGAGTGCACATTACAATAACTGACAGAGATTATGCAAGGAAAAATGCACATAATACACAAACTATTTACATCTGTGCTCTCAAATGTGAAATATTTGGTCAATTTTGACTCTGAATTGTAGTTATTTTTTACCCTGGTCATATATTCTTACGACTTTGTGTCATGGCCTATAAGAGTTTAAAAAAGAAAAAGCACTGCACTGCACCTACCTAAGATGGAAGGCCAAAACACATAGTCAAATGCTCCATTTACCTTCATCACCATTTAGTTATTTTGGCAGCTCATTCACTCTATGGCCTGACTGACCTGTGTTTTTCACACACATCTTCTTTTAACACCAGCTCAGACAGACGGTTCAGAGATTCTGCCAGGAGAAACTCGCTCCACAGGCCGATGAGATTGACAAGAAAAACGAGTTTCCTCGCATGAGGGTAAAAATGTTGTGTTCCAATGTTGCTAAGGAGTGTTTTTGTTATAATCGAATGTCGTATATTATATCAAGACGATAATCTCTTTGTGCTATAGGAGTTTTGGAAGGAAATGGGTGACCTTGGACTGCTTGGAATCACTGCTCCAGGTTCGACCATTTACACACCCAACTTATTTTAAAGGTGAAGTGTGTAGTTCCACTGGAAATGCAAAGACGGTGCTTCACATATCTTATACGCTCACCTAAAGGATTATTAGGAACACCATACTAATACAGTGTTTGACCCCCTTTCGCCTTCAGAACAGCCTTAATTCTACGTTGCATTGATTCAACAATGTGCTGAGAGAGAGAGAGAGAGAGAGAGAGAGAGAGAGAGAGAGCGAGAGAATGGTGCCCATGTCGAAAAAACTTAATAGAAGTTTAGAAACAAAGTATTAAAGTATGTATAGCCATGTCACTCACTCATTACAAAATGTTAACTAGATAACTGGATGCAACTGATTGTATAGTTTAATAAAATAATGTATTTTGATTATACAAATGAATCACAACCTAACTATAGGTATTTTATAACTAACTTCTGACCAGCTTAGGGAATCTATGTCTAATTTATAAGATATATTGCTGAATCAGTATGTTGTTTTTCTTGTTAATTAAGTCTTTTGGGTTATCTTATGCCTAGAATGAGTCAAGGAGGTTAAGTCTTATAACTTCATTCAAAGTTTGATCAATTGTGCATAATGACATGTGCAACAAATGCATATAGGGTGTCAGACTCATAGATTTGCATAATTTAAAGTTCAGGTTTTAAAGTTTGGGTCAACATGTGGCACAGCTTTAAAACTGAAAGTTATAAAATCCTATCAGAGATACAAAATGTCATTGAAACACACCCAGTGGCTTTGCTGTCATCAGGATTAAACATGTTACCCCTCGAACCCTCCCTCCCTCCCAACAGAGCCTCCCCACAAAACAAACCCCAATTTAACCCCTGAACATATATACTATATATTCATTATTTTTTAACACATCTGTAGTTATGCGCTGGCACAGAGTTAGACTCTTTTGACTCCACACAGAAACAGCAATGCGTGCGGCATGACATAAGGAACATCCTGGACTGGTTCTGTTTTTTCGCTCTTCTTTATTCTTTTTTTTATGTATTATAGAAGTATCGGATCGGGACTCAGTATCGGCAGATACTCAAAATCAAATGATTCGGACTCAGACTCGAGGGCAAAAAAACCTGATCGGGACATCCCTACATTTTAGTACAGTGAACTCATTGTCATGTTCAAGAAACCAATTTGAAATGATTCGAGCTTTGTGACATGGTGCATCATCCTGCTGGAAGTAGCCATCAGAGGATGAGTACATGGTGGTCATAAAAGGATGGACATTGTCAGAAACGATGCTTAGGTAGGCTGTGACATTTAAACGATTTCCAAAGAAATGTACCCAACCCGAAATGACCCGAATCACTTCATACCCGAACCCGACGTGCATAAATAAAAAAAATTTAAAGAAAGACCCGACCCGAGACAAACCCGAGAAAATTAGACCCGAGTCCGACCCGAACTAGTGAATTTTTTTTTACCCGACTGGAACCGAATGTAAACGGCACTGACGTGTGTTCATTCTGCAGACCAATGCGCAGCAGTCAGACAGAAAGAAACTCCGGTGGCCTTGCAACCAATTTGGCGAGCTGCTCCATTCGTTTTACTTTGTTATCTGACGACGACACCAACGTAACCGCTAAAATGTACATTTATAATTGACTGACATGTTTGTCTCAACGAAAATGAACCTTCCGACAACCACACAATGTCGCAAGCGCTCTTGGCAAACAGATGAGAGGTTTGAAAAGGACATTGACGCACACAGGCGAGAGAGTTCGGGTCTTCTCGGGTCCGTTTAGAAAAAACACATTCATTTTTAAATTACCCAAGACCCGATGCCGCTATTATTGTACCCGACCCGTGTCCAAAGCACATGTGAAACTTTTAGACCCGAACCCGATCGGGTCTCGGGTCGGACCTCGGGTTTTCGGATCTAAGTGGACCCGTGAAGACCTCTAGTTGACACTAAGGGGCCTAAACTCAACAGAAATCGAGACTCATCAGACCAGGCAACATTTTTCCAATCTTCAACTGTCCAATTTTGGTGAGCTCATGCAAATTGTACCCTCTTTTTCCTATTTGTAGTGGAGATGAGTGGTACCCGGTGGGGTCTTCTGCTGTTGTAGCCCATACGCCTCAAGGTTGTGCGTGTTGTTGCTTCACAAATGCTTTGCTGCATAACTCGGTTGTAACGAGTGATTATTTCAGTCAAAGTTGCTCTTCTATCAGCTTGAATCAGAATTGGACCTTTCTTTCCAATTCTGACACTCCGTTTGGATTTCAGTAGATTGTCTTGACCAGGACCACACCCCTAAATACATTGAAGCCACTGCCATGTGAATGGTTGATTAGATAATTGCATTAACGAGAAATTGAACAGGTGTTCCTAAAAATCCTTTAGGTGAGTATATGTGCGTCCAAGCTTCCTTTATTTTTTAGCTTACATCAACATGTAACTTATAAAGTGAATTTATACGTGTCGTGCATCAGGTTTTGTTTACAAAATACCTCCGCATATGATACATCAGTGTATCCTCACTCATAACTCCTCTTGGAAACATCCTTGTTCCTTGCGGGGGAATTAAGGATGATGTTTTATTCCCCTTTTTTACAGGATGTAATATGAGTCTTTGCTGTCCCAAAAAAACACACTGCTCAAAATGCCTCACGGATCACACGTGTATGTGCACTGAGACTTCCTCAATCACAATCAAAAAAGTCGATCTGCACACTTCACCTTTAAATAAATTTAGCTTGGCAAACTCTTAAAACAATATTAAGCAAAATCTGATAAGATTGATGCAGTTCAGTGCTCTCATAAGTACACATGCAACCTTTCTTGTATTTGTTGTCTTTGACAAAAATGTTTTGATTTCTTTATTCCCGTATGCAGTGGAGTACGGTGGAACGGGATTGGGATATCTTGATCACGTAATCGTCATGGAAGAGCTCTCCCGAGTATCTGCAGCTATTGCGCTCAGCTATGGAGCGCACTCCAACCTGTGTGTAAACCAGCTGGTTCGACACGCAAACCAGAAGCAGAAGGAGAAGTACATGCCTAAAGTAGGAGTCCAAAAATTATTATTGTCTAGGAAATGACCTTTACATTTTTAAAATAGGAGAAATGGCTGCTATAAAAATAACAGTTGGACATGAATATTGTTTACTTATTTCAAACATTTGGTACAAATATGTAAAGGCATGTAGACTGCAAATATCTTCACTTGTCTGGTTGTATTTAAGTGTGGTTAAATTGTTGCTTATCTATGTTCAGTTGATGACAGGGGAACATGTGGGAGCCTTGGCCATGAGTGAGTCCAACTCTGGCTCTGACGTGGTGTCCATGAAACTGACAGCCCGAAAACAAGGTGACTGGCCTTCTTTTAACACTGTGTGCCGCTGTGTTACACATCCTTGTGTGGAGCTATAATCAGCAGAGCTATAATCATCAGAACCATGGATGTGTCATTGCTTAGATAATGATAGATATGCATGCATGGTCGTTGAATAATTTGTTCAATTTCCCCACATATCTTATTACTGTGTCTCTGTTTAAGTAAAATGTATAACATTTTTAAAGGTGACCACTACGTGTTAAATGGTAATAAATTCTGGATTACGAATGGACCCGATGCGGATGTTCTGATTGTGTATGCTAAGACAAACCCAGAGGCAGCAGCCCGTGGCATCACTGCTTTTATTGTAGAAAAGGTTAGAGATGATGATATTGCTATTATTTGATAAAAATATAATTGTTTCATTTATGATCTGTCCTATCCCAGCAAGCAATAACCGTTATTTCACGGTCTGTGTCAGGGGTGGCCATTCCTCGAGGGTGTGTTTTATTAGGATAAGAGCTAAACTTCACAGGACAGTGGCCCTCCAGGACCAGGAATGCCCACCCCTGGTATAGGTTAACTATAGACCTGATATAGTGTGGATATGAGTAACCCACTTCTAGCCAAAATAATCTTGAATTTGGTTATATGTAATTTTGCCAAAATAACTTTGTTTTCCATCAAACAGCCCAAATTTTTCCCTATTTCAGCCTTGATGTCTGGGGTGTGTTTGGCCTTCTATTAGACATCTTTTAAACGCAGATTTGCTTGCCGTGATAGTAACGTTTGGTTCAATAAAGCTGCACTTCCTTAATCATTTTGCTGTTGGTTCTTAAAGGGCATGACGGGATTCAGCACTGCTCAAAAGTTGGATAAACTAGGAATGAGGGGATCAAGCACTTGTGAACTTGTCTTTGAGGACTGCAAGGTTCCTGGTGGGTGAAGGTGCACGAGTCTGTCATGCATTGTGAATTTGTTGAAGGTCCTCCTTAAATGTTTAACATGTTCTCTTATGGTTTTAGAGGAAAACGTATTGGGTCCATTAAATAAAGGCGTATATGTTTTAATGAGTGGTTTGGACCTGGAGAGACTGGTATTGGCTGCAGGGCCTGTTGGGTAATTATTCCACTGTTAATTTCGTATATGTGCTGAAAGAATTGTTCAACAGTTAATGTGAATTTATTTGTTGGACCCTTCAGTATCATGCAAGCTGTGTTGGACCATGCAATCCCTTATGTGCATGTTCGCGAAGCCTTTGGACAAAAAATTGGCCACTTTCAGGTATGTTTTAAGTATGTGACCTGACGTTTTTGTATGTATAAATCAGTACAAACACAAGATAATCTAAATGGTAATTTTTAAGAGCAATGGCAAACTGTCTTAGAAGGAAGTTAAAAGTATACTCCAGCCAAATATCAAAATTACCCCATGATTTACTCACCCTCAAGCAATCTGAGATTCACATGTCCATCATCTTTCAGAGGAACCCATTTGAAGTTATTTTAGTAAGTGTCCTTGCTTTTTCGAACTTTATAATGGTAGGAAACAGGGATAAGGAAACAACAACTGACTTTAAACCCCAAGAATTGCAATTATCCTTCACAGAAGTAATCCACACAGCTCCAATTGGTAAATAAAGGTGTTCTGTGGGTAATCGATGTGATTGTGTAAGAAAAATATCCATATTTTAAACTTTATAAACTGTAATAACTATCTTCCAGAGAAGATAGTTATTACTGTAAAGTTTTAGCATGGTGAACATTAGTTCCCATAGGTACGTTGCGCAGTGCGAATCGCATGAGTCCCAAGATGCCGTTGTTACTGGAAGTATTATAGGGTGTTTTCACATCCGTAGTTCGGTTTATTTGGTCTGAACCAAAATCAAAAAATGAAACGTAGCTTTTTTAGCAGTTTTGGTTCCTTTTCACACCACACTGATTGCTTTGGTCCGCACCAGTTGAAACAAACCAAAATTCTCTTAAAGGAGGTCTCGGTCCGCTTGTTTGGTCTGCTTTTGGTGCGCACCAGAGTTCAATTGCTGCATTCTCACCCGTCCAAATGAACCACACCAACTGAGCAATCGAACTCTGGTACGATTCAACCGAACTAAAAGAGGCAGGTGTGAAAACACCCATAGTTTGTAAAGTTTAAAATATGGAAATGTTTCTTACAATATTGCATCGTTTTTCCGAAAAGACCGCTATTAATTTGGAGCTGTGTGGATTACTTCTATTACTAATAGGGATGGATGCACTTTAAAGTCAGAAGTTGTTCCCTGTTTTCTACAGTTATAAGCTTGGAAAAGCAAGGACCTTTACTAAAATAACTCTAAATGTGCTTGTGTAATTTTGATATATAGCTGAAGTATCGCTTTAAATTGATGTTTTTGGAGAACTGCATAATACAATCGGCATTAAAGGAAATCACCACCATTTTTCAATATTTTACTACGTTGTTACCTCAGCTTAGACAAATTAATACATGCCTATCTTTTTTAAATGCGTGCACTTCATTTTTTTTTACAGCGCCTTGTGTGAATGTGTTAGCATTTAGCTTAGCCCCATTCATTCCTATGGCTCCAAACAGGGATTAATTTAAAAGCCACCAAACACTTCCATGTTTTCCCTATTTAAAGACTGTTACATGGGTAGTTACACGAGTAAGTATGGTGGCACAAAATAAAACTTTTGTTTGGAGCCATTGGAATGAATGGGGCTAGGCTAAATGCCAACACATTCAAGAAGCGCTGTACAAAGATTAAAAGTGCACGCACTGAAAAAGTTAGGTGTGTATTAATTAATTTAAATTGAGGTAAGAACATAGTAAAATATTGAAAAACAGTGGTGTTTTCCTTTAAACAAACAATAATAATATTTCACAATGCTTACTGCGTTATTTAAATTGTTTCCTGAGACTTGGCAACCTAAGGAATAAAATAAATAATTTCTGTCTATTAACTAGCTAATCCAAGGAAAGATGGCCGATATGTATACACGACTCAGTTCGTGTCGGCAATATTTATACAACGTCGCCCGCGCTTGCGACAAAGGCCATTTCAGCGCTAAGGTAACAGTTTTTCTTATTTGTCTTGCTTTGTTTCATAATGTTTGGCCCGGAACTGATGCATGCAGCTCTTCTAGACTGCATAGTAGCAATATTGATTTGTGATGTTATTGTAGGACTGCGCTGGGGTAATTCTTTATTGTGCTGAGAATGCGACTCAAGTTGCCTTGGATGGGATTCAATGCCTGGGTGAGTGCCTAGTAGTTAGCACAGCAGAAACTGAAAGAAATGGCTCCTCTTGTCAGGGCCAAACCCTTTCATCTTCATTCATTCTTGCTGCAGCAGTAAATTATCAGATGGATAGACACCAGCGTGTGAAATTTTAACCAGTTGCTATGTTTTGAGTAGATGATGCTACTACGTGTCTTAAGCACATGCTATCATGGTTCAAAACCATGTGTTTGCTTTCACAGGTGGAAATGGGTACATTAACGACTACCCAATGGGACGATTTCTGAGGGATGCTAAACTTTATGAGATTGGAGCTGGGACCAGTGAGGTCAGAAGAATGGTCATTGGCAGGGCTTTCAATGCCATGTTCAAATAAAAGCAGCACTTACTTAATGGGAGGGTCAGATTATAGCACTTTGGATTATAGCACAGCTAATATATCATTAAATATAAAATCCGGTACATGAACTACAATAGATGATTTTCTGTTTTGTTTTTCTTCACTGCTTTTCTAAATGTCAAAAACCTTTTGATGTCAAACTACCTGTATACCTCCATGATAAAAGGGTCAAACTCACAGGGACAAATGCAATGTTAAGAAATAACATTTGATGATGGATAGTTAAATGGATAGTTCACCCAAAAAAATGAATATTCTGTCATTTACTCACACTCATGTTGTTACAAACCTGTATACATGTATTTGTTTTGATGAACACACAGATATTATTAGGAATGTTTGTAACACAAAATCGATCAGAGACCCCATTGGCTTCCATAGTATTGTTTTTCCTACTATGGAAGTCAATGGGGCCTCTGATCAGTTTTTTTTTTACAAACATTCCTCAAAATATCTTCCTTTGTGTTCATCAGAACAAAGAAATGTATACAGGTTTATAACAACATGAAAGTGAATAAATGATGACAGAATTTTTGGGTGAACTATACCTTTAATTATACTCTACCTTTTGAAGAAAAGGAGTGGTGACGCACAAACTCATCACATATTATTTTTTCCAGAAGCCTTTGTTGTGTGTCTTGGGTGTGATCAATAAAATCAGTGTTATTCATGACGTGTTACATATTTTGCATACAACCCCTGCCTTTCTAATGTGATGTTTTGTGGCTGTTTTTTTTGTGAGGAAAAGTACTTTAGAAGATATTTATTGCAGTGAATGTAATTGAAATGTTCATAATTCATTTGCATTTAAACATTATGTAATTTACCAATAAATTGTAGGATTTTAAACAAACTGTCAACACATCAAATTTCCCTTCAGCCTTAATGGTTAATCATTTCTTGTCTGTAAAATAATCAATTTTGTTTGTTGTAATGCTTGTTAAGAATAAACAACTTAAAGACCATGTGTTGTCCGATTTACGTTTTTACGTTTCCTTTGGTTTGTAAGTGTGTATTAGTCACTGATCTATATAAATGACTGGATTGCGCATAGAACGCTTATTACGTAACAGCGTGAGGTGAAGCCAGCGCAGAGTTCGAGCCGCCATCTTGGTATACCCAACCGACAGAGGGCGTCATTGACTTCCATTCAAAATCATGTTTTAAATTGACCCGCTTTACAGCGTATCAGTCACGCAAGATTATTTTTAGGATGTGTGTACGTAAATTAACTGTTAATTCTGGTGTTATTTGCAATGTTTATGCTTTAATCGGGCAGGAAAATGGATTTATAAAAAACCGTTAAGGTGAGTGTATCTGCTGCGTTCTGTCAAAGACACGGGTATAAATAAAGTTTTTTTTTTGACATTCAGCTACACGGTCAGCGTTATTTCTCTAAAAAAGTTTAGGTAATTTGTAAGTTTAGATAACATAAAACCAGCAAATTATTGCATGCACATAGGTATGAAGTATGATTATTTATTTTGATTTCAGAATGAGCACGTTTGTCATTAATACTAAATATGTCTGCTGATCTGATACTGTAATAAAGATGAATGTATAATAACTGATTAAAAACTAAAATGTACAACTTTCAGTAAATAACTATGTACATGCTTAGAACGTTTGTGTTGTAATAATGTACAGGGTAACTTCAGATATAAAAACAAAGACTAGTGAAGTGATGTTTTATCATTAAAATCTGATCGCGTCCATTGATTTAATAGAATGTTTGGGTATACCAACATGGCGGCTCGGTGGCTTCACAGTTGTGACGTCATGCGCAATCCAGTCATTTATATAGATCAGTGGCATTAGTACATGTTAACGATATGCAAAAGCTACAAACCCCAAGTAAACAATGACGGGAGTTATCGTCTCAAACATAAATCTCTTTTCTTGGACTAAAACAAACACATGGAATGCAACAGTTTACTTCCTGAGATTGGTGATGTAGACAAGACCGACATTATCATAATTCGTCCCGCTTGGATTCACAGCCTGTAAGTTAATTCCAGTAAGCATTGCATTGTGAGGGAATCTTTCAAACATGGTAAGGAGCGTCACATTTCCGGCTGACGTCAGAGGTATTCAGGCCAATCACAACGTACAGATTAGCTGGCTAATCAGGGATACAGCGTTTTTTAAATCTGTGCGTTTCAGGAACAAACTGGAGCTACAAAAATTTACGCTATGTGGAAAAAAATGTTTTTTTTTTATACCGTTATACCAAATACACAAAAAACATGGTTTAAGCAATGCACTTAAGGTGCACTTTAAATCTCCATTGTCTATATTTAATTATACTGTAATAAAATGGGGTGGCAGACAGTCTGTCAGATCATCTCAGGCATTTGTTAGCTGGAGTATGATTTCATTTGGAAATGCAAAGGCTGTCTCTCCTTTTATCATCACTACAATTCTGTGGATTTTAAAAATGAAAATTATTTTACATTCAATATTGAATATGTGGTGGAGGTTAAGAGTAGGCCTACTACTACTACATATAACACGTGTGCAATGCTAGTTGATAGAAACATAAAACAAATTCTAATTTAAACTCCAAATGTGTGTCATTTTAAATGCAATTTTACAAAGAAAATGCGTTTTTATTCTACGTTAATATCTGAGAGTCATGTACAGTCCTACAGTAGTGGTCAAAAGTGATGTTGCGTGAATCTTTGATCATTATTCAAGTAGTTTATTAAAAAAGCATTAAAAATTTTTTATCCATGTTGCATGAACCTTACCTTGACTTTAAAATATTACCACAAAAGTGGATCAACAAAATTATTAACAAATAAAATTGTAGTATTACCTGTGAACTTTTTCTAGGGTTCTATCTATCTATCTATCTATCTATCTATCTATCTATCTATCTATCTATCTATCTATCTATCTATCTATCTATCACTTGGCTTTTACAGTAAGTTACGTAAAGCAATTAACCACTTAAAACATTAATGGTTTTGTTTGTAAATGTTGCCCATAGCCCTTTAAGAAGCTCCATCATATCCCAGCGTGTGTTACGTCAACACATTGGTGGTGTCACAAAACCTTGTGAGCTGCCTGACAAGACCGCACACTGGGCAACAGCTTCGCGTTCCTTACCCTGCGTTTTGAGCATGTTTGGCGATTTTAATTGTAAACGGTAATTCTTGGGAAATTTCTGATAATTACAAATCACTTCAGCTAACCGAAGATGCCCAAAAATGCAATCTAAGTGGACAACCTACTAGGATTTGAGACACAGCCATCGAACGCGGATGGTGGCGTTACATAAATGGCAAAAGTGTTTGTGTCAGTTTGTACTCTAGTGCCTGCTGTATTCCAGGTGTAGTCTACTGCTGAGGATGACAGCAGACTGTACGCTTCAGAGGCTACAGACGATTCTGTGGGAATAAAGTCTGTCATATAAACACGACACACAACAGAAGGTAAGGCAATATATGTACGTTTGCGGGGTAATGGTATGCGATTTTTCTGCACGGAAAGTTTTTAGATGGTTAGTAACTTTCGTTTTGTCTTCATTGGTAGGCTATATCTAAATTAATTAGGAGGGCAATTACTAAACCTTTTCTTGGTATTGTATTGTAAATTATATATGAGAAAGGTAATGTGAATCGTAATTACTGTTCGTTTCATAAATCAATGACGGCGTTTGTAGACTCATCAGAACGTTATATTTCGCGACGCGACAAACTGGAACGCACCTATCGCGTCGCCGAGAGTGTAGATGTTTCGTGTGTGATCTTTTGTTTGTCAGTAACGCTATCACGGGTTGCAGTCTTTTGCACAGGCACGGTTGTTCTCTGGCGAAAACCCTAGAACAGCAGTTTGAAAATGCCATAGCCTATGTTTACCCAGTTCATCATATCTGACTTTCACTCGAAAGTCAAGGGCTCGAACTCAGGCAGGTGAAGTTCCGTTGGGATTTGATGTGCTGAACGTCACTGACGTCACATTTTGTCCCATTGACTACTTTGCCTCTTCTATGCATTCTGTTGGTTCTGTATGAAGAGAAACATTACAAATGCAAATAAGTTGTTAACTGTCATCCAGCAAAATATTACAATGTGATTCTTCTTTGTGACTTTTAGATCATGTGTAGTTCTGTCCAGTTATAACATGACTATGAATGTGTATTTTGGGACATGACGAAGAGTTCACCTGGCTTTTTGATGTATGTATTTTATATAGGCCTATGCACTTATTTGAATATCCACATGTATTATATAGTGCAGAATAAATTTGCATTAGGATTTGCTTTTTCATAGTGTTCTGAAATTTCAGTTAGTACATTATTGTTATTCCAACTTTTAAGTTCTGGAAATTGGGAGGACTGAGTCCAACGAGTACATTTTAAGGGGAGGTGGAGTTCCAGTTCTTAAGGATTTTCATCTTTTATCCATGTAATAGCTTTAAAATTGTATGCAAATTTTATACATAACTACAGTGGGATTTTCTGCATCTGTGGTTTAACAGTTTAATAATATAAAATGTGGACTCTCCCCACCCAGTGAATCTTGGCCATTTCTGTCACTGCCATAATGTTGATTTTAGTAGTGATCTGTTGTCAGAGGATGCACTTATATATAATCTGTTGTTTAGTTTGATAGTAGTAGTCAGTATATTTACTTACGCAGTAAATATTAAAAATATCAAGGTTATATTTTCATTTTTGCATTTACATTTTATGCATGTGGCAGACGCTTTTATCCGAAGTGAATTAGAGTGGATTACAACATTTTGCAGTGGTAACACAACGCTCTACCACTGTACTATACACAGGAACACAAAATGTTTTTTACACTACGTAGGATGATTTTAAGTAGACAACAGTAAATCACAAAAAATGAATTAAGTTGTTTTTTCACAGACTGGGTCACATATGAGAAGTTGCACGGTTATGCACCTGGTCCGGAGTTAACTTCCGGTCTTCGTTTGTTTATCGGTCTGGCTAGTGGCTTAATTGACCTCTGGAACAAATACCTCGAAAATAAGAATGTTTCGGTTTCCTAAAATGAAGGAGATGGCTGGTTCGCCGCTCTGCGAAGAAATGTTTTTCGCCAGGCAATAATTTCTGGATCTGTAGCTAACACATTGTATTCATTTTACACAGTATAACATTAGCTTATTGTAGTAGCTAATGCGCTTTAGCTATGATTTGAATTAAGAAAATTTACTTGTTATTTATTTTGCTTGTAATCAGAAGTAATCTATTAGAAGGACTCTGTTGTATTGATTCTTTGCGGAAAGGTCTTTGCACTCTGTAGTCCGAAATTTTTGTATGCGTTTTCTCGTATTCATCATCCTACAAATTCATCACACACACTAACCTTGCACAATGTATCCGATGTGTATGAATTCATAAATATTAAATTAAATTTTATTTATATAGTGTTTTTCACAATTGTTTATTGTTTCAAAGCAGCTTTACATTAAAGGAGTAGTCCACTTTATAGATGGGGCCCATTGACTTACCATAGTATTTTTTTTCCTACTATAAAAAGTCAATGGACCCCATCTTTAAAGTGGACTACTCCTTAAATAGATGCCGCAGAAAACACAGAAAAATCGATGGACAACATAAGCAGCACAATACAGCAGCCAAGATTAAACCATACTAGCGAGCATAGTAATAATTTAACGTATAGACCTTTTACGTGTTTGCAAACAGAGATGACGTTTTTTGAGATGTCTGGTGGCAGAAAGTGACAGCTCTGCAATAGTGGTGTGAAGTGTTTTAGCGTTAAACTGTGATGTTTATGGATCCGGTGTTCTGTCGAAGTCTGTTTCCCCTATGTTTCTCTTTAGTGTAATGTTTCTTACAGCGTTTTATCCACGTTACACTTATTTTTTAGATAAACTTTAAATGGCTTGGCCACTTATATGTGTGTATGTATGTAATGTATGCGTATTGATCTTTATTGGTAAATCAATTATTTTTACAGTATGATTGCTAAAGTACATATAAGAGTAATACTGTTATGTATTCTATATAATATCATTTATTAAATATTTCATAATTTTCCTGTTTTCTATTATTTCTTCCTTATATTTATAGCCTACATTACGTATTTGTTCTAAAACTATTATAAAACTATTATGTGTTTACATACAAATTAATGTGTATAGGCCTGTTTATATATTAATAACACTTTACATCGTGTGTGTGTGTGTGTGTGCTATATTTATTAAGTATGTAAACATCATAATTTTAGAACAAACAGAAAGAAGACATAGGTTAAAATATAAGGTAAAAGGAGGGATAGAAAACGGAAAAATTATGAAATATTTAATAAATGGTGATATTATTGATGTTATATGAACTCATTCAAATATTTAATCCTTCTTAATAAATTATAAACGTAATGTAAACGCTAAGAAACACATAGAAGGAACAGAATTCGACAGAACACCGGACATCTTCTCTAATTATTTTCTATTCTAATTATTAAAAGATTTCCAAATGATTTCATCACTCCAGTCTGTCCGTTTAAGGGCTTATTGCAAACATAAACACCTACATTTCTCTTCAAATGGTGTCTTCAATGACGGTATACTACAAAATTTAAGGTCATCTTTTTTTGGCATTCTTATTCTGACACTCAACAGCACAAGAAGACATTTTCTAGTGAGTTATATTGTTTGTTTCACTCGTGTCTAATGCATTTCCACTCTTTTCTGCCACCACATTGCACGCGCAGCTTGCAGTGACGTAAGTGTGACATCTATAGAAAAGGTCTATAGAAGAGGGTGCTAAGTTAAGCCATTGTCAGCTGACTCCCCAGGGGTTGTAAAAACTCCCTAGGAGAAAAACCCTCCTGGCTTTTTTAGTCAGGAGGGGAAAAATCCTAGGGGGGGAAAATCCCTTGAGAGAGAGCCAGACATAGCTGATTCTATAGAGGATATACTATATATTAGATACTATCTTATACAATTATATATAGATATAAATACATGGATAAGTGGACTAAATGGGGGTAGCCAGTGGTGATTTGGAAAATAATTGCCATATTCACTGTGAATGGATAAATATCAACAAACTATCAATCCAGTAGAGACTATCGTTTAGCTTACTTGAGCAAGGCACCTTTCTCAGTTGCTTCATGGGCGCTGCAATGATAGCAAACCACTAATCTGAGTGTGGGATGAGTTAAATACAAAGGTTACATTTCGAGAGTGGGCTACCATCACCTCACCTTCTATCTGTCTTTATATATTCTGTCTCTTTGTATTACTCCTTTGTTTGTCGCACTTTGTGCTGCAAGACGAAATGGATCAATATGTTAGACACTATTCTTGATTTTGGCATTTTATGTCAAAACACCTCTTAAAATGCTTGTTGTGGATGCGAAGAATGCAGAAAATTAAATGTGAACCAAATATTTTTATGATGGATGAAAGTTTCGAAGGCAGTGTGTAAACGTGATTAACAGAACACAAGGTCGTATTTACTTGTAACGTGCGAACATTTTACATGCGAAAACCCAATGTGCAATGATCTAAAGTTTACAGCCAAGTGTTTTAAGAGTGACACAAATATTATTTTACAAAAACATCCTCCAAAAGCAACTTCTCTCAACCATCCAAGAACAGTCTGGTGACGAAAAATGCCTTTTCCAGGATTATGAAGCAAAATTGATAACTAAGTGTAAGTGGCTTGGGAAACAAGGCATCAACATTTTGGATCAATGGCCAGGAAACTCCCCAGACCTTAAAGGGACTCTAGGGCAGCTGGAAAATGAGCCTATTTTCAAAAAAAGTGGAATGTCCCTCTAATTCCATTCAGAACTTGTGGGAAATCCTCAAGAGGTCGGTGTACAAACAAAAACCCACAAATTCTGACAAACTGCTAGCATTGATTATTTAATTGATTATGCAAGAATGGGCTTCCATTAGTTAGGAAGTGACCCAGAATTTGATTGACAGCATGCCAGAGCGAATTGCAGAGGTCTTAAAAAAGGGTCAACATAGCAAATTTTCACAAGCTTTCAAAAAATCTTCGCATGAGCTTGCGTTTCTGCTCTGAAGCATTTGCATGCATATTAATGGAGTTCTGTTTTTGCATTTCATTGGTCTTATTCAACCTAAATGTCTGATCTTTAAGTTGAAACTCTATACACTTTCCGTTCATATACAAGCTAATGTTCATTAGAACCATTTCTATCCTAAACAGTCAGCTTTAAGGGGAAATGTTTTCATTAAACTGACAAAGTAAAATATAACCTACGGTCTAAATGCTACTATCAAGAGAGGATAAAAATAACACACAGGTCTGCTGAATATAAAGTGACAGTAATTACGGTGTTACATAGATGGAAAGCCTAAAGTAGAAGCCAGAGGGAAATGAAAAGACTTTATGAGCAAAGATTAGAGAGGTTTTTTTCTCTGTTTTGAGATCAAAGCACATCATGCATAGTGGTCCCCAGATATTAGCTTTCCTGTAAATATTAGGATTGCCAAATAATGAGTGATTTTAGCGTTAAAATACCATTTCAATAAGTCCAGTAGTTTAACTCTACATTTACGTGTGTACGTATCATTTAATTTAATGGATTAAATTACACCTTTTTAAACACCAGGGAAGTGGACTGTATATAGCCCATTTTTTGCATTTTAAAAGTATTAAATGCTCTTTAAAGTTGAATTTTAATGTGAAAATGTCTCAACAAAAGCGCACTTTTGTCATTTAAAAAATTGTCAAAAGAAACTTCAATGAGTTTGAATAACTTTCAGTTGAATTCATCCCATTTTTATGTCTAATGTGCTTAGCACAGATCAATCTCTCACAGAATCAACTTGTGTTTAACATGAATTATCACCTCCTGGGAGAGAGAAATCCATCAAACGTGTGTGCATGATTAGGATCGCAGAGCGGATCATCATTGATATCCCATTACATACGGCAGCTTCAGTACAGAGAATTGACTTTCAGATTAATGGTCCAGAACCACTTTTACCAAATTTGTACAACATGGAGTATAAAACATAACCGCCCATTCTCTATTAGTTTCATGACAAATAAAAATAATAGATACAGTATGGAAAATTGGGTTTGAGACGGTAAGGTTGTAATGATTACACAGCTTTTTCATTGTTTTCCATGCATCCTCTTGTTATCTTTAGATCATTGACTCGTGCTGCTGGTACAAACAAGATATAAAATAATAACCACTATTGATTCAATCAGGTGATTTTGCTGCCTGAACAAATTTCAATGTATTACGGTGTGTCCCAGGGCCAAAGTCACTTGCAGAATTTGAGCTAAGCGTCCAAATACCTGGCATGTTTTTCTTTCCCATTGACACAATAGACTATTTAACTCTTTCAGGCTTACCTGGTATATAGAACGGATTGATGCATTATTGTTTCACTTAAGCATGTTTATTTCTTTTATTAAAGGTGCACAAGGTGTAACTTTTCGAAGGATGTCTTGACATAAATTCAATATAATATACATAACTATGTTATCAAAGGTGTAAAAATCCCATACATAATGAACTGTTTTTATCTACATACATACACTTACATGGAAGTTGGCGTCATTTCTACTAATGCTATTTCACGAGAATTCGTATATATTTTACGTTAATTTCATATTAATTCATACGACCACATTTGTACGTTTTTGTATGATTAGGCTCCAGCTAAAACGTCTGGATCGCCTCCCAGTGACTGGTCCCAGTATAGGTTATAAACCCCGCCTCCCCCATGTTATTCAATGGGACTAAACAATTTAATTACACTTAAGTTTTTAGTCATTTACTGTAGTTTTTATCACGCTAATATAAATTCAAGTGTTTGGTTTTAAAATAAGTTTGTTTTAGTTAGTTATTTAATGCTATAAAAACTGTGGTGTTATGTCATGATTGACAGCTGTGATATTCGCATTCTGCGAGGGCGGGGCCTTGATTTCACGGCTTTACTTCCTACTCACTACAGCGCAGGACTGGTCCCGAAATCGCTACTGTGCAGACTTATGCTGCGTTTACACCAACCGCGGTAGAGGCGTGAAGCGCGAGTGACTTCAATGTTAAGTTAATGTGAAGACGCGTTGACGCGCGTCAGGAGGTCCTGTGCCACGGAAGAGGCGTTCGGTGTGGCGCGGAAAACGCGTTTTGCGCGAATTGAGCGTGTTGCGCGGTTCGCGCGAATGTTGCTTTTTGTGCATTTTGCGGTTCACGCGAATTTGCGGCTGACGCCCGAGTTGAAAAATTTGCACTTTGGCAGAATTTCGCGCCGCGTTAACCAATCAGGAGCCTGCTTGCTGCTGTGGTGGCAGCCCCGCCCGGAGTCACTCATTCAACCAACGCTTGATATTGTCCATAAGCAATCACCCGGAGCTATACGACACAAGTTCTTATTTCTATAGAGGTGACAGGAATAAAAAGGACCTCGCTTTTGAAGAGTGTCAGTGAGGGCATTGGGCAACCTGGTAATTGTAATAAACACTTCA